>NC_045171.1:8126957-8211957 GCF_900700415.2 Clupea harengus
TTTGAAAATGAACACAGTGAGAGTGACTACATATTTGAGTCATCCTGTAAGGCCTCTGAGAGCAGCATCAACCACATCTCCTCACGGCACAGCCGCCGCTAAAGCAGCCTCTCCACACCTCCTCTGTTGCTCCTCATCCTCCTCTGTTGCTCCTCGTCCTCTTCAACATTGTCAGTCGTTTTTCTCCTCACCACGGATCTGACCAAATCTCTCCCAGGTGTGGGCCAGAGCATTCCCACATTCAGCTGCCATCAGCTCTCTTATTTTGTTCAATAATTAAATGCTAGTGCCTCCACCACCAGTTTTCTCTCCATCCCTCTCTCTTCCTCTCTCCATCCCTCTCTCTTCCTCTCTCTTCACAAAGCGTTTAGAGTGCCGTGAAATGTGTGTCGAGCTGTGAACCAGGAAGCGTGACAGCAAGGAGTTGTTTATAGAAGCATGCATGTCTCCATACGCTGTCAAACGACGCATGTGAGTGCGCTCTGAAGTCGGGTCCGGAACAGGTGGCATAAAAACTTCTGCAGCCGGACAGGAAAAAGTAGATTCGGGGCGGCGGTCACACTGACACACTCACTGTGAGGCCAATCGGCAACTCGCTGAGTCTTCGCCTAGAAGGACAGCCCCTGGTAAACACAGTTTAGCATAAGCCCGTCTGCATATGTCCACAGAGTTAGCAGTGCAGTGCAAACTTGGTTGACTGCCAGCGGTGAAATGAACCAAGCGACCCTGGATGGAGGGAACATCAACACACGCGAGAGAAGGAAAAAAAGGAAGAGAAAAAAAAATCTTTTAATTTTTCTTTTCTCGTCGAACCCCCGTCATTCGAGGAGGTTTCAATTAGCTTCCGCTGTCATCAAACTCAATGATGTGAGGCAATGTTTCCCGCACTCCATAAAAGCAATGCAATTGTGCCACTCAGCTAGTTCAGACTGACGCCCAGCCAGATCCAATCATAAAAGCATATATTTGATAAATTACTGAGACTGGCAGGGGGCCCTGCATCTCTGCGTTGGGGCAATTACAGTGCAGAGATCATTAGCACACCATTGGCAAACTCCACTCATATATCATAGCAGAGACAATGAAATGTCAAGCTTGCTGTGACAAGGCTTATGCAATGCCAAGATGAGGTCCTCCCTTGTACACACACACACACACATAAATATCTATTACTGAGAGAAATATACAGATCGTACAAACGCCTTTCATTTCATTTAGGTTGTTTGGGTTGAGCACAGAGCATTCTATTCTGGAATGTTCCGTGAGGGACTGTGGAATTGTCACGCCTGTTCACCGAGCAGCTCTGTGACTAATGACAGAGGAGCAGGTCGCCCAGACAGCTTTATGAGGCGGTAAAGGGTGGGTGTGTGTGGGTGTGTGTGGGGGGGGGGGGGGGGGGGGTGGGGTTGTCCCTTCCCCCGCAAATGTTTATAGTGACTGAATGACATCATTAGCTCCAGCCTGATCAATTTCAGCCTGTCATTCTGATTAATAGAAGGCCAATTAGATGTGGTAAACCCCGCAATTCCGCCATAAATAAAATGGTGGCAAAAAGGCAAAAGAGGAGACGAGAGCTTTAACTGTAAGCTCACTGAGCCTGTGTTCATTACCTCTCCTCTTTCACAGGATTATGACGAGCAAAGCCACGAATGCAATAGAGTCCGGTCACAGTCTGCATTAACAAGATAACAAATCTATTCCTTTTATGTTGCTCACAAAACTAATACTGCCACAATGACCGTCAAGTGAATAATGTATCAGGTATTATATGACTCATCATATTGGCAATTTAGAAGAGGCGAGCGCAGCAGGTCACAGAGTGCCTGCTCTGGAACAAAAGACCGATATCATAATCAATTTCCATGAATTTTAACCAAGTGATTTGGGCCGAGTCCAGCATCTGTCATACATAGCCTACGCATGCCAAATTCAGAGCTGTAGTCGGGGAGAGATGGCATTGCAGCACAGAAAACTGGCACTCGTCTCGTGTGACAAAACAACAAGCAACAGATTTGTTTATTTCATTTTAGGTGTTTTTTTTCTCTCTCTGTGTCAACTATGATTATCAACAGGGTACTAAGACACTTGATTTAATATCTAAAAGCATGAAACACGTATATTAACAATTGTAGCATAATTCTCTCTTTCAAACAGTCGGACTAAAACAAACTTCTCTGAAGGACAGTTCATTTCCAATGATATACAACAGTGTCATAGTACTGTTAGTGGTGACCATGACAGCTGTCATGCCACTTGGAATGTGACATAGGCTGTTATTATACTGTATATAACATTATGAGGCAATGACTGTTAAAAGCAATATTATAGTTATATCATTACACATGAATACGTATTGACTAATTAAAGGGCTATGTTATGTGCTAAGACCTGTTTATAACATGTTTATATCAATCATATGACCAAGAGTTAAACAGGATATGGCCATACCTTGAATACAGATTAAAAGTTTTGCGTCCTTTTGACAATGCAGCTCATACCGTTGCCTTGATACGGATCTATCTCTTTTCTGAAGTGTGTATTTGCTGGTTCAGAAGGAAACTGTGTCCAATCAGCGTATTGATGTTCAATCAGCAGGGTTTAAAGAGAGTCCACTACAGAGATACACAGTTAGCCAGTTCTCCATGATACATGCTGACATCATCACACGCAGTCAGAACTGGTGAATACTCTCAATGGCGAGTGATCAGTAAGGTGATCCAATGTGCACTCTCTCTGTGTGCGCACCTTTTATAGAAACATTTCAGCACCAACAGAAAAGCCCTTGATCATTGTCTTTTATTTGGGTTAGGTGGCTATGCTTTTACTGGAGTACTGAAGCATGTCAAGCACCACTTTTGGGAATGCGTAGACTAGATGTGTGTGTGTGTGTGTGTGTGTGTGTGTGCGTGGGTGTGTGTGTGTGTGTGTGTGAGTGTGTGCGTATGTGTGAACGTGTTTGCATGTGTGTGAAGAGCATGCCAGCCGCAATGCAGAGCACAGAGGCATGTGAAGTACCTCTTAGAATGGATAGAGGACCGACACCCGCACCACTGAACACACACACGCACACACACACACACACACACACACACACACACACACACACACACACACACACACACACACACCTTCACCCCTGTGCGAGGCGTGGAGTGGCGGGACGGTGCCGACACCAATAAAACCGTGTCCCGGTCGGTTACCGAGGACGCTGATGTTATTATTATTATGAATCCGTAATGGCGCCTGTGTTCTAGCCGGCGTAATGACGAGAGCGGAGCACCTTTTCAGCCGGCGGTGGTGGTGGGTGGTGGTGGCGGGTGGTGTCCCGCGGCTCCATTGTGTCTGGCTGCAGGAGAGGCGGCGTTCTCGTCGCTCGGGGTACCTGCTGGGTTTTTTCTGCTTTTGTCTTCACTGCCAGGCCCCTCTCTCTGTCCTCTCCGAGCCACCCGTCGATCAGCCCGACCTGGAACTCGACTGTGAAACAAATTAAGCCATCTGCATTGTTCTGACAAGTTCTCCCCACACACACACAAACACACACACACACACACACATGCACACACTTCCTCACACGCGCACACACACACACACACACACACACACACACAACAACGCACATGCACACACTTCCTCACACGCACACACACACACACACACAAACACATCCCCCCAACTGCTCCACAAATCACGCACCGGGCTCCCACAGTGTGTTCTTTCTCTCTCTCTCCCTCGTTTTTTCCCCCTTACTCTATTTCTTGGACGCCCCTCCGTTTCTCAGCACTTTTGGCAATTTCCTCCCTCAAATTACCAGGTCTGAATGGCTGGGGTATCAGCCGTGTGGGCTGGATCGTTGTGGCGGGGAAGGGGGGGGGGGGGGGGTGCCTTATCACACAAGCCTTATCCCCATCCCTTTTCATTTTCTACCTCCTGCACCGCTGTCATGAGGCAAACAAGATATCACTCTCCACCAAGGCCCCTGACAGAGAGAGGGAGGGGGGAGAGAGAGGGAGAGAGAGAGAAAGGGAGAGAGGGGAAGAGAGAGAGAGGAAGAGAGAGAGAGAGAGGGAAACAAAGAGGAGCTGAAATAAAATGCGGTAAACAACATCAAACTAGGAGTGGTTGGTGTGAGGGAGAGTGAGGGAGTGATGGAGAGGGAGGGAGAGATAAAACAAGGTAAACAACAACAACAACAAAACCGAGTGGGAAGGGAAGAAGGCAGAGAGAGAAAGAGAGAAAAGAAAGAGAGAGAGGAGAGGTGGAGGAAAGCCAGGCACCTGAGGGAGAGGCGGCTTCTAATCCGGGGCTTGTCTATTGTTGTTTAATCCTGCGGCCCTGGCGACGTTCGGACGCTCCTCTTCAGATCCCTGCCCCCACGGCATGGCAAGGCGTTGGCGTTGGACCCCCCCTTTCCCGCTGCGGCTGTGCGTGACGCTGAATACAGACGCCGGGGCCCTGACGCGCCGCCGGCAGATAACCACATTACCCCTGAACCCTCATTTCCCCCGCAGCGGGAAGCTCCATTCTGGCCCAACACGCCTCACTTCCAGGCACCGCCGCTTTCTCATTCCGCACGCGTCCATGTCCGCCGTCACCGCCACAAAACTATTCCGCACTTCTCGCTTTTTTTGTTCTTCTCGACTTCTTTTTTTCCTCAGTTAATGCAGCCCTAGAAAACAATCCAATGCCCTTGCGCGGAGGAGTGGAACTTCATCGGGACGTTTCCCTCAAGGTAACTTTAGGCCCGAGTGTGGAGAGTGCCGCGTTTTATGTTCGAGACATGGGCGTTTTTATTGCGCACATAAAGAGGATACAATACCGGAGGTCAACGCGCAGCGTCGACATATATGGGAACCACAGGCCCCGTCTCACAAAAAATCTAATGGCGATACAAAAGTGTCTGGAAAAAACGCGGGCACAATTAAAATCACGAGGCTGCGCACATTTCTTTTTTTTTTAATAAGTCTATCGATTGTAAAATTGGCACACGGCGTAACAACGTTACATCATGAGAAGAGGTGGTTAAGACACCGCATTTCTTCCCACCACCAGCAGCAGCAATTACAAAGAGAGCGATCCAATTTTCGTGTTGTGCTCCATGTTGGACAGATCGTAAAGAACATGATTTAGAAGTGCGGCTGTGCCAGGGCTCTGCTTAACGGCCTCGGCTAACAGCTCAGACCACCGGTGGATTTGATGCGGAGACAGATACACACAAATACGTACACAAACACATACACACATTAAGAGACTTTGCATTTCGAAGAGGAACATGCAGTAGCATTGGAACCTGCGATGAAACATTAAGCCACCACACAGAGCCTTCTCCTAGTGCTTGTGGCTGGCTGTGTGGGGTAAACAGTACATCACACACTGAGCCCAGAGCTCCTGCAGGGCAGTACATCCCGCTAGCAAACCCCCCTCCTCGTCTGGAGAACCTGGGGGAGATTGAGATAACAGCGGCTCTATCAATAGCTTTTGAGCGCTAATCTGGTCGACGTGTTGCGCACACGGACAAAAGAGAGAAAGGTGGCTTTCACCAGCGAGCAAGCCGCAGAGCAAATGCAATCAGCGGACACCCAAGACAAGCAACCCACGGCGCTCGCGGAGAGATTATTGAACCGCAGGCTATCCGGAGGCCTCTCCCTGCTTTAGGTTTTACTCACAATCCTCTTCATTTCCCCCCTCTCGTGTGTGACAGTGTGTACACTTGATCTATAGGTACACAGACGCCCGGAATACAGATGCTCACTTTTGAGACCTCTTGTTTGCACGATTACACGTCAATGTATCAGGCATCTCAGGAGCATTGTACTTCGATCTTCTGTCATAAACCTGCCATAACTATACCATAAACCTGTCATGCCAGATACCAAATACTCATAACCTTTCATGACAGTTAATTTCCAATGATATACAACAGTGTGATAGTACTGTTAGTGGTAACCATGAGAGCTGTCATGCCACTTGGAATGTGACAAAGGCTGTTATTATATATAACATTATGAGGCAATGACTGTTAAAAGCAATATTATAGTTATATCATTACACATGAATTCGCATTGACTAATTACAAGGTATGTTATGTGCTAAGACCTGTTTATAACATGTTTATATCAATCACATGACCAAGAGATTAAGTAAAATAGGATATGGCCATATCTTGAATACAGATTAAAAGTTTTGGGTCCTGACAATGCAGCTCATATCGTTGCCTTGATACGGATCTATCTCTTTTCTGAAGTGTGTATTTGCTGGATGTCTACAGCCTAGTATTCATAGGCAAAGCTGTGCCATGAAACTGGAGCTGTTTCACCAACACTCTCAGCAGGAGGGCTCTGGCTGCCCAACATGCCATTTTGTGCTGAAGTGGTTTCGGTGAACACAAGGGTCCATTCCGGCAACAGACAAGCGCAACCAACGCACCGCCGATGATTCCATCTGCCGTGGGCGTGTGTGTGTGGTAGCCATAAGCCCAGCAGGGCTACCAGGCAATTACCAGTGCTGAGGGACTACAGTGTAAGTGTGTGTGTGTGTGTGTGTGTGTGTGTGTGTGTGTGTGTGTGTGTGTGTGTGTGTGTGTGTGTGTGTGTGCGTGTGTGTGTGTGTGTGAAGTGGGGGAAATTGGCTGTGTATTTTGGGACGGGGGCGTATCTGGGATGAGGCAGTCAAATCGAGTGCAAAAAATGGGGGCTGGAGTCCAGGTGCCACATCGACAGTGAAGAGCCTGAGTCGAGGATCTGGTCAAGGAGATGTAGAGGACCAGTCATGCATGCGTTTCTGGAAATACCCTTCTTGTATAGACGTGAACATGATTCAACTTATTTTCCTAAAATAAAACTGCAGGTTATTTTATTTGTGGGCAAACTGCTGCTGTTAAGAGTAAGATATGGCATGAGAAGTCATTCTGGAATGGCCTTTCGCAGCTTAGAGAATCCATTTAGTAAAAACCCCAGACTCCTACTATGTCTGAAAGCACTCATGCTTGTCACTCAAGATGACCCATTCCCCAGGTCTGGCTTCATCTCAAAGGGCACACACACAGCCACACACACACACACACACACACACACACACACACACACACACACACACACGCACACACATGCACGCACACACACACATTGATACGCACATGCATCTGAACACCCACAAAACCACATACACATGCATACATGGCACACTTGCTAGTACAAGCAAGCACAAGCATACACACACACACCTCCAAACACACACACACACACACACACACATACACACTCATTCATCTCTTTAACTCACCCATGGGTTTACGTCAGCGCTACCCTCGCGCATTACTTCCAAACGAGAGTCGTTAAGTGAAGCGCACTCGCACCAATTGATCAGCCGCGTTCACCTCTGCTTGTTAGGCATATTAAACGTCCAGGAGCCGGCCTCAATTAGACCTCACTGGAGTAAATCACTGAGCACACAGAAGCTCATTGCGTAGTTACACACACATAGACTCACCCCCCCACCGACACACACACTCAAACACACACATCCGCACTCACAAACACAAATCTATTAACATATTACTGTCACAACATATTCATGATATTAATTCTGATATGATCATGTACACACACAGACACACACAACAATGTAGCATATTCATACCTGTTTGATGATAAACCCACACACACAAACACAAGCATGCACGCACCACTCAAGCAGAACATACACACACACACACACATACACACTGCCCACACAGTGCCAGACAAATGACCATGATTGACGCAAACAAACAGCCTAGCTAGTAATCAGGCAGAGGGCCAGTAGACGCCGCTAGCCAGACGTATGGGCTCCGTGACCGGGTCAGCTCAGCGGCCTGGAGAGTGATGGAGGGGGCTGGAGGAGCCAGTGACGGGAATCCCTTACCACCACCACCACCACCACCACAGTGCTCCCTCATGTTGATGGGACGGGCCCCCGGGAGGGCATCCGTCTCCCCCAGCACTGAGGCACTGACGCTGGGCAAAGAGAGAGGGGTGGGGGGGGGGGAGAAATAGATAGAGAGAGGGAGTGAGAGAGTAAGAGAGAGAGTAAGTACTGCTGCTGCCTTCAATCCCGCCTGAGCTCAGGGAAAGAGCTTGTTTAGACACGGGGCTCTCCATCCACGGGCCTGACGGATACCTCAGTGAACAAGCAGGCCAGGCTCACGCCAGCTCTCCTCGTTTGTTTTTCTACAGCATATCCCACACAATCCCATTCAATTCATTTTTTTACGGACAGGCTTTTGACTTTCCATGGTCTTTATCGCAACAAAAAAAACACCTAACAGGAACCAATCAGAAGCTCTGCCTTATTTGATGCTCCCTCATCCAGTTCAATTCAAGTCATGTGTACATCAGTATTTACATAAACATATAACATAAAATGTATTACTTGACCGGACTGGAATAAAATGAGGCAATGCGCTGCTGTGTCAATGTGCAGCCGTGCATTGCTCTCAATGCCAGGCCCGAGGGGTTTGAACACAAGGTTAATTTCATTACAAGAACATATACAGTGTTTCCGCTAAAGGTTGCCGCAGTGAGTGCATCTGGCAGTGCCTTCCCGGGACCCGGTTGCCTTGTGGGGACTCAGGAAAGAGAGAGAGAGAGAGAGAGAGAGAAAGAGAGAGAGAGAGAGAGAGCGAGGACTCTTGTAATTGACCTGATTTGTATTTTTTCGGAGAAGCTGTTGAGGGTAAACACACTCCAGGCGCCATTCAAGTTAAACATAACCGCTCTTTCCCTGCAATCCAATTATTTATGAGACAGGTTTCTCCAGGGCGGGCGATTCCATTTTACCCAGATCTCTCAGCCCAGCGGTGTCTCAGTAATAAACAAACCTGTTTGACAATGCAAAAAAGCAACAGACACTTTTGCACACATGCGGAGTGATTAAATTACTTCCATATCAATAAGTAAGTACACACACACACACACACACACACACACACACACACACACACACAAACTTTCCTCAACCTTGCCTGTTCTTTATCTTTATCAAACCTAAACCTATGTTCTACCTGAAGGTTATAAATATGGGCTGTACTGTAAAACCTTCTCATATATACAGAGATAATGGATTTAGAGCTGGTAAGACCAAAGCAGACTGTCCGAGTATCACACTGTTCAAAATAACAACAAAGCCAGTAGATTCTGACTGGACCACATGCTTCGCTGCCTAAATGCTGCAGGTCATCAGAAGGTCATTTCCATGCGTATGTACCACTGACTGTGATTGTGGCGGTGCTGCCACTCTAGAGGGAGGGATGATCCTTCATTTGTCAACAGACTTAAACAGTTTAAATGGTGTGAAGAGATCAGCTTAAAAGGAAGAGTAAACGAAACAATAGCTCACAGTTCAATCTCAAATCACAAGCAAATAAAAAAGGACTTGTCTCGTCTGCAGATATTCTATCACTAAGGTTAGAGACTACAATGAAATCTGGGGGGGAAAAAACCCTTCATCTCTATGTTAACCTCATTAAATGTACATGTCGCACTAAAAATCCATTCCTCCTGGACTCAGGCGATGGTTTTGTCTCTGACTATCATGTAGGCTTTCATCAGACACTGATCTAGTCCTGAGGTTCTTAGATTCACCTCCGCTCATGACAAGACTCGCCATGTTCAATTTCAGTTCAGTGGGCAGCCGAGCTGCAGGCGCTCCTACTCACTGTACACGCCGTCTCAGGATGGGGCGCTGCAATAGCATCTACAGCACGGACTAAATTAAAGCAGACATTTTCTCAGATAACAGCACTCTCCCTACCCCCCCTCTCGTTCCCTATACCCCCACTCTCTCTCCCTCCTTCCCCCCCCTCATTCCCTATACCCCCACTCTCTCTCCCTACCCCCTCTCGTTCCCTATACCCCAACTATCTCTCCCTCCTTTCCCCCCTCTCTCGTTCCCTATTCCCCCACTCTCTCTCCCTCCATTTCTCCCTTTCTCATTCCTTATACCACCACTCTCTCTCTCTTTCCCACTGTCCCTCCTTCCCTCACTCTCTCTCTCTCTCTCTCTCTCTCTATTTCCCTAGCCCTACTCTCTATCACTCCCTTTCTCTCTTTTCTACCCATACCCCCTCCCTCTCTCCCCTTTTACTGTTCTGAATTAATACAAGGGGCCCAATCACCTGTAGAGTCAGGTACAGTTGAAGGTGTCAAGGGGCCCAATCTTCCTCCCTCTCTTCATTTCAGTCCATTTCCTGTTCATTGAGATCACAGAGGCCCTGATTCATGCGTCCTTTCCACGGTCGCCTTGACCCGGGCCCCACATTGGCACTCTGGGCATCCACTGTGTCTTTTAACAAGAGGCTTTTACAGCTGAATAACACACAGGAAAATTCACCGCTCACCCGGTGGCACATTTCACGATGCAGCTCTTTATAGCCCCTTTGTGTGGGCATGTTCTTTTAGCCTTGCCCGTGTGAGGCGAGAAAAGGGTCTTTTAAAGCCAAACGCAAATCTGTTAGGGTTGGTCGAAGTTTTGAGAAATGCTGCCTGGTGAGCAGTCGCCCTATGAAATATCAGTGTGTATGCATCTTCAGGCAGATTCCCAGATGGAAGTTGACCTTGGGCCAGAACTGAGTCTTTTGGCTGTTAGCTAGTTATCTTCGCATTTACATTTACATGTAGTCATTCAGCAGACGCTTTTATCCAAGGCGACGTACGAGGGAATATCTCACGATTCTTAGACAATAAAATATACACATTTCTGCCTCTTCACTTCAACTGAGGCAGGTGTAGCAGCTACGATGTCACCTCCTAAGAGTCCCAATTAAAGCCTTGGGACCTCTTAGATAGTCTTGTGCTTCCAGTTTAAATGGTGGTGTAAAGAGGCCGGCTTAAAAGTAAGAGTAAACGAAAAACAACAACTCATAGTTAAATCTCATTGTGCTTCCTCGCTTCTCCACACTCACTCTTGGCTAGCACTGAATAGGGAATAGGCAGGCCCTGCCGTTTATAGACGCCGTTAACGGACACAACACATGATTGAATGCCTGATTATGCTCACCGGTCTGATCCTAACTCCATCAGCATACAGGAGAGAACACAAAAGAAGTGTTTGCTGTCAATGCGGCTCGGGGAGGAAGGTCAAGAGGACAGATATTTGCGCATCAATCCGACTCAGGAAAGTCCACTTGATTTGAGTGTCAGATCAGGAAGTGCAGAGAGGGGAAGAGGATGGGGTCAGGAGGTCAGAACGGCTTTTCTGTAGTTGATTGTGTTTTGGAAATGAGAACCGGTGAGTGAGGTGAGATGCATTAATCGGAATACTTTCTTTTTTACAGTTCACAGACCCCATTACACAGTGCTCTCAACACCCCTACTCCCCTCCACACACTAACGCATATGCACACAAACACACACACACACACACACACACACACACACACACACACACACACACACACACACACACACACACACACACACACACACACACACATACTCATAAATGCCCACATCATGAGGTCTCAGCCATTAGCATGAGCCAGATGTGAGAGATTTTTAATATATCTATCTACATATATATATATATATATATAATCCAAAGGAGAAAAAAAAGCCAATTTGTTTCACATTTGGAGTCCATTCCTGGCAGGCGCCGTCGCAGGGGAAAGTTATGGCTAAACAAATCCTTTGTAATGGTGGGAGTTTGTTCAATAAAGCTGATTTACGCTGGGGCTGTTAATTTATCTCTACTCATTAACCTGAGCAGCTGTTGGCTGCTCTTCCTGCAGCAATCAGCAGCTTCTCCCCACTGGCTGCGTCCAAACCCCACCCTACCCCAACCCCATCACACCCCACCCCAGCCCACAGCCTCAGCCATCCTGTCCCATCCCCGTCCCATCCCACGCCCTGGCAGTGCAGCAGCAGCAGCAGCAGCAGCAAAGCTCACACATCTGCCCAAACAACCACCTCCCTGCTCAGCACGGCTCAGCACAAACCAGCTTTACTCTGCCTGCTCTTTCTTTGTTTACCATCCAGCAGATTAGCGCTGTTTCTGGGGCTTTCACTTGCATTTCCTGTGAACTGATTTTGTATTTTTTTTTTCAAATGTTATGAGTGCAGTTTTGAGGACTTTTATCATTTGTATTATTGTATAATAAGCACTCTGTGAAATCATTTGCATTTCAGGACTGAATGCATTACATATATGATAGAAGATTGTCCTAGCAGTAGCAGCACTCGTGCTAAATTAGGGAAGAATAATTACATAGAAAAGCAAAGACACTGAGTGTGACCAGACCCTAAGCATCATTATACTGCTTTCAATATGCAAATATTTCATCAGAACAGAAAATGTTGGCTGTCTGAGGGATGTTTGTATTTGAATGTATGGTTGTGTGTGTGTGTGTGTGTGTGTGTGTTTGTGTGTGTGTGTATGTGTGTGTGTGTGTTTGTGTGTGTGTGTGTGTGTGTGTGTGTGTGTGTGTGTGTGTGTGTGTGCATGCATGGGTGGGCAGGTGAGGAGTGAAGGGCCCTGCTTGTTTGACCATGTGGTCATTTGCATGAAGGTCAGTCCCTTTTTTTACGCCTCCTTTGAAGAGTGCTCCTCCACCCTGCGGTTTGAAAGGCTAATTGAGGGGGCTAATGAGTTCTGATTGCGGCCCTGTCTCTGCCTCGTCCCCTCCACACCTCTCAGTCGTTCTCTTCATCCCTCGCTCCGCACCTCCAGCCCTTCCCGTAAATAACCATGTCGTTCTTCAGGAATACCACATCAGAACCAGAACTAATTACTAGCTCTAGATTACCTCAGAGCCAGGAAACACCCTCGAGTATAAATACCCACAGCAGGTACGCACCGTGTCTTTGAGCAAGGGGTAAATAGCATGTTTAGCATGGCAAATGATACTTCCCATGCTAAACAGCAATTAGCATACAAAGGAGTAACTTTTATAATGAAATTGCTGATACAGAGAATGAGAGAGACATAGAGCGAGAGGGGGGGGGGGGGGGGGGGGGGGGGGGGGGGGAGAACCACATAGATGTAGAAAAGAGAGAGCTGGGAGAGGGAAACGGGAAAGCCAGAGAATGAGAGAAATAGGGAGAGAGAGAGAAAACATGAGAGAAAGAGAGGGTGATATAGATTGAGAGAAGAGGGGGAGGGAAAGGAAGGAGAGAAAGAGAGGAAGAGAGAGAGAGAGAAGGAAAGAAGAAGGGAGAGGCTCCCATCTGCCTCTATGTTCACCTCTGCAGAAGAATGAAAGAAAGACAGAGCAAGAGGAAAAACAGAAGAGAAAGAGAGAGACACAGATGGAGAGTAGAGGGTGACGGAGAAGGGGAAAGAGAGAGAGAGATAGAGAGAGAGAGACAGAAGGAAAGAAGAGGAAGGAGGAGGCTCTCCGCTGCCTCTGCGTTCACCCCTGCAGAAGGGCACGTCCTCGCCACCGAACGGCCGTGTCACTTGGGATTACTTCGGCTGGCAAACCAGAGAAATGAATTCTTTTGATCCGTGCGCTTTAAAATTAAAATTCTAATACAGACAATAAAAAATTTAAACCGAATTGCCATCTCTCAAAGCGAGACGGCAATAGGAATTTCCGGATGGAGGGAAGTACAGACGTGTTAAGTGGATCGGGCCGCTCTTTCAAGAGAAAGCTTCTCTTTTTTTGAGCCGGGATTGTTTAAATTAACTCAGATGACCTTCCCGGGAATGTCAAAGGCTTTTCCGGTGCAACCGCACTCCAATAATGTATAGTAGCAGGATATAATGTTAGAGCTCCGTGATCTGTAGGTTCTATCTATCTTCTCCTGAACATCTTGCTCTTGAGAGGAAGATGAAAGATATCAGAGACATAGTAGGAAGTAGGAAACCCTGATAGTAAGCTAGGGGTCCCACACACAGAACAAAGCACCCACGATCACTTCGACTTGTGTGGATTACCAGACAGTTTTTGGAAGAGTCTAGAAGTTTCCAGCTTCCACCTTCCTGTGTTCACCTTCCCTGCTGCTGCCAAGACTCCAAAGAAAAATCTCCTTTGATGCCACGAGGGGCTGCAACACCTAATCTGCCCTGAGTGGAAGTCTTTCACAGGCGCACAAAAAGGTGAGGCCATATCTAGTGGAGGCTTTTAAAAGTACTGGCCAGCTAAAGCCCATTGGTGGTTACCCACCACCTACCACCTACCACCAGCAGCAGCTCCTACTGTGACTAGCGTGGGGCTTTCAGATCAAACGAGAGCAGGTCAGGCAGCTGTGCTGCTTTCCCAGCGGCCTTAGAGGGAGGGGTGGGCGTAGACTGGTAATTTAAGGTGATGTGAAAGGACAGGTGGAGCGGGAGCAGCTGTTGGGGAGGGGCGCGGGGCACAGAGGTGCCAGGTTGCTGGGTGGGGGGGGCCTTGCAGAGGTGGCACGGTGTGTAAGATGGAAGATTTGTGGAATAACGATGCACTTTAAGCAGCATGCAGCCTACATTTGTCCTCTCACATTCACTGCCAAATCCTTTACCTTTTCTCTCTCTCTCTCTCTGGTTCAATAAAGGGGTTTTAATCGTCAAACGTCTCTCTCTCTCTCTCTCTCTCTCTCTCTCTCTCTCTCTATTTACATTGGTTCGTTTCTCTCTCTCTCTTTCTCTCGACCTGCCTGCACTGTCTTCCCAGTCTCTCCATTTCTCTCCTCTCACCTCTCTTTTCTCTCCCTCTCTCCATTTAGTTCAATCTACCCCCCTCGCTCGCTCTCTCTCTCTCTCCATCTCTCCCTCACCTCAACTCCCCTCCCTCAACAGTACACACGGTGCTGCCGCACATATTAAATACCCTGGCAGCCCACAAGCCCTTCCTCTGCAAGGAGAGGTGCTTAGTGAGACACTGCAGAGAGAGAGAGAGAGAGAGAGATAGAGAGAGAGAAACACTAAAAAGGGAAGAAGGGAAGGAGAGAAAGAGAGGGGAGGGGAGAGGAGAGTGAATGTGTCAGCATCACCTTGACAACTGCATGCTCTGTACACAAACCTCCCATTCTGTTTGGCGTCGGCAAGGCAGTGTTTGGCGTCGGCCAGGTAGTGTTTGCCATTAGCGCAGGAGTTAAGTTATGTATGGGAGACCAGGGAGCAGAGGAAGGGAGAGCAAGGAAAGACATAAAGAAAGAGTGCACCAGAGAGGAGGGGTGATAGGTAGAAGGGAAATGATGGAGGGAGGCAGAGAAAGCGATCCGAAAGAGAGACAGAGACTGAGAGAGAGTGAAAAAGATAAAGAAAGAGGGAAGGAGAGGGCAGCACCCAAAAAGTGAGAGAGAACATCATTCCACAACCCACACACACACACACACACACACACACACACACACACACACACACAAGACAGAGTGAGACAGAGAGAGAACTTTCATTCACCCCCTATCCTGTCGTCAGACGTACCCTGAGAGTTCATTAGGTACCCCCCCCCCCCCCCAAGGTTGCTCTCTGGCCGTCCGGGCCCTGAGATGACGGGAGAACAGAACTCTATCCCCTCAGTAATGAGGTTGGGCCCCGGCCAGGCCAGGCCACACCGCCCAGCTTTACGGTGTAATGTGTCTTCAATGGTCCACTGGTGACAAGCTGGCTAATTCACTCCACATGATTGCAGAACTATTCCCATTAAATCTCCAGGAAAAGAAGTGCTGATGAGCGAAAGAGAGGCAAGAGAAGGGGGAGAAGGATAGGGTGAGAGAGAGAGAGGGGGGTAGGGGAGGAAGAGAGAATGAGGGAGAGGGTGAAAGAAGAGGAAGAGAGAGAGGGAGAGAGAGAGAGAGAGATGGAGGCCCTTGGTGTTTGCTCTCTAAATCTCTCCGGTGGACTGCACACCCACGCATCTCTCTTTCGTTTTTAATCCTTCCTTCATGTTGTCAACCGAAAGCTGCGAGACTCGTCAAATATTCGTCACTACGGAGGCTAATCCAGTACAGCTACATCACAGTAACGCGCAAAAGGGCAATATTAATGGTTGGAAACCCATGGCTTATAGTTGCTGATGCACCGTTTTAAGAATAAAACTTCACTCTTTTAGCAAGTCTGGTCAACAGCGTGGCTGTAATATGTCTGCAGATCGAGTTTTCAGGCCTCGCGCTCAGAACGGAGAATTCTTAGTTGGATCACCTCTCTCGTCTCAAGCCAAAAGGGCCATAACAGGCAGCTACACAATCAAATAATTTACTTTCGATGACTACTTCCACTTTACTTTCAAATTAATAAGCCCGTCCTTGGGGTTGCACTTAATGGGCAAATGAGGTACTTCTCTCTTTGCACTTGACTGGTCCTTTGTCATTTCTTTGTCAATTTCAATACACAACATTAAGGTAGGTAATTAATTTCCTTTTGCTAACACCATTAATTCATTCATAACAGGACAATTATCCTTATCATTTTCCCAAAGGTATGCACTTATAATATCCTATTCTATTCCAGAAGTATAAACAGGATTTTTTTTTTCCACACGAACAATCATGACAAATTTAATAATCATACTGGGCTGTTTCTTCAACATTCAGAGTTAGTTAGCTTTACAGCATTTAATTGCAGCAGTATTATTTTTTATTAAATTGTACAATCTATTTAAGGACCCATCATAATTATGTGAGGCTTGAGAGGTTCACGCTAACAGCCAAGGGTGAAAAATTGCCTGCGTTTTAAATCTCCTTATATTTCAATTCTCTCCCTCTAGTCTCGCAATGTACATTTCCCCCGTCATCTTACAAACCCAGAGAGAAGAAGATGAACCAGTAAGCTAGTGCTTAGGGGTTATCAGTCTGTTCAAAGGCAATGAAACAAACAAAAAAGACAAACTAAACACCTCCATTTGGTGTATGTATCTGTCTCTGTCTCACAAACATCCTATAACCGAGCCCCCTGCAACATAGAGAAATCCAAATATCTTTTCAGAGACCATTACAGCACTATAAATATTGATTTAAGCAGTGTCTCTCACAGATCCATATATCTATTTGTCTGGGCTAAGTTGCTAGCCAAGGCATATAACAGCCAATATACTAAACTCCATCCACTCAACATTTTATAAACAAATACATCAATGCTGTATGTTTCAAATAAAGGGATTGGGACTGTAAAATGGACTAAGTGACTACGGAGGCGCAATACTGCCATCTATTGCCATTATAAACACTGTTCAGAGCTGTTCGGCTTAAAAGCCTCAGTATGGGAGTATGCAGAGGATTTAACTGAGAGTATCTTTAATATATTTTCCCCTGATCATGCAGTGATACTTCAGGCAACAAACAAATTCAGCGACAGATGATTTTTTCCCAACCAGTCCCTTGTTAAATTTGTGTCACTGAAATAAAGCTAGTGATTGTGACAGTTTTATAAGATACTTTCACCATTGTGTTCTGTTGTCGGTGGCAGCCAACAGAAAAACTAATAACTGCCGTTTCCAGACACCGCATTCAAACAATTTACGGGCATAATAGCAGGTAGTGACCGAGAATCCCCTCAAATCCAAAACATTACAACCAGGTACTATGAATCTGGTAAGTGGTCACAAAACAAAAGAGAGCAGCCATAGGCTCTTCCAAGTAAAGGTAAAGAAAGGGTGTTAAAAATGAACACCCCGGTCATCTCCCTTGACAGAAGGACTCACTGACCTGGCCCACATCTGAGCCCTGAGTCCTACTTAACGCCGACGTCAGAGAAAACCAAGATCGTTGGAAGTACAGGGATGGGTACACATGTCATCAGCAGTGCCTCTGTGCCGTCTCCATGGGAATCACAACCGCGACCCACAGCTTGCTGCTATCGGTTGATCCATAGGAAGACATCAAGTACTTATTGTATTATTTATTAGGCTATTTCTCCTCAAAGAGCCTGCAGTACACACAGAGATTCTCCACCACGCTCCCCACACATCATCCAACCCCCATCCCCCCACCGACTGGGCTTCCAGCCTGAAGGATCTTTGGGCCCTGGTGAGAACATGGCCCCGGATCAGAGGGAGGATTGTGGTATTATCAGCGGGGAACTGGCCTTGTGATATCCCTTCCAGCTAATGAATCAGATCGCCTGGGCCTTGCCACCGATGTTCACACGCGCGTCTGGCCCAGGAGTGGGTAAGCTGGGAATGCTGGGAAACGAGGGAGTCACGCATAACAGGAAGTGACAGGCGCAAAATGATAGGGTTGAGCTAGGGGGGTAGGGGGTGGGGGGGGGTCCGTCAGCATCTGCGACTCACACCTTAACACCGGTGGAGTGGGGACACAGGGGGAGTGAGGGGACAAATCAGATTTGGACGCCGCAAATCGATTTCTCACCCTTGCTTTCATATCTCACCCGCGTCCGTCTCCGAGCGTCATAGTGTCAATCACAAAGCGCAACGGCGTTTAGAGAGGACCAAGACATTTTTCGCTGCAAGATGAGCATTCAGTAGTCTCGATGGTGACTAAACTCTGGAAGTCTCTGCGATGTTTAGTCACTCCTTTTTTCCTCACTCACTCCCTCGCCTGCTGGTAACCATTGACTACCACCTTGACATTTATTTATATCCACACACAGTCACTGCTCAGCTAATCAAAATAATTGGCCACACAATCTAATACTGGTGAGCGAACAAGCAGCGAGCCTTTGCCATAAGAATTATGTCATAAAATTGTCAACATGTCTACTCTGTAATGTATGATAGCGTTTGCAAAGTAAATGCATAACGTCGTACATCAAATCCCACTGAAGTGGTAAACTTTACTTCGCCGAGTTGCCGACGGTATTATAGATTAGATTCACCGTGCACGGCACAAGCTGTTAGGCACAAAAACAACGCTGTCTGGTGGCAGGCAGAACACTGTCATCAATTCTCCTCCCTGTTCATGGCCTTCATAGATTCTCCAATCTAATCTAAACGGTGAGTGTCAAAACAAAGCCCTGCTGAGGGTCGCAGGGAAACAAGAGGTTTGAAAAAAAAGGGAAAGTATTGAGTAACAACATTACATTACTGTAATAAATAGGTTCACTGACAGAATACTATTAAAATACATTGTACAGAGGAATCATGCAGTCCTTGGAAAGAAAGAAAGGAAGAAAAAGAAAAATCAACTGCTATTTCTATCTTATTAGTGTCAGGACACACTGCCTACACACATTAATGTATTTGTATTAAGACAAACAAAATAAGAAAGAATAAGACACTGCTTTATAGAGTGTTAATGCCTTTACCGTTAAAGAAAATAGAGCACTTAGGATAAAGCAGCCTAAATAAAGTTAACATATATAAGGTATAACAATTCTAACAATGCAAAAAGGTATCAATGTTAAATCTATATAAGGGTTAAGATATCACAAAAAACACAGAACTAAGAAAAAAGGTCTAACTTAAAGATGAACTAAACAGTGGACATTATTAAATCAAAACTATAGACTGTAACAACATTCCAGGTGCTACCCACAAGTGAATTACAACAGAGCGGTTTGGTCATTTATCATGATGCTTTTGGATAAAATATGCTTTGCGCGTAAGAAATACAATTTTTTAAAAACGCCTTGCTTCCAGTGCATTTGCAGGACACGTTAATTGCATCAATGATTATCCTCCACGTTATATTGCTGGCTCATATTTATCGTTGTGTCCACTTTTCATTATGGTGTTCATTACCGAGCATAAATAATGCACGTAAATGTGCCCAGTCGCCTCGACATACTCCATAATATTGCCAAGCAAGATCCATCTTGTCCACAGTTACCAGACATTACCTTGCTGAATTATGTCTATTAGTTGCTTCTCGGACTACGGACCCATCAGCCACCAGTGGCCCGACAACAGCATTAACTTTTAAGGGTTTATTGCATCTTCTTTACCCAACATCGACCATTAATCAGTGTAATGGCTGTCGTGACCCCTTTCATCCCATTTAATAAAA
The DNA here is from genome assembly GCF_900700415.2 of Clupea harengus. Taxonomy (NCBI): domain Eukaryota; kingdom Metazoa; phylum Chordata; class Actinopteri; order Clupeiformes; family Clupeidae; genus Clupea; species Clupea harengus. Next base: position 8,146,811 of record NC_045171.1, read on the forward strand.
TAGAAAAATATTAATAAAACACATTAAAGCTCCTATTGTGCCCGACCGTTCAATAAATCAGATGGTCCTTTTGGCCGGGATGCCTGCATCAAAGGTAAGGTTGCCAGTTGCTTTATTCCTCTTGTTTATTTTACGAGGGTGTTTTTTATCTTTTTTTACTTCTCTCAATTTTATAACATTTTTCATGGTGGAACTTTAAATCACTTTAATATGAGATGTAATCGGGATATAGGACTTTGTTTCGAGTAGCAGCCAGAGTCATTTTTATTTGACACCATAAAAAGGAGGAAATGGTGTAAATGTTTGTTCATCTCGTGGCGCCTTTATGGCCTTTATCTCACCGATGCACCAGATCCTGGCATCCCCATATTCCCAACCCCTAATAAAAGATAAGCCCCTAGCCAAGCCTAGCACAGGAGCGCTAATGCCTTCATGCTAAATGCACACACACCTGATTCGTAGCGCGCTATTCTGATGACAGTAAAGACCTATCCTCCCCTGCATAAAGTTGTCACCTTAATGAAGACAGACGGGCACTGAATCCTGCCATACGCATTCCATTAAAAAACAGTTTATGCCGCGTGGATCTGCGAACGATGGATGACAAGTTATGGCTCGGTTGGTTGGGTGGCATAACATGGGGGACGGTGGGAGAGGATGGAGGAATGCAGGACCGCTGCGGACTAATCTGCGGGATCAGGAGCCGTAATTCCGATTCTCCATGACCCGTCATCACCTGTTTCCCCCTGATTTCATTCAGAGATCTCTGAAGCGGACGTGAGGATGGCCATACATCACCTGCACACACACACAACACACACACACACACACACACACACACACACACAGAGCACACTAGTACAATCTAGAGTGTAGTGTGTAAACCGAATGCAAAGACAGCCATCGTATTTGGTGAACGAAGCTTGCTCACATTAGCTGGTTTCCTTCCCTCTGAATGAGTTCAAACGTCTTAATCATAAGTCAGTTTGTTAATTACCGACGCTGCCAATTGGAAGAGGCTCCTGTTGACCAGAGGGGCCCCCGAGCGAGAATGCAGAGAGACGGATCGGAGCCAGAGGTGATCATCGACGCTATCTAATGATGGCCGTGGCCTTGGGCTGACCCGGAGGCCATTTGGAGCTTCAATCTGGTGCCGCCGTTTCTCCCTCAAGAAGCCTATCGACGTTTCCGCTGGAAATTAATCCGTTCTCAAATGGATGTCTCTTTCCAAAACACCAGCACACTGGGGGAGTCAGTTTTAAGGAGGAAGGACCAGCGAGCCTTCTTTCTAGGCTTGTCCTCACTAATCAGCGGTTCATCTTAGACAGGGGGATACTCAATGGCTGTTAATCGTGCGTGTTTGAGAAGCGATTGCCCTGAACAAAACCAGCAAGGAAGGCATCAGACTCGGGGGCCACAATTGACCCAGTCGGAGGGGGACTAACAAAGTATGCTAATGGTGCTCTGAAGTCTGGGGGGAAAGAATGACGCTAGCTCATTTTCGCGCTGCAGGCAACTTCCAGCCAATCAGTGGGCCCGAAAAACTCAGCGGGGGTGATGCATTACCGAGACCCCGATGAATAATGAAACTTATTGCTCCACGTATTGTGGTCCATTACCTTGCACCAGAAGAGTCCTTCATACAAATTTTACCACATGACCAAAACACCTGATCAATCTGAAATTGCGCACCAACAGAAAGTAAAAGAGAGCTAGAGAGAGAGAGAGGGAGAGAGAGAGAACGAGAGAGAGAGAGCCCATTAAAGTTTTACTCAGGGACTGGGGGGATTAAATTGTCGTGCGCTGCATCTGAATCCAGGCCGATAGCCTATGATGATTTAAATATCAAAGCTGCTCTGCTGTAAGAGGCAGCCGGCTGAGATCTCATTACCTCGCTGTGATGGACAGGCTTTCACCGCGCACCTCCTCCTCTAAGCACCGTGCTCGTTTGATGCCGCGATGACGGTGCCCGGCTGTAACCATAGCGATGAGTTTCGCCAGGCCAGGGCAGGTGCAGAGGAAGGGGGTGAAGGTGGGGGTAGGCAGCAGGGCAGGAGGTGAAATGGTCAGAAGGGCAGAACATGCACAACTTGCCCTGCCTCTCTACCCTTTTGATCTCACCCTCATCTTTCAGCGACGAGCACAATGGCTACCCCCCAAACACCTCCTCGCTCTCCCCTTCTACTCCCTTAACTTCAATTATGGAATAGTTACATGATTTACTAATGCTGTTACATCAACCAAAGCACAACAGAGAAAGGCAGCAGCGCAGGAAGCATTATTAAGATGCTGGGCTGCTTTGCTCTTTATCGGTCTGTCAATGGAACAATGAAAGAGGTCGTTAAAATTGAGCGGAGGCGGCAAGCGTCCTCCTTCCTCTTTTACCCTTGACTTTCCCCTAGGCGTCATTTCACTTGCGACAGGGTTTAATTTAGGATATTATTGAGCAGCGGGGTGTACTCAAGCTCCACAGGTGCTCCGAACGAAATCCCCAACCACCCACCCCGCAACTTAAAGAGAGATGATGATGAGGAGGAGGAGGAGGAGGAGGAGGAGGAGGAGGAGGAGGAGAAGTAGAGAGGAATATCAAAAAAAGAGAAATCAAACGAGAATATAAATGTGAGCTGCTTGAAGGTAAATTAACCTTGTTTCCTTGGCTACAATAAGACTGTGCTCCCTGGCGGTCTCCTCTGGCTCTCCCTTAGTGAGGTTTTGAATGCCTAATAGCCCCCCTAAGACAGGGGGAAAAATTCTAAGAGTCACTTTTAAGTGAGAGGCCTTCTTCATTTCCACACGGCAAAGCTCTTCAACGGCAATGGCAGGTAAGGACGGGCTTGTGTCAAGTAAGGACAGGCTTTGTTTGTGCGCAAGATGCAAGACATCACCCCCCCCTCATCCCAACAACCTGATCCAAAAGAGCACCCATTCAATGACTCACCTGTTTTTGACTTTTTGACACTCTGCGACATCTCATTGTTGAGAGATCACTGCCTTTGAGACTACTGAGTGAATGCCAGGTAGTCTCCGCCTCTGTCCAGTGAAACCCATAGGCTGTTTGATGCAAACTCCCCATGAGACTTGGAGTGCTGATGAGGACAGTCTACTGCTCTGTCATTGTCTGTCTGCGATGTCAATCACAAGAGTGGAGAGAGAGAGAGAGTGGACGGTTCACTTCGGGGTGACACAAAAATAGATCATTATCAGCGCACTGGGAAACAAGCTTCTGTGAACCATTGAGTCATTGAGTATTTTTTGGGTTACACACCAGCAATAGAACTTAAATGGAGTTATTGGAGCTAGAGATAATCATGAATTGAATGTGAAATAAATGTCACAGTAAAGCGGTTTCTCGGATTGGGTGTTCTGCATGTCACTCAAAAGGCTCCCTTCCAATCGAAGTAGGCCGTCCTTGGTGCATTATGGATCAGCCTTCATTATTCTCAGGGTGCGATTTGTTGGGATTTACCCCCCTCTGGTTTTTACCACAAAAGAAATGTCATGTATTTTACATATTTCAGTTTACATTAAATGTTCAACTGTTCAAAATGTGACCTAATAGGGCCTACCGTTAACTTGAAAAGAAATAGGCCTATTTATTGCTTGTTTTTTCATGATAAAAAACAAAAAAAATCGCGCCCCCTGATTATTCTGGTGTTAGAGACTGAGTGTTGGAGTGGCTGGAGTGGCAGATCAGCATGACATTACAGTCTCCAATGGTGCCTCCAACTTTGAGGAGACTTGTTAGAGCTTATTTGTAAACATTTTGACATTTCAGTGCCTAAGCAGAATAAATCCGTACATAAAATCTGATGACACATTCTTAAAATAAGCTCTTCTGATCTCTTCTCATTGATTATTGGTCTACACAGAGTGCATAGGTCAATACTACTACTATTACTGCTACTACTACTTCTACTACTACTACTAATACTAATACTAATAATAACAAGTAGTAGTAAAGGTAGTAGCTTTTGATATGCCTGCTGCAGGGCTGTATCATAGCTAGTAGCTAGGCTGGAGCTCATTTAGGCCCTGATGACTTCTCCTCATAAATGAGGATGATGCTGAAACCTAAGATCTCGCCCCTCTCCTCCACCAGCAGACAGCCAGAGGTGAATCTCTCTATCTGAACAAACAGAGCTGGTGTTGTCTGCTTGTGTCAAGAGGGTCGCTCCTCAGATATGCACATCTGATATCAAAGCGTTGGCGAGATTAAAATCAAAGCCTCAGACGAGCGCCATCGATCCTCCTCTCTAATCCATTTTCATGACTGAAATATGGATCACTTCACAGCGCTCTTTCCTCCTAATGATAAAGGGAACAGGTATACAGCAAGAACGAAGGCTGACAGGCGGAGCATAACGGCCTTTATTGGGTGAATTTGTGACAACCACCACATGCAAGACAGGGGAAAGAGGAAGAGAAAAAGTGACAGAGAGAGAGAGAGAGAGAGAGAGAAAGAAAGATAGGGAAAGATGGAAAAGGGGAGCGAAAGAGAGAGTGAAAGGGGTGGTGGTGGATTCTAAAAGGGTGCACATAACAACCTTTATTGTGAGAATTTGTGACAACCACCACATGCAAGACAGGGGAAATAGGAAGAGAATAAGTGACAGAGAGAGAGAGGGAGAGAAAGAAAGAAAGAGAGTGAAATAGAGAGTGAAATAGAGCAGGGGGGTGGGGGATCTAATCTAATCCCCTTGTGTTCCCCCAGACTGCCCTGGCATCAACAGAGGTAATGTCATCATACGGACATCATTACAGCCCTCTCCTTAGAACCTCACCCTGAGGCTGACCTAACTCTGTCTTCACAATAACCCACATACACAAACTCACTGAATGTTGTTTAAGTTATAGTCACGTAACGGTGCGCATTTAACATATATGTAGCCAAACTTGCTTTATTAATAAACAGATGTTACTCACACTTCATGCTGAAAATTCAATTAAACTGCCACGACTATATTTCGGTCAGAGGCTTGTGTGTTTTATCCACACACGATCGTCCCAGTTATCACAGTCCCCTTTTCCATTACGTTAGTAGGCAAGCAATACTAACAGGTTAGCTAACCAACTTTAACCTTAGCTAACTAGACGTCTGTGTCAACGTTAGCAGTGTTGGTCTTACCTGTAAATGCTTCATTAAATGGAGCCTTGGATAACGACAGTATTTTCACCGCGGGGAGGCATAAGGTGCACTGCACTGTTATGTACGTCCCACTTTCAGCATTCAAGACAAAATAGTGTCGATATTTCCAGCTAGAATTTTTTTTTTTAACTCAAGGTCATCATATGGACTTCGTAGGTGTATCTGTTGTCTTTTCGTAAAGTGTTGTAAAGTGTGCATGTGGATGATAGTATAACGTTCTAAATTGTAATCTATTTGAAATGTGTAATCCTGTTAATAATCCCAAATTTTGCCAAAAGTATTGTTGCAGAAAAAAAGCAATTTATTCGATATTTCGCCATCAAGAACACAAGAGGCAAAACACGTGATTCTTTATTGAAAGGCTAAAATAACGGCATTCATACTCTCATAAATTAATCCATGTTCACCAACTATAAAAATATTCCTTCAGTATCGCATAACGTCTTGTTTTCTGTAACTGTACCTTTCTTTTGTATCCTAATTACATAACACAGTATCATGTATTCCTCCGCCCCCCCCCCCCTTAAACACACAGAGACACACACACACACACACACACACACACAGACACACACACACACACACACACACACACACACACACATAAACACACACAGATTGACAAACAAGGCAGAGTTATGGGTGGGAGGATGAGGAGAGGCAAGGAGGCTGCTCAGGGGCTGCAGGAAAGGCCGAACAAGGAGAGAGTCCTGACCTTCAGCCCTCCAGAGTCTGGCACCAGCTTGACGTTTGCCTCAGACTAGTACAAGCTAAGCATGAATCCCCTGAACAGCCATTTCCACTGCTTGGGCTCTCACTGCCCAGCAGTAAATCAAAAACCCATGTTTCCTTTAAAGTCCTCTGAATGCTGACATTTTTCTCCCAATGTGAATAGTTTGGCAAGTGTGTGTCGGTAATGTACAGACGGGGAAATGTACTAGTGTGTGTGTGTGTGTGTGTGTGTGTGTGTATGTCAATGGTACAGTATCTGTCATTTTAGAGGTGTTTATGTGAGTCTAAGTATATGTGATTATGTGTGTCTATGAGTGTGTGTGTGTGTCTGCATGTGTGCATGTGTGCATGTGTGTGTGTGTTCGTGTGTGTGTGTGTTCTCTCCAACAGCGTGCGTGTGTGGGGCGTGCAATGCCCCGACGGGGTGCTCCACATTTATCGATTGGCCCGCACGCTGTGCCTGGCAGTGAGGATTCGCTCACTTCGATTAACCCCTCTCTCTCTCCCTCTACCTCTCTCTCCCTCTCTCTCTCCCTCTCCCTCTCTCTGCCCTTGCTGCCTGCTTCACCCCCTCCAACCCCCCAGCCCCAGCCCAAACGCCAGCCCCTTCCTTCTGCCAACATTGACAGGGCTCCCTCCCCAACACCCCCCGCATCCCCCCCCCCCCCCCCCCCCTTTTTCTCCCTCCGTTTGCTCTGCTAATACACCAGTTCAGATCCCTGCCAGGCCCCCCTAACTAAGCTCACAGTTTACACCGACAGCAGAGAATTATCTCTGCTCGGCCACAAACAGCCGTGATCGATCGTGTTTCTGGGGCCACGGCTGAAGTTCAGGAGCCCGTCTGGCTCCGGGGGTGTGGGGGGAGGTTGGGTGCTCTCCCGGCAAGGCTCAGTGTCACATGATGACGTTAATCTGCGATTTCGAATGATGTTTGTGTTAAAACAAAAGACACTGTACACGGCCTGGCACCGCAAGGCATATTAAATATACAGAAGAGGAAAACTTTGGGGGCAGCGAGGCTATACGGTACTAGCTTAGATTTCATCTGTGGCAGGAGCAGTACAAATAGAGCTGCTCAGACAGGATAAATCGTTGCCATAACTACTGTTCTACGGCCCAGGGAAGATAAGGAGCCGTCATAAGTATAATTTTTCCACTATATTTAATAATTCACATTCTTCACTTGAGAATAAAATACTCATTTTGTACCTCTTATGAACATATTTGTCTATAAAGTCAGTTGAGTTTGATGTAAAAATGTCACATAAGGACATTTATGCCAACCAGTTACCCCTACAGAGCATGATCATATTACTACAGAGGTAGATAAGCTTCAATTTTAAACTTAAAATAAATCAATACATATTTTTAAGTCATTTTAAGGTTTGTGGAACCCATAGGGAGAAAAGAACACTTTAACATTAACTCAAACTTAGATGTAATCAATTACTGTCTATGAAAAAAAGTCTCAGTTCCTACTTTAAAAAATAAATATATTAGTATACCAAAATCTCACTTTGCTTTTACCTTTATACTTAAGTATAAATGTTCACAATAAAGATCCTCATTGAAAAATGGAAGATGTGTAAGTATTTATTCTATATAATATCTATTATCTAGTATCTATCTATCAGAAAAGGGTGAGTACTCGGTAACTACTTCTGCATCGAACTACTACCTTTTTTCCACTTAATACAGGGTACTAAAATACTAAATAGTTCTAAATAATAATAATAAAAAAAATGAAATACTACAATTAATACACAGTACACAGTATGAATTGTCCTCATATCAAAAGATTGCCAGTTTTCAAAGCTGAGGGGAACCTCCTTTTCAGTCAAAGCCCAAGTTATTCAGAAGAAACTCAATTCACATGCTTTCCCTCTGCTTAGCAGTCGGGACTAATAGGGCAATCACATCCCTTTCAAAACCACATATCTTCTTGTGAAGAAATAATGGCACCCCACATCTGTCTTATCATTTTAGCCCCTAGGGGCCATCAGACCCAATGACAAGTCTCTATTTCCTCACTGTCAAAATGTTCGCACTATTCAGCTACGATATTGCACTGGTGTAGGTGTGCTTTTCTCTTTCTCTCCCACACACACACACACACACACGCACACACACGCACGCACACACACACAAACACACACACACACACACACACGCACACAGATAAGCACACACACACACACACACACAGAGATAAGCACACACACGCACACACATATTTGTTCTTTCTCTCTGTCTCCCTCTTTCTGGGGGGTGGGGAGCGGTGATGGGTCCACAGAGAACGGGCGGAGAAGTTTGGGGCAGATGACAGAATAGAAGTCAATTCCTCAAATTACCAGGTGAAGCACAGCCCAAACTTTTCCTGTCAGAAAAAAGAAAAAGATGAAATGTCACGTCGACCCAAATCAGATATTCACCTGAAAAAACGTCTTCATGAAAGAAACGACACACCAGACACGCTCTGTATTGTACCGGCTCTGAAAAGCGATGGCCACGAGGAGGATAGGTCATGACAGAGGTTACTGCAGCATTAGTGACTGTCACAAGTTTCGACAGGGAGAGTAGGTACCAAGGGACCCTGTCACCATTCACCGCCCGGGAAACCTGTGACACAGCAAAACCAACGGTACGGAAGGCAGGACGTATGTCCAGTTGAACAACGATCCGCAATGTTTACTTCTTCTTACTTTAACCCTAGCTGTCAGGGACAGAGACACTGCTGCCCTCCTATTTTAGAAATGTAAAACTAGATCATGGATATAGGCTAGTCTCCCGACCTTTGTTTACTGGTGCGTCGCGACATCAATGAGAAAGTATTTATTTGACAAGAAATCTAAAGAAACTCAATTGTTTTTCTGTCAAATACAAAAACGATCCACTGTGGTGTGTGAGAGAGATGATGGCTTAGCCTACTTGATGGCTGACACATTCTGAAGCTTTCACCGTGTGTCTGGAAATGTAATATATTTATATTTATATTGCCCACTTTCCCTTTTTCCTAAAGTAAAAGTGCAGATGTCATGAAAATATAATTTTATGGTCCAGCAGGAGCGTTGCTAACGTTAGGAGTTTAAAACATTCGGGGCTTAGCCCAGACCGGTAGGGGCTCCGGAGGCATCCTCCCTGGGGAAAAAATTGGACAGCTAAATGCACCATTTTTACGCAGTTTGAGACAGAAACTGTAAGCCTGAAGCCAACTCATGGCATGCCGGGCCTGTCATCTGTCTGACTCACATGAACATTACCCCGTCCATTATACCACACTGCTTGTCTACATGAAAACACTTTTATGGGTCACACTGACATGGGTGAGACATGGACATCGCAACAGGTAACCCATAAACTTGCGTTGATGAAGAAGAAAACATTTGTGAGATTTTTATAAACAGAAATGACATGTCATGTGGACGTTATATTGTTTGAATATTAAAAAACACAACGGCAGCCTTTGTCTCGGAAACGGAGGTTTACTGCTGTCTGGAGATCGATTCTGGGTGATATTAAAGTTGAGTGTAAACGGCTCTCATCATTTAATTCCCTTTCATGCCTACGTTCTTTTCCTTTTTGAAAAACCTCCTTATTTCCATAGCCTTCTCGTCTTGCCGTAGTGAATTAGCTAGCTAACTACCACCAGATTCCAACAATGACAGGCCCTGGTACCAGTGCACGCGTCCCAAGTAGGTCTGCTGCTTCAATGACTCACAGAGTACCCAAACCGTTGCATCGTTGATCAACTATATCATATTATTTTCCAGGGTACAAGTTTTGCCCATAGGTCAATGTTTTATAGTTATCAGAACATCAATTGTCCGAGTGTATTTGCGAGTGTTATTGCATAAGTAGGCCTGTTAGTTAGTTCCTTTGATCATTTCTATATAATTTAGGCCTACTCTTTGCAGTTGTGCATCTTCTGTTGAAAAACAGCATGTGTTATGCATGTAGTTAGTTTGTTATTTCAGGGCTGACGAAATCATGGCAAATCCTGGTAAATATTCAAATGAAAAGAAGAAGAAAAAAGTAAGCTAGTCTAGACAGTTTTACCTTCGTGACTTCACGCTTACTCCTTACTTCCTCTTGCGGCCTTGAGATTTTTGATGTGACACTGTTTGAAGTGATCCTTTTGAGGTGAGGATGATGTATCTCTGCGATGTAGCCTTTGCAGAATTCCCCCGAAGAAGTACTTTTTAGTTGGGCCTTTCAAGTTGGACCTTGAACATGTATTTAGAACTCCCCAAATCCTTTTAGCCATCATAACCTTTTTCATTTTTTCCTCACATTCCTCTATGAGGACAACCTTTAGTTGGCTGTTTAAGGACAAACACACTTTCCACTGAACTCTGTCTCTGTATCGAAACTTAAACTTCCCACTTCCACGCTAATGCGACAGCCATCCCATAGAGTACACTGCAACGTCTGTGGGCTCTTTGTAGAGGGCAACAACACATTGTTTCCTTTTTCTACACACAGACAGGCAGGATACACTGATACCACACTGGGAGAAACAGAAGGCAGGTCTAACTTCGACTTAACAAAGACAGTAACGTTGACAGATACACAAACTAACACAGGGGCTAACATACAGGCTAGCACCAGACACTAAAGAGAGACATGAACAACGTTTGGCTGGCTGGCGGCGACAATGTGGAGGAAGACCTCTGGACTGGCAGCGGTGCAGGAGTTCCCTTCGGCCAGCGATGACTGTGCCCGCGACGGTCACGGCGTGGAGGGCTCCCCTCGGCTGGTGGCGGCGATGCAGAGAACCCCTGACCTGGTAGCTGTGCAGCCGCTCCTCTCGGCTTGTGGCGGCTTTGATGGCAGCAGCGGCTCCAACTGGACTGGCAGTGTTGGTGTGGTGGACTCCCACGCTGGCGATGCCAATGCAGGGGACCCTTGGGCTGGCAGCATCAATGTGGTAGCCCCTCTAGTCAGCAGCAGCAGTGTGGAAGGTCCCTGTCAGACCCCCCCCCCCCCTCTGCCAGAAGCGTGGAGCGTCAGCGCCCACAAGTAGCCTGGCTCCGGACCTGACCAACAGATACAGCCCAACAGGGTCCTGGATGTCGGCCAGCCAGAACGGGTGGTGGACCGCTTTACCAGCCACCACCACCTGCAGCGACCACCTGGCAGCATTCCAGGATGGACCAGGGAGATGGTGGACCCCATTTCCACCAGGGCCCAGCAGGAAGTGCCTTCCAGGTTGCAGACAACATATAAGCCATTCATCCGGCCCAGCTGAATCAGGGGTGCTGGGCTTCATGGAGTCAGAGCTGGGCAATGGCATCCCATGTGGCCCCGGCTCCCCACAATGGAAGCACCTTTCTGTGGACTGCCTGGCCGTCCACCCCCCTTGCTTTCCTCCGGTAAGCCTGATGCACCAGGTGCTTCACACAATGGGACTGCAGGATGTGCTCCATCCACAGACCCCGGATGAATGCTTGGGGCACAAGCTCTGTCTGCTCGATGTCGTTGAAGGTGGGCTAGCCATGATGAAGATCCGTGGCATAAGCACCAGGGCTCTTACTCTTTAGGCAGGCGACCAGTTTATCTCTGGTGTCGTCTGCAACAATCCGCTAGCCAAACTGGCACTGCAGTGAAGAAGACAAAGTGTTGTCTCCTTTTTTTTCCGGCCATAGGCCTTTTATTGTAACACACAGACAGGCAGAAAACACTGACACCATACTGGGAGAAACAGCTGGCAGGTAAAACTTTGAAACTTTGAAATGCAGTGACAGATACGCTAACTAGCACAGGGGCTAACACACAGACCCTAACAAACAGCTATAAATGCGGACGAAATGATAACTCACACAGACGCTAACACCAGACAGAAAAGGGAGACATGAATCACATCACTGGGACAGAACACTACAGATTAACAGACACAGCAGTCTCTTGCCCCAAAGCATGCTGGGAAACCCCCAGCACACCACAATACTCTATGCTTCTCATTAAAAAAAAGTGATTGCTTGCGCTTCAGTGTGAGCCATCTGTAGATTTGTCTCTGTATCTTAAGCAACAAGCTGAACTGATCTACCTCTGGTCCCCGAAGCGTCTTTCCCTAATACCACTTAGCAAGATGAGCGTGATTATGTACCTACAAGCATTAGATGGCAACTTAGGTTTTTCCGCTGATGTGATCAAAGGCGTCATTGTAGCCAGGGAGTATAAAAGAACAGTGGACACCTTCTCATGTCCAAACTACTTCCACAGCTATCCACAGGTAAGTTGTCTCTAGTAATTGTTAAATCACAGCTATATTACAGACTGAAGCCTCACTCACTCAACTTGGATTACGAAACATTCTCAACTTCCATCCATTCTTCTTCTGAAAACTCTATGAGACCCATCCCATGGTTGTACTGCATAGCTTTGATCAAATTGTTTTGTACATCTTTCCGTGTCCTGCAGCATTCCGGATGGCCCGCCTACCCCCAGCAGCCCCTGTGGTGCTGCTGCTTCTTACTTCCTGTTTCCCACGAGGCTTGACCGCTCCGCCCCAATACCTGTGTGGCTCTCACCTGGTGGAGGCTCTGTACCTGGTGTGTGGTGACAATGGCTTCTTCTACAGTCCCAGCAAGAGCAAAAGGGACCTGGCAGCTCTCCTGGGTAAGGCTACTGTTACCTGGGAAAACATGGTAGAGGGCCCCCCTCACAGATCAGGGACTCCACTTCCTCCACATACAGAATTCTCTATATATTCTGTGTGTTTTACTGTGTGTGGACGTGATATCTGCAAACAGTTTTCTTCTTTCTTCCTTCCTCCTAGTTCTCCTCTCCAAGTCATCAGTCCCGGGGAGACAGAAGCATCCGGTGAACGTGCGCATGGAGGTGAGAATGAAGAGAGGCATAGTAGAACAGTGTTGCCACCAGCCATGCAGCATCTACCACCTGCAGGACTACTGCAACTGACACGCCGCACATGACCGATGCGTCGGTTCTGTCAGAGCCACTGAGGCTACACCAAAGACTGGCAGCTAAACTGCTCAATTCAACTCTGGATCACTGGTTTCACACCTACCCACCACCGCAACACATCTTTGTTTGTCTCAGATACAGGACTGACTCATCTCTGTAATTGGTTGTGTGTTAGCAGCAATAAAATATTGATCAATTTGCATCTACATGGGAATTTGTGTCATTTTCATCGGGAAATGAATTATGAGCAAGACTGCTGTATTACAGAAGCAAGCTGGGCCTGAATGTTTTTTTTTTTTGTGGATGTCTACTGCCCTCTTCTGTTCAAAAAGGGAAATGTATATATCTACACAGTATACATAAGTGTATCTTGGGCTTAACCAAAGGGTTGCCAAGGCTTTGCCTCATTTTCATGCTATTATTTTAACAATAGCAGGAATTAAAGCCACAGTTCCTTTTGGGGTTTGAAAAATGTACACACACTGTGGTCAATGATATCATGCTTATCTTCCAGGGTTACTTTTCATTTTTTCATAGGTACATAGACCCTGTTGGATTTATAGGCCTATTACATTGTCACTGTTGGTGTAAAACTCTTAGTTTTTTAAACCCAATTATAGCATTAAATATCCGCTATGTGTGTGTGTTAGCTCACCATAGCTCTCCTTTGGTTTAAAGTTACTTTTCAGTGGCTATGTTCTGATACTTCCTTAGTCGGCCATTGTTTCATCTCACTTATGCAAAATGTAATGTAGGTTTTACAAGAGATTTCATCTTAATTAGGGCGATTTGATAAAAAAAAAGTCATATTGCGATTATTGTGGTCAATATTGTGATTTGAGATATGTAAACAAATACTGATACAGATACAAACACAAGCAAATGGTATCATGAGTCTACTTGCTTGGGCAGCTCATTAGTATCCCTTTCAAGTCAGGCATGAGAAACACCGTATTTTTTAACTGTAATCAAAACAATTGGTATATTGCCCTGTACATAAAGGGTAGACATTGAGCTGCCAGAGAGGTCAGAACTGGACCCTGGACCCGCTGCATTTTGGGCCTTCATGTGCCTGTTTAGAATGAACTTCTTAGCAGGAGGTTGCTCTCCTCCAGTTTTCACAAGCTCAGCCTTTTTTTCCTGCTTTCTGAGAACACATGAGTAGGCCATTATACAGTAAGTGTTGGCAACACACCCCATCTACACTCAGCATTAATGAGAACTATTAATGCATAGCCTACCACTTAAAATGAAAATATTCTGTGTAATCTTGACTTGTTGAAGGAATGCTTTCACCTGGGGTTACAGCTGAAAATATTATTAGAATGAAGTTATCCACAATAGTATTATATTCATACATTTAGCCTGTAGGGAGTAGATCTTACTTCATTAACAGTGAGTAACGGGTCAATTTCAGAACTGTAGCACATGTGTAGGCTATAATTAAATTATCGTAATTGTTTCCCCATATTTTAAACAAAGTAGGTTGTCAAGTTCACACATGCACATTTTTTATTTAAAGTTCCTCTCCTGGCATTGATTAACCCCCCAAAACACATCTCTGTTCCTCAAAAATACATACATACATATTTAGAAGTTTTTTTTAATGAGAAAAAAAATCTGTTCATGGCCATAAAATGTCTGGTATATAACTCTACACTCTTGTCTTATTAAGTATTCACAGAGCTATGAATATGCTAATTAGATAAACGTGGCTTTGCTGATACCTCTCGTTTCGACATAACCTTATGCTAATGATATGTAAAAGTCCCACCTCACAAGTTGATTGGATTGGTTCCTGAAGTATGAAAGCGAGGCTGTCTGTTACCGTGTTTTTGAGACGGTCATTGGTACACTGCAGTTCCATGGTGGAAACACTCATCCAATAACTAAATTACCCTCTCGATCTAATACCATATAATTACTAAAAGTAGTACTGTGAAGAAAATTCCATAGTATATCAAAGCTTTTTAATTTGATTAAGTGAAGTTTCTGTGAATGTCCAAGTTGCTTTTAAATGGTTTGAATGATGTATGAAGGCTATGCCTTTATGGATTACTTTAGCTTCTCTAGCAGAACTGTGTAGAATTAAAGGCTTGTCTGCACATACACAAAATGTCAGTATTCAGTGAGAGATGATGTAAAAGATTATTTTTTTTTTACATTTTTCTGACAGGCACTACTTTAAATGTTCATATAGTAAAAGGATGAATGTGTTTCTAAATGATTATTGATTGAATGGAGCCTTTTCTCATGTGGCATACAGAACATAGTAGAAATCTAACATAACTTCTATATAAATGTTTCGTAAACTTTTTATAAACTATTGGTTTCATTATTCAAAATGTTTGGAGGCAAATTCAGAATAATACGCATGTCGCAGAGATGCTCTGATCAGGGGTATAGAACAGACAGACAACGCTTTAAAATGTACATGTGAGAAAAAGATAGAATATTTTATTTAAAAAGTGCTGTAATGACAGCTTGGAATACAGTGTACCACATTATCTCTAACATTCGTAAACAACATTAACATGGCTTTTATATTCTTTTAAAAAGAGCTGACATACTGTGACATGTACTTTAAGGTACAAGGCCCTTACATGCATACAGCTGGCATACTATAGCACATAT
The DNA here is from genome assembly GCF_900700415.2 of Clupea harengus. NCBI lineage: Eukaryota > Metazoa > Chordata > Actinopteri > Clupeiformes > Clupeidae > Clupea > Clupea harengus. The sequence continues at coordinate 8,162,250 of NC_045171.1, forward strand.
AATGCACATATAATCATAGCCCAGTAACAAGCAGAAGAACGACAGCCACACTAAAAGGAAAGGCATATGAAGAAAAAAATGCATCATGATGTCCGCTTGTGTGGGCAACCCAAAATGTACACTAAGCTTTCGGTGTCACCAATTCTCTGTCCAGGTTTCATCCTGCACGCCGTCTTTAACGAGGTCTGTTCCCTAGAACATCAAGAATGCACAAATGTTAGTGAGGTCTACATACAGTATGTTTATTGATTTGCCTTTAATCAGATAGGACAGCGAAGGTTTGGACAGGAAATGAGATGGAGAGAAGAGGTGGGGAGTGGGATCGGGAGATGACCGCGGGTCGGATTCGAACCCGTGTCCCTGTGGGCGTTCAAGCCCGTATATGGTTGCGCCACAGTGTCCCCCTTCTTTGCAATGTTCATCTAACATTTTGCCCAATTGACTATGAGCTATGCAGTGCAACATTCTGAGTAGCTTTCCAAAATGCATCCTACAAAATTACTCGCCATGCCGTTGGACAAAAATACATCACTACAAGTGGTCCACAAAGATTTGAATTGGTTGGCTTTTCAGGGCAATTGTGCCCCAAAAAAGGTACCATGAGCTTGAAAGTTTTTCAACATTGGGTCAAAAAACCTCCAAGAAATGCCAACCTACACTAATGGGGTAACAAATGGGCTAAACACACTGACCCACACTACCACCCAGCAGCTATTAGCCGTCTGCTGGGGCAGTGTGAAGTAGCTTTGTGGGAACGGGAGCTTACCGGCTTTCAGAGTGGCGGGTGGGCACTGGTTCTCCTTGTGGTCGTGCTTGAAGGCCTTGCTGGGGTCGAAAGACGGCCCCTGGCTTGGCCTCAGCTGCTCCAGCTCCCTCTTCTGTTTCGACGCCAGAGCCCTCAGCTTAGTCACCTCCTGGAGATGCGAACACACACACACACACACACACACACACAGACAGACACACAGACAGAAAAGAGAGAGAGAAAAAAAGAAAAAAAAAAAAGAGAGAGAGAGAGAGAGAGAGAGAGAGAGTATTAAATTAATCTATGTTTGGTAAAGAATATTTTCAGAACATATGAATATCAACAAACTTTGAGACCATCAGAGATTCTTTCATTTGCCATACATGCTGTAGTGAAATGAATGACATCAACATGAGAACTTTTAAATATCTTCCCAGTTCAACACCAGTCCCAACCCCATGGCTGTAGGGACTGAAACCCTCACGGAGTCTGACCTCTTTGAGGTCGAAGTTCTCCCCCTTGAGCTTGATGACGTGTTTGATCTTCTGCTTCTGGTTCTGGTGACCCATCAGGCGGGCGTACGCGTCCGATATGCGGGTCAGTTCCTCCTGCGTGGCCCCCTTCTCGTTGAGGAGGGCGCTCCGTTCCGCCGCAAAGTTGTCCAGCTGCTCCTGCAGAGGGGGAGGAGAGGACGCAAAGGCACATGAGTGGGACAGCTAGAGAAAGGAAGTCAAGGCTAACTGACTATTATTACAGGCGGAGACATTAGTACAGCTTCATTGTGTGTGTGTGTGTGTGTGTGTGTGTGTGTGTGTATTTGTAGGTTAATATGTGTTTCAAAAGTCAGGACAGAGGCAGCTGAAAGGTTTGAGACAGGGCTTGTGACTGGACATCAAAGGCAAGAAGAAGATAACTAGTGGTTGTGCCTTCCTGACTGACCAAATGTGGAGCCACTGAGATAAGAGTCTTCAACCCACCCAACGCAGTGGAACTGCGACACCCTGCAACAGTAGCCTGTGTGTCTACAGGGAAGCTCTGCGGGATTGACTGCTTTTCTTAGTCTAAGTGAACGGGGGACATGTTACTGATAGACTGCTCCTGGGCCCCTCCAAAGGCCCCTAGACTTCAGTCAGTCAGGCCGTCTCCTGCTCCTGCACCTCCAAAGGCCCTTAGTCTTCAGTCGGTCAGGTCAGTATAAATAACAATAAGCAGCAACACTTACCTGGAAAGGCTGGACTTTGGAATATAGCACCTCGTACAGGTTTTTCCACTTTTCCATCTCTGCATCATTTGAGCTAAGGAGAGCCAAAGAGAGAGAGAGTTGTCAGCCATGCCATTTTTCCATCTTTATTTATTGTTATTATTATTATTAAATCTCCAATCAGACAACCCCCCCTACAGTGGTCAAATATGCACCTTATTTAAAGAATAAAACAAGTTTACTGAAGATTCAGGACTAAACATGCATGGAAATCTTCTGCTCATTAATATCCTTAGTTGGTGGTATTCTATTCTGTTCTATTCGACCATAGGTAGAGTGCTCACCTCTGTTCACGTGCTTGTGTGAGGCGCGCCTCCATCTCCTCCCTCTCCTGCTCCAGCTGCCTCTGCAGGTTCTCCCTCTCTTCCGCCAGGTCCTCCACCCGCACACGGAGCCCCCGCCTCTCCTCATCGGCCTCCTCCAGCCTTCTTTGGAGCTCCATCTTCCCCTCCTCAACGGACTCCATCCTGGCCTGGAGACTGCCGGCCTTTGCCATACGGCCCTCTACCGAGTCCCTCCTCCGCTGCTCAAGCCTGGCAGTCTCCTCCCGCTCCTTCTCCAGCTGGGCTAGGATGGTGCTCCTCTCCTCCTCAAACTGGACTAGGATGCTGCTCCTCTCCTCCTCAAACTGGGCTAGGACGCTGCTCCTCTCCTCCTGCTCCTTCTCCAACTGGGCTAGGATGATGCTCCTCTCCTCCATCCTCTTCTCCAGCTGGGCTAGGAGGCTGCTCTTCTCCTCCTCAAACTGGGCTAGGATGCTGCTCCTCTCCTCCCGCTCCTTCTCCTTCTGGGCTAGGAGGCTGCTCTTCTCCTCCTCAAACTGGGCTAGGAGGCTGCTCTTCTCCTCCTCAAACTGGACTCGGATGCTGCTCCTCTCCTGCCTCTCTTTCTCCAGCTCGGCTTGGACAAAGCTCCTCTCCTCCCGCTCCTTCTCTAGCTGCTCCAGGTTGTTGCTCCTCTCCTTCTCCAACTGGGTTAGGATGCTACTTCTCTCGTCCCTCTCCTTCTCCTCTAGCTGTTCCAGAGATCTTCTTCTCTCCTCTTTCTCCTTCTCCAGCTGTTCCAAGGCACGGCTTCTCTCCTCCCTCTCCTTCTGTAGCCGTTCCAGACCCTTGCTCCTCTCCTCCTCTAGCTGTTCCAGGGAGCTTTTTCTTTCCTCTCTCTCCTTCTCCAGCTGTTCCAAGGCACGGCTTCTCCCCTCCCTCTCCACCTCTAGCTGTTCCAGGGTGCTACTCCTTTCCTTTCTCTCCTTCTCTAGCTCCTCCAGGATGTGGTTCCTCTCCTTCTCCAGCTGTTCCAGGGCACATCTCCTCTCCTCTACCAGCTGGACAAGGGTGCTGCTCTTCTCCACTGTACTCAGTTGCATCTCCCTCTGGCTCTCCAGCTCCTCCTGCAGGCCACGGAGGGCACGGTCGTGGGCATCCTGAGCACACTCCAGCTCTTCCTCCTTCTGTGCAAGCTGTGTGCGGGATTCCAGCAGCATTCTGGGTAGGATTTTACACACGCATGAAAAACACACACAAAGCACAGGCATGAGGGAAGGATCACACACAAAATCAAACCATTACTAACTGCATCAAGTGAAACAGGCCTCTCATTCTATATAAAATTCTATACAAACTTTAATTGAATTGAATTTAATCTGCACCAAATGAGTGAGTGAGTAAGGGAGTGGTCTGGGCATACCTGGCATACTCCTCCCTGGTCTTCTCCTGTGTCTGCTCGAGACAGTCCTGCCGCTGCTGCTCCTCCTGCAGCTCCTGGCTGAGCCGGGCCACCTCCCGTTCTAGCGACCGCACCCGCTCCTCCGCCTCGCTCCGCTGCTCCTCCACGGACTGCGACAGCCTGGGTGTGTGTGCAAACGCATTAGAAGTCTGGGCAAATGCACGAATTACAACACAACAAGCAGATCGGACGGCACCGACACAATTGGAATACAACACTCAAGGACAGCGCGTGTAAAGATAGTCTTCTCAATGTCTGATTAGTTGAACTGGTTTGAATTTTACCATAACAACTTATGTTAACCAAGGGTTCACGTTAGTTAACAGGCTAGTCTTGCGACTAGCAATAAACACAAACCAGTCATTTTTAGGACCCGATAATCCACAAATGAATATTGATGATACAGTTTAACGGTCATGTCAGATATTTCACTGTGCTCTAATTCGGCACATTATCTTCTTATTGCGACTTCCAGCGGTTTAGATGGTATTCGTCCCGGCAGCAACTCCTATCGTTTAGGAGAAGAGTGCAACGAGTCAAATGTGCCTCTAGCACAAGTATAAAAGTCGATGGTGTTAGCCCAAGTTAGCCCACACAACGAGCAACGCGTCAAATATAACGGCGCATTCATTCATGCAAATTTCTTATGGCCAAATATAAATGCATTTTTCTGCACTATGAAATAAACTAAGAACCTATTCAGAGTAGAGTCTAACCGGGCCAATGAACTATCAAATTTCATGTGATAACATGATCATCATAACATGTCTTTTACCATCTGGTCTCACAGCACCAGACATGACTTTGGCATTCCCTGAAGAGAGTTTACAGTCGGGAGACAACTACTTTGACCTCTTGAGCTGACCTTTGGCCTGGTCGAGCTCCGTCTTGAGCTGCTATTGGAGACTAATAGCCAACCAACGTATGCCAAAATGTATGTCCACTAACACCACAACATATCTGAACCCTGACCTCTCGACATGTCTCCTGTTACCACAATAAAACATCTAACGATCAAAATTTGAATCTACATTCTAAAAATCACCATGACAACAAACTTAACCTCTGACCTGTTGATCTGATCTGTGGCGTGGTCCAGCTCGGTTTTCAGTTCCTGGTTGCAGCCCTGCAGGTTCAGCAGATCGCCCAATCCCCTGTGCTCCTGAGCCTCCAGAGCCGACAGCTCGTCCAACGCCCCCTCCAGCTCCGCCTCCAGCCTCCGGCGCTCTCCTGCCGCCACATCCCACTCCCGTTCCAGAGTGGCCTTCATGGAGTGGGTACGCTCCTGAGCACCACACGGATGGGAGGCAGAGAGGGACAAAAAAGATCAGCCTTATAATAGCAGACGGCAACGTTTTTAATCAACTTATGAAAAGGTTTTGTGTAATTTTGAGCAATGTCAAGCAATTGGATAGGAAAATAGAGATCTGGCATGTTAAAATCTCATACAGTATTATTGTACTTTTCCTATGACATTTTCATTGTTTATCACAACCATTTTCTGTCTTACATCAACTACCATACTTCGGTAACAACTACCATAACTTTCCTGTGTATTTATCAATCAACAGACTATTGTCACTGCTTAATTGCGCCGTCAGTATAGGGTGGAAGTATATAGACGTGGTCTGTGAGATCTCGGAATCAAGGCCCCGAGGAGAATAACCCAACTCAATTCCCAGTGACAAGCACGTATGCAGAGGGAGCAGGTAAAGTAGGTCATGTGCTCCATGACATGCAGGACCAGTTTGACAGGTAGACTCTACAGCAGTTAATCAAAGTTGCAGATTGCAGGCAAGTATGACAACTTTTTTAATAGTCTAATCCGCACAGGACAAACAGTTCCTGAAATTCTAACTAACTAGAAAATAGTGCTAGATGTTAAATAAGCCAACCACCGCAGGCAGCAACCAAGGGGGCGAAAACCTAGCAGTCACACCTGCTCTTCTGTGTCACTCATCATTAGAATCGGCCACCTCAGTTGAGCGTGACACACCCGCTAAATAATTCAGAACTTGTTTTCAACATGCAGAAACACTCACTGCTCCCCTGAGGGGAGTCGTGTTCCGGGACTAACTGATAAGAGAGACAGAAGACAATCAGGTGACTCTGAGATTCTTCTGAATGAAGAGTGTGCTACAAATAAAATGAATTATTATTATTATTATCATTATTAGGATTCCTCCGTCAGGAGGAAACCTATTGTTATTGTAGGTTTTCTTATTATTATGTTTGTACCATGGAAGTCAATGGCAGCCCCTAGAACCATATGGTAACTTTTTCTGAAATTTGGCACACTCATTAAGGACAGTCCCTTCTTTACTCACACCAAGTTTCATGTCTCCCACTAGACCACGCTAGCGCCACCAACGGGTCAAAGTTGGACTTTTGTTAACACACACAACTTTTGAACCGTTTGACCGATTTTCAAAAATGAGGTACCATTGGATTCCTTGGATCAAGACGAATTCGACGTTCAATGGCGTCAATTTTCGTTTGTATAGATTTTACGCTATTACCGGTTTTATCAAACTGCTTTGACAGCCTACTCTTCCTACAATTTTTCTCAAATCCCATATGGTAACTTTTTCTGAAATTTGGCACACTCATTTAGGACAGTCCCTTCTTTACTCTCACCAAGTTCCATGTCTCCCACTAGACCACACTAGCGCCACCAACGGGTCAAAGTTGGACTTTTGTTAACACTGTAACTTTTGAACCGTTTGACCGATTTTCAAAAATGAGGTACCATTGGATTCCGTGGATCAAGACGAATTCAACGTTCAATGGCGCCAATTTTCGGTTTATAGATTTTCTGTTATTCCCGGTTTTATCAAAAAAACTTTGAAAGCTTACTCCTCCTACAATTTTGGTCAAATCTTCTTCAAAATCACCAGAGATGATCTTCAGACCAAGCCTCACAAAAAGTATTCATAGAATTTTGATCCTCACAACCACTTGTCCAGTATAGCCACTCAAATTCAGCAGAAAAGCCGCCATACAGGAAGTGAAGTAATATCTAAGCAAATCTTTGAGATGTAACCCTAGGTGACAGTGGTAGAGAAGTCGTTTAGTAATCAGAAGGTTGTTAGTTCAATTCCCTGTCAAAGCGTCTTTCAGCAAGACACTTCTTTCTTTCCCTTCTTCACTCTTCTTTCCAAAATTGTGAAGAATATACATTTCCCCCTGGTTTTGCAATCTTTGGAGGAATCCGCATCGCTGCTTGCAGCTATATTTATTATTATTATTATTACTACTCTTTACCTTCTCCTCCTCCAGCTGGGTGCTCAGCGTGCTGTGGCTCTCCTTCAGCTCCACCAGTTCTTCCCGCTCCACTCGCCGGCTCTCCTCCAGGGAACTGATTTCCGATTTCAGCTCCTGGACACGTCGCAAGCCCTCCTCCTGGGTCCTGGCTGTAGAGGCAACACACACACACACACAGAGAGTCAGATTAAACACTGCAGAAATAAAAACTACCCTGTGGCACAAATCAAAGTAGATGGTTCCATGCTTCATGGTTCTTTAGCCTTTCCCTTAAAGCATCTTGCAAGCACTGACTTGACTTATGTTCCATTTGCACTGACGACTTACACCCACCCACCCACCCACCCACCCATCCATCCATCTATCCATCCTTCCCCTACAAGACTAGTATTCAAAACACAGTAGACCAGAGTAGCTCTGCCTCTGTGTGAAGTGAAGCTGTCGGCGGGGCCACCGCCATCACGCCTTACCTCTCTCGTCCTCCAGCACCATACACCTGTCCCCCAGGTGAGCCACACCGCCGTCACGCCTCACCTCTCTCTTCCTCCAGCACCATACACCTGTCCCCCAGGTGAGCCACACGCCTCACCTCTCTCTTCCTCCAGCACCATACACCTGTCCCCCAGGTGAGCCACACGCCTCACCTCTCTCTTCCTCCAGCACCATACACATGTCCCCCAGGTGAGCCACACGCATCACCTCTCTCTTCCTCCAGCACCATACACCTCTCCCCCAGGTGAGCCACACGCATCACCTCTCTCTTCCTCCAGCACCATACACCTCTCCCCCAGGTGAGCCACACGCCTCACCTCTCTCTTCCTCCAGCACCATACACCTCTCCCCCAGGTGACACCTCACCTCTCTCTTCCTCCAGCACCATACACCTGTCCCCCAGGTGAGCCACACGCCTCACCTCTCTCTTCCTCCAGCACCATACACCGGTCCCCCAGGTGACACCTCACCTCTCTCTTCCTCCAGCACCATACACCTGTCCCCCAGGTGAGCCACACGCTGATCCAGCTCCTCCTCCGTCCGGCGCAACACCACCCGCAGCCGAGCCAGCTCCTGCTCCTGCTGCCGCACGGCATCCTGGGAGGCCTGCAGCTCCTCACTGCCGTCCTCCTTCTTCAGCTCGAGCTTCTTCAGTGCTTCCTGGGAGGCCTTCAGCTTATGGCGCAAATCCTTCACGCAGAGAAATCATTCAAGTTAAAAGAGATCAGGTCAGCCGCAAAGACCCCACTTGAAAGCGAGGAGACCTACTGTACATAGGGTTAAATGTCATGCAACGCAGCAGCTAAATAAATACAAGCATTTCAAACTAAAATACTTTTCGATAACCACTGGGAAATATTAAACTACTATTCAACCGTGATGAACTTGATGTTTAAATAAGTGACAGTGCATCATTTATTTATTAATTCTCCTGTGTGGGTGTATGGCCTTTTTAACTCTCCCATATAGTAAGACCTTTACCTGCGAATGCTGATGGCTATGACAACATTGTTACCTATGACCATGACCTATAATTACATATACACATATAAAGCAGCTTAGCTCTGTCCACTGAGTTCGTCTTAGTCTACAGGGTTTGCTAACATTACTCAGTAGTTCAACACTCGAGTGCAGAGCACAGCCACTGTAAGGCATTGTCATATACATGTCTACATATGGGTCAAAGACAAACTGTACTACTACTACTACTACTACAAACGCATGAAATTGTACCAGAAGTTCCTCATTGGCGGTATCCAGGTACTCCTGAAGAATCTTGACTTCCTCCCTTAGTTCCTGAATCACAGCTATTAAGGAGAAAATATTGAAGTACATAGAGAAACTGACAGTACAAATTGGTGTGCATGCACATTTCACAGTAAACTAAATAAAAACAAATTAGTTACCATGAAGTTTGTCCATTTCTGTTTCAAGCTCTTCATTGTGTGACTTCGTCTCTTTGTGAAGGTCCTCTGAAGACGGAACAAACAAATGTTAGTGGCTGTTATCTCATAACATCTTCCTTATTCTAAAGCTAAACAAACTCACCCAGGTCGTCGTTTCTTTCCTTGAGGGCAGCAAGAGTGGCTCTGGAAGCTTCTAGATCGATCTCTAAAACCTTGACTTTGCCTTCCAGATTTATTTGAAGGAAACTCAATTCCTAGTGCAAATGAATAAGCATGAGAATAATCAACAGACAAATCTGGGTATGCATGTCCATGACATTGTGTGTCATTTTTCATTCCCACTGCTAGACAGTAACATTTTGACAGCGTAACAAAGGAAACACTGTTTTACCTTATCTTTAGCGTCTATTTTATTCCTTGCTTCCATCAGTTCCATACTGAGAGTGTTGATCTTTTTCTTGGATGTGTCAGATGAAAACTGGAGAGCATAGCAGAAACAACATTATCTAGATCAAATATCAGAGGTCTTTGAGTATACAAAACAACACAGTCTGTAGAACGTAAAACACATCTATTTGAAATATGTCTATGCAAGTTCATTTTAAAGAAGGTAATAAAATGTGTTAAATGGCTGAACAGTAGCTCAGCCTTTAATTTAGCTGGCTGGCTTGTTAAAGTTAGCTCTTCCCCATCTTTGCTACTTTAGTCAATGCCATCGTTGGTGCCATTCATTTGCCTTTCAGAGATTGGTCACAGATTTTTCTACTTTTAAGTTTGTAAGGCAAGGATTATTCCCTGGTGGTGTAAGATCTGCACATTGCTTGTTTATTTGCAAATTAATTCCCTTTATGTATTTAGTTTGAGCAACAGCCAAATATGAGAAAATGATGTCAGCCAAATATCTGTCATCAGCCATCCTAAGCCATTAGATATAGATATCAGTATCAGCCCTAAAAATGCATTTAAGTCCATCCCTAGTAGTCATGTGACTCATACCATGTGACCTCGGTGTGTATTTTTGCTAGTTACTTCCTGTCACGCCTTTACAACTGATGATGGTGTTTGGTTTCTGTTAATAGTCCAGTGATTTTAATAAACGTTTTAAAACACTTCTATTTGAAATATTTGCATGATATATAGACATATGTCATAGGAGACAAAAACAATTTAGCAAATGCTTTCATCCACAGCGCCTTTCAATAGAAATAAGGCATACATTTGATCAGTATGCGTGTGCCACAGGAAACGGACCCATAACCTTGGTGGTAGTGGTACCCTTCTTTCCCTCAGTTGAGCAACAGGAACATTAAGTTGACATATTGATATTGGAGTGTCAGAGCCAAGTGATCATCTGTAACCCTGACCTTGTTCTTCAAGAATTCGTTTGTCTTCTTCAGCTCCCCAAGCTGCCTCTCCTGCGAGGCCATGTTGGCAGCCATGCCCGTCTTCTCTCTGGTGGCGGCGAGCAGCTTAGCCTCCAGCTTCTTCACCTCTTCCTCCAGGGCCAGCAGCCGGCGATCCTGCTCCCCTTTCTGCTGCACCAGAGACCGGATCTACAACCGCCAGCAAGAATGTTGGAGCAGTGCGGTTATATACTCAAGTCTGGTTCAGCATTTAAACATATTGTCTTGTATAGTGTAGTCTGAAACCATCAGATAGAGTTGTGAAAGGTATGTCATAATCATGCCCAAGGTGGTACAGACAGTCCCAGTGCAAGTATGCAGAATCTAGTATAGTCTAAGATCTCTGCCCTTGTGAAGACGGTTTTATAACACAATGCCATCCCCCCATGACTACTTTGGATGCGGATGTGTGTAAATCGTGTGCTGTTATGATTCTGGCTAACCTCTTTCTCCAGGAGATTCTGTCGTTTCATCTGTAGGGACATATTTATCTTGTCTTTTTTGGCGCTCGCCCCTTCAACCTGGATGAAAAATCAAGAAATTAGACCCTCATCTTGTTTTTATAGAGCTGGGTTTTGTTTTTGCTCCACTACATTAGTATCAAACTCACCAAACCATCGACAGACATTGTTCGACGAATTGGGGACGCAGGAACATCTTTCATAGGTGATGGTGATACAGTTCCGTCAGCTATTTTAAATATGAAGAAGAAAGTTAACGTTAAGCAGAAGAAACGGTCCTTTACAAGGCACCGAATACTCTAAACGCCAGATCATGCATGACATCAAACAGAACGTCTTGGAACTCACGTTTGAGGGGCTTGAAGCGCTCTGCTTTCTGGAATGAAACAGCACCCTTGGCTCCACCGGACTTAACCTCGTATGCACCAGGCGCAGGGGCGCAACCTAAAACAAATTACATTAACGTTATATAATGCGAGTTGAGTAACGTCAAGTCATATGCTGCTTGAAACGGATCACGTTTGTGACCTCTTGTGAGTTAAGTTTTAACATTAGACGCAACTTTCACCTTTCAACTTCGCTCTCGTTAGCTACTGCATTTGTCTCTTGTTGTTTGTTTTAGATAACCAAGCTAGATATTAGTAGCGACTTGAGTAACTACCTGGCTAACAAAAGTTAGCTACATGAACTTGCTCGTTACCCTGTTTTGTTTTCGAATTGCTTATTAGCACGCTATCGCTAGCTGGGATAGCGACACAACAGTAGCTAACACAGTAGGCTATGTTAACATCGATAGGTTACACTTACCAGTGTCTTCATTAAATCGTTTCACAGGAGCCCTCGAAAAAGACATGACTTCAGTATTGCTACCTCGACTGCCTTTATGAGATTTTTCCACGACAAATGTCCCGCAACTCACAATGTTGTTAATGAAAACCTTTCATTAACGAGTCAGCTGCCTTGCTGACGCTACAATGTCAAGTCGAAAACACTCAAGCCAGTTCCACCCGCTGAAATTTAAAAACTGGAGTCTTGTCCAATCAGAGTGACGTATGCAAGAAAACCGCGTCCTAGCCAATCATTGTAAAGGTGGTTAGCTACAACGTACACACTGTAACGTCTGAAGAGTAGACCATGGACTGAGATTTGTTTCCAATTAACATAATATATTTACATAACGGTTTACATAACAAATATAAAAAATATAAATAAGCAATGCAATTGAAGTAAAGTTTGTGATTAAAAATATACTAGATTAAAAAAACCTAAATAAAAACATGGACTGCACGAATAAACACAAAAAAGTAACACAATAATTACAAATACATCTGTCATAATTTACAATACATTAAATAACTAACAATAGCAATTGACAAATTGAAGGTCATTCTATTTCATAACCAGGTAGTGATGTTCATTTTGATTATAAAATGTTTTACTGTGTTCAATGGCATTCTTTTTATGCCTATATTTTGCCTCAGGTTGCTATGCTTTGCATAGGAGTAAGCTATAGGAGCCTACAAGATTAGACAAAGTACAAAATAATGCTTAGTTTGATTTTTTATATGTTTTTAACCAAATGTTTATTTATAAAAGTATAGTTATGTATATATCGTTACAATTATATAATTCAGATTATAATTATAAAATTATAGTGCCATTTTTATGTGAGTGCAATATTAATCTTACCCCATACAATCAAAATAAATAATATCTCTCTCTCTCTCTCTGTCACTGTTAGACCTCAGACGTACAGGATATACCTATTCATAATCACACAAAGTTTGTTTTCTTACTTTCTGTATCTGTTGCTGTTATATGCCAATATATTCACAGAGGAAGAAGACGACATTTAGTTAGATCTTTTTTATTTCATGGAAATACAACAATTTCACTTCCTTTGCAGGACCATTTGTTGTACATTTTCATTACTTTCTTCACGGTATTTTGTATTTCAAAACATGATCACTCGTACAACAACATCATGAACAAAACCTCATTTCACAAAGAGTCTCATGATGACAATAAATTACACCGGTCATGCTAAGGTTTTTTTTCTGAAAACAAAGCTTCAATAATTTTCACTTATTTATTACTTTTTTATCAACAGATTCACCCCTTCAAGGAACAGTGTAACTGTATGCATAAATATAGTACTGTAAAAGGACCAATTACTCAAAACAAATACTGTACCCAAAATAAAAAGTCCAAAGAACAAAACAAAAAAGTTAACAGTGATGCGTGAGTGAACTCATGGGTATCGATTTACAATAACAGCTGCCATACCAGACAGTCTCTTAAAAGTTTCCTTCATATGAATACAAAATGAGAAGAGAGGAAAAAATTGCATTTGTTTCTAACACTGCTAAATCAAAGAGAGCAGAGTGGCGAACACTGAACACCTTTACCAATTCCTTCACTCTTTTCCTTCGTCTCTGGCCGAGAAGAAAGGACGTTCAAGCATTAGCTTCAAAAACATCCGTTCAACTTCTCTCATCTCTTTTCGGTTATGTAATTATGTTAAAATCAGTCTGTTTGTACGCTCCTGACACACCTACAGCTCATAGGTGGTTAGCATGCTAGTAGTTAGCATCTCCCAGCTATTAAGGGAGCACGTTAAAGACCCTGGACTGGCAGCACCACAAGAGGTATTTCAGAAGACTTCCCTATAAGTCAGTCACACAGTACTGCCCTGTACAGCTTTGAAACGGCACTACTCTCGTCATGATGGGTCTGTGCGAGCGGAAAAAAAGAAATGTGTAAACCATTCAAACAAACTGGTTTTGATGAACTCATAAAAAAATCGGATCATGTTTTCAAATATTAGTAAAGGCAAGTATGCTGAAGGTTTAGATGAGATGATAATTAAAAACAAATAACAATTACTACACTCAGTACCTTGTTTAGTCAAACTCCAAAAAATGTACAATGGAACACAGGCATTAATAAAATGGCATAGAAGCCTAAAAAGGATAGAGGTCAAATAAATACATGAATTCAGAAAGCTGTGATTTTTTTTGTTTTCTTTTCAGACACTCCACAGTGAGGGGTTCGGAGAGGGGTTCATACATATAGACATTGAGATTAATTCTTGGTGTCCAAATTATCAAACGCAAAAACATTATTTATGTATGATTTTTTTTTACATATGGCAAATGTGGGCTGAGTAAAAAGTGAAGAAATTAAAGGGTGAATGGGCAACACAAGGCGACTTGGATTTCTCCGCTTTGCTGAATGATTTTAAAGGGTGACATTTGAGCATAAAAAAATTAAGAAAATCTATGATGTATACTCCTGGTCTCTTTTCTCACCACAGACTCAATGGTTATATGACAGCAATTTAAAATGAGGAGAAAAAATAGTCACATTTTACTCTGAATAATATATATTAATTATTTTAGCTTTTATCTTGGTAGCATGAAACATGTTCAACTTTGCACAGTTCTCATGCTGTATTACCTATCCCTTTTTTGTTTTCTCTTTCTTTGTTTGTTTGTTTGTTTGTTTGTTGCTGCTTTTATGGTTACCTTTTGGGCCCGGGTTGGTCAGAAAAGAAATCCAGTGGATCCCTTTTCACCACTAGTTCTGCTCTACACCTTTAAAAGGTGTGCTGCGATCTTTCAGCTGGGGACTGCGTAGAGTGTTGAGTGTTAAAACTGTAAAAGGCTAATGAGAGAGGCCAGCAAGGGCCACCGGCCCTCAAGTGCCATCGAGAGAGTCAGGAGGTAAGAGCCCATCTGGAGGTCCAGGGTTTTTGAACTCAGGATGTGTATGTGTGTGTGTGTGTGTGTGTGTGTGAGAGCACATGTGTGTGTGTGTGTGTGATTTGGTGAGCTGTTATGAGTCAGAGGAGACGAGATGGTGGTGGCGGTAGTGGGGGTAGAGCACATGGGAACAGGGCGGCCGATGAGGCTCAGTTTCAACAGGTGGTGGCCAGGGACTGGTGGATGGGAGGCTGGAAACAGCGCACATGCTCTACCGTGGAACTGTCTGTTTCGACGGCCTTCATGTACTTGTTGAGGATGGCGAAGATCTCGTTGTTGAGGATCTGGTACTTCCTGATGCGGTCGGCCATTTTCTTCAAGGGCTGCGGGAACAGACAGAGGGTACAAAAGAGAGGCGTTATCAGAGTGAAGAGGGTACAACAGATGCTTCTGACGTGTGCATAGGCGGAGATCCCGGGGGGGACGTGTCCCCCCCCTACCATAAAGTTGTCCCCCCCAACAATCATTGGAAACAAAACAAAACATTTTTGAAAAATAGGGTAATATGAAATAAAAATACGACGACACAAGCGGTGCTAATTATAGACGTAAAACAATGTGTTTTTTAAGTGTTGAAAAATCATGTTCCCCCTATTCCTCAAAGTGGGTTGGTTCACATGCTGTTTCCAACTGGCAGGGCTACCAGCAGCTCCGTGTTTCAGTTAATCAGCCCAGTAGCCTACACGGTCAGATTGTCAGACTGTTTCCTCCTCTGTCTCCTGTCGCTGCCGATATGATACACGATATCTAAAGAGATTTACCTCATTCTCGAACGCAGTAAGAACATGTAAAGAAGAAGTTTTTTTTCTAAACTTCATTTACGAAGTTCCAATCGATATGCAGAAGTATACATACGTTTATTAATGGATTGGCATGACAACGTGAACGTTTGCCGATAACACACGCATGCCGGTAATTAACACCGTTAAGATAGCTAGCTAGACAGTCTAGACACTGTCCTGTCAGGGGCAGGTTCATGCTAGTTAATAAACGTAGGTCTACATCTCAGTGCCTCT
Organism: Clupea harengus; assembly: GCF_900700415.2. Taxonomy (NCBI): domain Eukaryota; kingdom Metazoa; phylum Chordata; class Actinopteri; order Clupeiformes; family Clupeidae; genus Clupea; species Clupea harengus. The sequence goes on from NC_045171.1 coordinate 8,177,787, forward strand.
CCAGATTTGTTAAATTATCTGAAGGTAAATGAATGTCATCTTTTCCTGCGGTCCATTAACTATGCTGGTATTTCAACATGGGGTGGCAGTGGTACAGGGGGTAGAGAAGTCGTATTATAATCATGAGGTTACTAGTTCGATTCCCTGTCAAAGTATCCGTGAGCTGTTTTATAACTTATTTTGAGCATCAAGTTCTCTTGAACTTTAGACATTATTTGTCTGTAAATAAATATTTCATGTTAGTACATTTAATGCTGTTTAGAGAATTCTAAAATGACTTCGAATTTCTGTTTGTAAATGTGATAAGAGAATTCGGTATTTAGCAGTTTATGCTAGCTCTCGTGAAAGCAATTTTTTCATGTCCCCCCCCCCGGAATTACTCTCTGAAATTTGACCATGTATTGTCCCCCCCTACAATGAAATGGGATCTCCGCCCCTGGACATGTGATTGTTTTTTTTTGGGTTGCCCTTTAACCTTTCAATCAGGAAGTACTCACCACGTTCTTGATGATTTCGTCTTTGCCATCTTGCCGCTGGACTTTCAGAAGATGGTAGCAGAAATCAAAGAGGTCAAAGCGGCGCTGTTGTCCCAGCAACACGATGATGGCGCAGCCGGCCCAATTCAACCCATCACCAAAGCACTGCCTGTTAACGTAAACAAAAACAATAAACAATAACAAATATAACTAACAACCACACAATTCAAGTTCCGTGGGTCGCATGAAGAAGGTGGTGACACAGAGGGGGGAGGTGGGTCGGACGTACTCGGCGGTGAACTCGTGCGTTCCCACGGGGATGCAGTACACAAACTGCATGGCGCTCCAGAGGCGGTGGAACTCCATGCACTCGTCCACGTGCATGACGCCGTTGGTGGGGGGCGGCCCGCGCCACACGGGGTCCTGCAGGAAGCTGCGGATGCGGGTCAGAATCACCTCGAACATGGACAGCCCGCAGCACAGGCGCTCCTTGGTCAGCAGGTCGCCCTCACGTGCGATGGCGATTTGCTACAGAGAAGACGTGTGGATCAAGGAACACGAAACACACAGGTCTACCCATCAGCCAGTGGAAACATCGCCAAATATTAGACAGGTGGACACACTAACAGTAACAGATGCAGATAGGAATTGAATCTTGATTGATGATTAATTATACAACAAGCAGATGATAGGTTGTTTTACTCATAGACAGACTTTGATTACAAGTTATGTTTCCAAAGTAAGACGAGACAGGAGCTCAGGAGGTTCATTCAATATAATAATGTTTAATATATATATATACATATTTATATATGACAGAACAGAACAACAGATGTTTTGATAAACATAAACAAGAGTATGTTAACCATGTAAGTGATTTCAACAGTTCACCTGAGATATGTACTGTGAGAAAAGTGTCTTCCCTCAGTCAAAAATAGACTATGCTGTCTTCCCCAAGGATCACCACTGCTAGAGACCATTAAACCTGAGGAATGAGGAACTGGGCTGGAGGACGTCTCAAGCACTTCTATAGACGGCGATGTGAGTCCAACTCACCTGTGGGGTCCCCAGTCTCTCAATCAGAGGCACCAGGTGCAGGGGGGCGTACTTCGCTTCCAACCTCTTCATCCTCACTTCCAATCGCTCTCCCTCTACAGATGGCAGGTACAACACAGAATTGATTAACAACACATACACACTCACACACACAATGTAATTTTCAAATACATTATATACAACGATTGACACAATAACCGCAATAACTATTCCTTTTGTCACCTGAAAAGTATTCATCATATTTGAAGTTTATTTTCATCTCTGGTCAAACACAATTAAATGCTACATTCATTGTCTATTTGTCATTTACGCATATGACTGTCACATATATCTCTTCCATCCTAATGGGTGGATAGAGATTCCCAACCTTTGATGTAGACTCTGGGAAGAATGTTCTGGAATGGGGCGGCGTGAAGGAGGTCACACACTTCTTCCTGTGACTGTGATGAACAAAACAACAACGAAAAGGCAAAACAAAAATGATACAAGCAGGTGGTGAACATCTGCAGTTTAGTGAGTCGCTAAAGTCAGGACCTACAACAATGGGCTCTATTCTGGCAATGCTGGAAGAGTCATACCCAACAGGCATGGCATTCCTTGGCAGTACTGTGAAGTACTAGAAGTCACAATTCAGCAATCGTGTTATTGGTTGATGTTTATTATTCTCAAATTGTAATGAAATCGAGGGCACTTTTTTTCTGACCAAACTCAAAGAAATACAGATTTTGTGCCCAAGACTACCATAAATCTTCAATGGGAAAGTGAACATGGACCATGTCAAAGTCATAGTCCAACTCAACAGTGTATGTGCCAATGTTCATAAGCAATCACATACAGCTACTGCAGTCGAATAGAGCCCATTGTATTCACAATCCAACCAGTATGTCTTACACAAACACAGACACACATTTCTACCACCGACGAGAGATTAAAATCAGGCCCCCTCACGAGAAAAAATGCAACAGATCAGAAAGAACTCGAAAGCTGGACAAGACAGGACGAGAGGACAGGACAGGAGACGCGGTCGCGGTCATGGTAATGGAGGGACGTCCCAGCGGCCCTGACCCAGATCAGGCAGAGGGAGCACTGAGCCTGAGGGGTCACCGGGGGCGCGATTACCACCCGTAATCTGGCCTCTCCCACACATCACTGAGCTACTCCTGTCTGTCTGGGCTCTCCTCGCACAACCACTTGCACGCTCACTCGCACACAGAGGTCAGCCCTTGAGTCACCAACACACACGCGTGTGTGTGTGTCCCGCTTGAGTTTTTTTCAGGACACAAACAGGACTCTCTCTCTCTCTCAGTCGGTCAGACTTTTTCTTTTTCTTTTTTTTTTGTTTAAAAAGCAAATGAGATTTCACTGTAGGCCAGATTACAGCTCTTGTTGAGTTAAACTTAAAATGTTTCAGAATCTTTTAATTTTGATTTTTAATTAAAAAAAAAATTCTGGTTGAAAAGTTTGTGTTTTTTTTTTTTTAATAAAAAAGATTTCAACCTGATTTCAACAATATTTCAACCATTCTCTGTTTGGTCTCTACTTTTCAAAGACGACACACACTATAATTTGGACAGAATAAATATACACCAACATTAAAGGTGGAAGATGTAGTTTCTGTGGCAACAAATAAAAATGCTTCTAGACCAAAACCAACAATGCAGGTCTAAAGGTTGCGGCAGAAAGACACTGTTTCTCTACCGGCGTGCATTCAGTGCATCTAGTTTCTGTTCCCCATAGAATTACATAGTAGTAGAACTAGAAGCAATTCTATTTTATGACAACTAAAACTAGTGAAAGAAGTTTTTCTGTCCTTTAGGACCAGACTACTGGAAGATAAAATGTCATCAGGACTTAGTTTAGCAAACAGGATGATCATGATTAAACCATTTACCACTCAACCATGCAAGAGTTACATTAATAGGCTTTTCATCAGATTTTGTGTTGATTCCAGAGTGTCAAAACAACCTTGGTGTAGTTCCTCTCCTTGTTGAGTTACACAAACAATGACATACTGACATGTCACTGACATACTGAAGGCAAGCATTCTGGGAGAATGTCATGAAGATGCAGGGGGCGGGGGGGATGTTGGTCACATCACACCACCGGTCTCCATCACTCAAGTTCAACACAATAGCCACAAGAGCACTGTGCTTAACGAACAGGTAGAGCTTCAAACGGAATTCCTCATTCTCTGTTGAACTACACTGCTCAAAACCAGGCAAACGCATACGTCAGCGACAAACAGTGAACAAAGAAAAGAAAACGTAAAGAATTAAGAGACAACTAGATACTGGCTGATGGCCCACAGCAGTTCAGAAGATCAGCATGCAGTGCAGTGACCCGTTAGTGTGTGATCTGAAGAAATGAACAGTGCACAGAAAGAGAAAAAGCAGGAGAGAAAGCAAGAGAGAAAGCTGTACTGAAGGCTGAATGAGCATTTGGAAACCTTGAGTTAGGCTGGAGGAGACCATGAATACATCATGAACGCACATATGCTTCAGCACAGAACATGACAAGCAGCCAAGTAGAAAGAGAGAGACGCCCTTCACTACCATAGAGACAAGAAGAATGTGTAATGCAAAACCACTGAAGAAGGACATTATTCCAATTTCACTTCAATAATAAATCACCGTACACTATATACGGACATGTTTTTGTTGAGGTCGAATTTGGATATAAAAGTATTCTGTGGTATAGTGTTCTGTCGTCAATTCTCAGAATGGACGAACCACTAATATTTTTGCATAGAACATTCCAGAGGGATATAAATGTTGAAGACGTAACTCCCTTGTGTCTATGGCAGAGCAGTACACCAGTGAGTAGTCACAGCGTGAGTTAAGAAGATAGAGTGACAGAGATCAATGTGCGATCGATTTTGTTGGTGCTTTTGTTTGTTTGTTTGTGAGTGGGTGCGGTACGTGGAGAAGACCTAGATCCTTACCACCTGTTGTTTGTTGCCAGCGTGTAATGAGAAATAAAGTTGCATTTCAGAAAACAGTAGTAGCAGCAGCACCATCCCGCTCCCCTTCCCCAACACATACACACACACAGCATTTCTGACACACAAACAGCATTAGAGATGACACACACACACACATATAGCATTACTGACATACACACAGCATTACATATGACGCACAAACACACACACACACAGAAACCCACAAACACAGCATTACATTTGATACACACACACACACACACCATACACACACGCTCAGTCTGGATGGCTGGTGCAACCCTGAGGGGGCTTAGCAGATGTTAGTTGACCTGCACCTGAGAGACTGACATGCAGTGAGTGCTTGATCCAGCTGACAGGGCGAGAGATGAAAGCACCCTCTCTGAAGATGGCAGACAGAGCCACACTAATTGACTTCACTGCCAGGCCGGCCGTTTTAACAAAAAACAACACTGTGTCCAATGGGCTTGTCGTGCGCCACACATGCAGACAGTACGGCCTTTTTTCTTCTCAGAAAACATGTGATGAGAGTTGCTCTAAAATAGACACTAGACATTCCAAAATGGCTGGTTGCTTAAGGCACTGTGCTTGAGGCACTGTGGTGATGCGTGTGTGGCTTCCGCTGAGACGAACAGTATCTTAATGGTGTCTTTATGTGAGAAGTTAAGGAGCTTTGAGACCCTTAAGGGAGATGATGCAGCAGCCGTAGGTACACCTCATGACCCTGGGTTGAGGGCGGGGGGGAATGTGTGCGGTGATTAAAGGTGCTCTAATAGATAGCCCGAACACAAGAGTGGAAACGGAAGTGATTCACACAGGATAATCCTGGTGGATGGACGGAAAGACAGACTGACAGAAAATGAAAGTTTGCCCTCTATGTGCAAAAGCATGTAGGTGCGTGTGTGTGTGTGAGAATGTGGAAGGGACCAATGTTGTCCATGTGTAATGCAACAGTAGCCAGACGTGGATAGCCCCAGCGAGTGTGTAGAGCATATATCGAGTGGTCTCACCAGAGCCTGTTCGATGAGCAGGCAGAAGAGGATGGCGTTGCCCACCTCCCTCAGGCTCTGGAAGACGTCCGTCTTCAGCTCTGCGTACTCTATGATGTCCTTCAGTTGGTGATGGAAGAACTCCAAGATGCCTGGAAGGAACGACACCGACAGATCACACCGCAAACATCATCAACACCAGCGGTGCCACCGCGACACGACTCATGCCCATGCATTTCTAAAGAATCCAAGGAGTGACTAAACCATTTAATCCCTTCCAACAGTCACAGCTGATGACGAACACCCTGCTGCACTCTCTCAACTCTATATTTACTATCGCATCATTAATAAAGCAAAGCAAATCATCTTAATCCCAAATTACGCTTCCACTACGATGAGTGGGATTAGCACAGCAGCATCATTGACCCACATACTGTGGGTGAGCGATGGCCAGGGCTGAGGGTGGAGGTGGTTTTGGTGGAGGGGGATATTCACAGCACAGATCTGACTGATCCGGTACATGCTGTACCAACAACAGGCTGAGCTGGGCCATTGACTAAACCCCCCCCCCCCCCAGGGCAGTGAGGGGTAATCTGGCTGCCCAGTAATCTGAGGTGACAGCGGTCCTGAGCTCACCCACCTGGGGAGCCGTACTCGTGGCGCGGCAGGCGGCAGATCTTGGGCATCACCTCGATCAGGGTCTTCACGTACTGGAGGATGGTGCCCTGCAGCTGTGGTGGGAGTGTGTGTGTGTGTGTGTGTGGGGGGGGGGTATTGTTATGTGTGTGTGTGTGTGTGTGTGTGTGTGTGAGAGAGATTGGTTGTGTGTGTGTGTGTGTGTGTGTGTGTGTGTGTGTGTGTGTGTGTAGGTGTCAGACCAAGATGTAGATAAAAGAGAAGGAAAAACAGGATGAGGTGGGCGAGAAAAGAAAGTGGGTTAAAGTTACTGTGTTCGGTATACTGTATGTGATGTTACACGAGCTACAAGTTAAAGTTACTGTGTTCGGTATACTGTATGTGATGTTACACGAGCTACAAGTTAAAGTTACTGTGTTCGGTATACTGTTTGTGATGTTACACGAGCTACAAGTTAAAGTTACTGTGTTCGGTATACTGTATGTGATGTTACACGAGCTACAAGTTAAAGTTACTGTGTTCAGTATACTGTATGTGATGTTACACGAGCTACAAGTTAAAGTTACTGTGTTCAGTATACTGTATGTGATGTTAGACGAGGTACAAGTTAAAGTTACTGTGTTCAGTATACTGTATGTATGAGCTACAAGGCTTTCATCTCTTCATCTGCTTCATACGGACAATTTCAAAGCATGCCAAAAAATCCGAAGTAGAACAAAATATCGCAACGAGGCAAAAAAAGATAGCTACCAAGCTTTTGACAATCTTGAGCAGCTCCTCCATCACCACGGCGATGCCCTGGTAACCGAGGAGACGGCAGATTGTCTTGAAGTGTGGCGGCCCCACAAAGTTCCTGTAGGAGCTGTAGATGTGGGAGTAGGCGATGTTCAGAGGCTGGAGGAGAAACGGTGGAAAGACGTTACATTACATCATCAGTTCACATGTGAAGGTTAATGCACAGTGGCGTTGATGGGTTTGGCTTTACTACATATCCACAACAGCAATGACCTGAACAATAACGTATAAAATCAGATTTTCATCAGGGCTTCTTACCCTTCTTACCATACCCTTTTAATAACTTCTCATCCTAAGCCATGTGATATACATATATATATGAAGTGTACACTGTACAGTATTGATCATGTACGGTATTGATCATGTACGGTATTGATCATGTACGGTATTGATCATGTACGGTATTGATCATGTACAGTATTGATCATGTACGGTATTGATCATGTACGGTATTGATCATGTACAGTATTGATCATGTACGGTATTGATCATGTACGGTATTGAATATGTGCAGTATTGATCATGTACAGTATTGATCATGTACAGTATTGATCATGTACGGTATTGATCATGTACAGTATTGATCATGTACAGTATTGATCATGTACGGTATTGAATATGTACGGTATTGATCATGTACGGTATTGATCATGTACGGTATTGAATATGTGCAGTATTGAATCACGTGTCAACTGTGTGTGAGTGGAGCATGTCGAGTAGCATCATATACCCACCTTGGAGCCATACAGGTAGTAAGGCTGGACGTTGGCCGGTTTGTCCCTCTGAGGCTCCTGTGTAAAGGGAATGGCTGTCCGCACAAACCTGCAACCATGGGAGGCTTCATCAGAACAAAGGCCGAATGTGGAACACTGGACACCAGACAAACACTGCACTGGTATACCGTATACATACACTCAAAACAAAAACACTGCCCTGGTATACCGTATACATACACTCAAAACAAAAACACTGCACTGGTATACCGTATACATACACTCAAAACAAAAAAAAACAGCAGTCAAGTGAGCAAAGTAACAATCATGTACAAGCGTGCACTGACACAAACACATGCACACAATTGCTGGTATGTACACGGATACCAACAAGCGTGCACACACAAACAAACACACACACACAGACAAACACACACACACAGACACAGACACAGACACACACACGCACCGGTTAGTAGAGCCATTATAGCAGTAGTTGGGGAGGAAGTCAAAGTTGAGCTCCCAGAAGACGTGCAGTGTGATACGGCCGTAAGGGGCGGACACGTTGTGGTTGGCCTCGCGAAACATGGCGTCGAAGCTGTCCAGCGTCATGTGCTTGCAAAGCAGCCGGTGGGTCAGTCGGTTCACCTCCAGCAGCCAGTCCAGCTCCTGAGGAAGGAGAGAGAAAGAGGGACGGGGAGAGAGAGAGGGAGAGAGAGAGAGAGAAAGAGAGAGAGAAACACAAAGTGAGACAAAAAGAGAGAAAACAGAAGAATGTCAACATGTGACAGGAAACCTTCTTAAGATCTCTAACATTATTGTTATGGTTAAGCTTCTGTTCTTTAGCATGCCTTGGTTTCCTGGAATATAGTTTTCAGTTATTTGAACCCCTATTTTCTCCCGACACCTCATTCTGACTGGTACTGTATATATTCTGTTATCTTTTTTAGCAGCACACTGCGACAGAATGCATTATAGGCGGAGGTGGAGTTGTTTTCTCACCACGATGGAGGTGAGGTCCTCGCTCTCGAATCGGCTGATGGCGTGGTCCAGAGACTTGTACATGGCGGCCGAGATGCGCTGCGTGATCAGCCTGTTCAGGTCGATGGAGCGACCCAGCAGCTGAAGAGACACAACGGGCAGACTGAGAGTTTGAGTGCCCATGAGAAACCCTTTTCTAAGACTGGTGACACAAACACTGAACGTGGTTTGGGAAAACAGCACTGCTGCAAGGAATTCAAATTTGAATCACCTCTTCATAAAACATTAAGAATGATGAGAATTCATTTGGTAGGGTTAACTAGGACAGGAACCTTATTATATGTGTGTTTGATTGTGTGTGTGTGTGTGTGTGTGAGACCCTATACCTGAACGTGTCTCTGCTTCAGCAGTGTCTCGTAGCGGTTTGAGGGAGGGTAGGGAATAATCACGCCATAGTTCTTACACTCCGCCCTGAAGCGCTTGTCCAGGAGAACACTGGGACACATACAAACAGTCAGGATCCACTAGCATCAATCTCATATTACAATGACATTCATCACAAATACCCCTATAGATTAATATAGATCCAATATGAGATAATCAACATAAATTACCTCCCAGCCATGGCTTTGTAGTAAGCAAATATCTGATCTGCCAACTTGTAAACAAACTGGTCGAAACACAGATTCACCTAAAAAAAACACAAACAACAGATGCACTTCAGTGAAGATACGACAGCAAAAGTACTGGGCATATTTTTTTTAAACTGGCACTAAACGTCAAGGTGAGTGAGAGGAACCGTAGTTAAGTTCCTCCAGACATACCTCAGCCTCAATCTCGTCGTACAGGAACTGCTTCTTGAACTTGGTCAGGGCGTAGTACCCGCTGTCGTTATACAGATCCAGAGGGTACAGCACATACCTGAGGGGAGGAACAGCTACAGTCAGTATCGCTCACCCACAACCAACAGGTCAAAGAAATGACTCTATTATTAAGCCATTCTTTCCCATCACAGTTCCTCTTAGAACAGTCCCACTTCACAATACATGTGAGAAACAATGAACCTCCTTGTTACAGCTAGTAAAAGTGGAAGCCAGGCCATACAGATCTTTAGTTATTACAGCACCCTCTAGTGGCAGTCAACAGCATATGTGGAATATTTGTAAACAGAGATATATGTTGCAGGCTCTTCCTCCTTACTCCATCATGGAAGGCTCCTTGGTCTCCAGGATGTGGTCGGTGAGGATCCAGGGCATGGACATCTCGATGGGGAACTGGATGCGGCGGCCCATGGTGAGCTCCAGGAAGAACTCCCGGAACCACAGCTGGGAGAGATCACAGCACTGCTGAAGGGCCTCTGGGTGGCACAGAGAGAGAGAGAGAGAGAGATGTTTAAAACTACGCTGTGAAACACAGGCTTTCATCAGTAGGCTTTCATCAGTACGCTGCAGAGTATAAAGGAAGCACTCAGGTTCCCAATAATACAACACCTGCAAGAAATACACCTTGTTTCATGGTTTTGATTCAAATGTTCTGATACTCTCTGTTCTGAACTTTTTGTATATTTCTATTTAGAACCCTTCTTAGCCCTGCAGAATCCTTTCTGCCAGATAACAGTCCTCTCTCTCAGTCAAAGAAATGGGTTCTATAAGAGTTGGTCATTTCATTTGAAATCCTTTCCTAAAATGGAACTTAAATGATTCCTCTCAGAGGACACCCAAGGAGAACTTTTGACATCATCATCATCATCATAATTATCATCATCATCGTCGTCATCCATTAGCAGTACGGCAGATTAAAATCACACACTGAAATAGCAACCTGCTGTTTGAGATGATTGAACACTGCATCTGGGTGAGTCTACACTCCAATCTGGACTGATCACTACTCAGTGCTGGTAGGGAGGAGGAACAGGAGAGAGAGTGAGAGAAAGAGAGAGAGTGAGAGAAAGAGAGAGACAGAGAGAGAGAGGGAGAGCGAGAGATAAAGAGAGGGAGGGAGAGCGAGAGATAGAGAGAGAGCGAGAGATAGACAGTGGGAGAAATAGATAAATAGAAAGAGAGAGAGTGAGAGAGAGAGGGAGGAACAGGAGAGAGAGTGAGAGAAAGAAAGAAAGAGAGACAGAGAGAGAGGTAGAGCGAGATACAGAGAGAAATAGCGAGAGCTCACCACTGAAGTTGAGCAGGTGCGTGTAGAAGAAGGAGCTCTTGTGGAAGTCCTCGATGGCCTGCACGATAGGGCCGTCCAGACTGCTGCGCAGGGTCTTCTTGGAGCCGCTCTTATCGGCGATCAGGGACTCCAGCATGGTACGCACCATGTACAGCTACAAACCAATTCATATCAGCACACAAGTCACGTGTGAACAAAATTAAAAATGAGATTTAAAAAGAGAGTCTTGAACACATGACCTGATCTGTCTTTTGCTAAAAAAAGGAAAGGAGTGTTAAGCATTATGAAATCACATGTAGCTTAGGGCTTGAAGGAGGGAGGGAGAGACAACAAGTCCATGGAAATGAAGAGGTTAGGGGTGCCTGTAGGGCGAACGTTGTTTGACTACTGTTGATGGAGTTTGTGACGTTGTGAACTCTCGTCACAAAGTCCCGTGTCACCCTGCCAAAGCTAAGAATAACAACATGTGTAATCCAACGGACCTGTGTGCTCGAGGGTCCCACCGCCCTGCGGGGTACTTTGATGTCGAAGCCTCCTTTGGGGTCCTTCTCCCCCTTCAGGCAGGGGTCATTAGGGGGCTCCCTCGCCCCCTCCCAGTCACAGATAGTTTTACGGATAGCCTGAAGAACACTGGCGGGAAATAAACACAGAAATGTGTGAGCAGTACACCACAACCATCACTGGTCACGCTACATAGAGCACAGCAAACAAGCTGTGAAATAATCTGTTCCAAATAGAGTGTGCCTCTAGACTGCACTCTGATTATGTAGCGGTCTCTGGTTATACCCACGTTGCTAATGCTAACAAGAAATTGCCAGGCAGGCTGTTCAGGGCAAGCCCACGTTTGAGGACAAACTCCAACCGAAACTAACTCACACTTCTCACAGTTGAAAGCATTTTCAATGCTGGTCCCTGCAATACCAATAGTAAATGAGGGGTGGAGATGTAAGGAAAATGTTGTGCTCGGGTCCATTTCCAATTCTCTAGGCCTTCACTGATAAAGGCACTCCAAGCTGGAGTGTCTGGCTGGGGTCTACCTCACTAGGGTTATTCTGCAGTAGATTCACTCTACACTACATCAACTACAGAGGTTATAGCTCTGATCGCTAACTTGATGAGCACGTCCCTACTGCACACCATCACAGCCATAGTTAAGGACTGTAATCCACTCTGATATCAAAGATGCAGTTCTACATTTTCTTATCCTCAACAGTAACACGACGCACAATATACAAACTATACATAAGAAACAGACCATGTTTGTCAACAATCTAATGCAGGTGGTGCATCATCGTCCTTTGATTTAGTAAATCTTATTGCCTTTGTTGACTTTTACAACCCGACCAGACAAAACCAAATGTTAAATGTACAACATCAATATGGGCAAAAAACTCAAAAAAGACAAACAAACATACTCATAAAATACTGCTAAAACTAAATGCAAGATGCATGAATACGCATTAACAGTGGCAACCAGCGTCAGCAACGCGTGAGAAGGAGAGCTTGCATGCTGCTGTGATGCGCTGCGCTGCGCTTGGGCCCTGACCTGATGAGCACATTCTTCTTCTTGCGCACGGCCTGGCGGAGCGGTTCGCGCAGCGTCATCTGGGCGAAGTCCTGCAGCGCGGCGTAGATGGTGTTGCGGATGGCCTGGTTGAAGACGCTCTCCATGCGGCCCATGAGCACCTGCAGGCCCTTGATCATGGCGATGACCTCCACCATGGCGAACTTCTCCTCGCTGGTGTAGTTGTAGCGCGTGGCGCGCTCGTACTCCTCCGCCGTGCCGGGGCAGTCCTTGTTGCAGAACTTGTCGGTAGGGTGCACCAGCTTCCACGAGTACTGCAAGGATGGAGGGAGAGAGAGAGAGAGAGAGAGAAAAGGAGAGAGAGAAAGAGAGAGAGAGAGAGAGAGAAAGAAAGAAAGAAAAGAAAAAGAGAGAGAAGTATGGAGAGATTGAGAGAAGCAGAAAGGAAAACAAAGATACTGTCTGTTAGAGGCTATAAATGAGGGCGAAAAAAAAAGTCTTAGAATGCAGACACAAAGTGAGAGAGATGACACAAGTCTCCAGAATACTGCCCTATAAAGTGCCGGGGATGGACAAGTCAACTATAGAGGGACTACAGACTCTTGAGGGGATATAATGGAGATAAAGCAGGTCAAACACTCGCTGCAGAGAGAGCAGGGCCTCCTGGAGCCAGGCCAGGGAGCCATGCTTAATCATGTGCAAAGATGCTGCTTTAACCTATAATGTCAGATATTCATCCGCCACTACGCTAGTCTACACTGGAGGTGAAATTACTCTGAGCTCTTTAAGCAGTATTTTTTTTTTAATAAAATTAAACATAAAAGCACTCTCCCTCTTAACCAATACAAGTGTAGTGTCAAACATATCTGATCAAAAGAGATCTGGCTGTGCTCCCTCACATCTCTGTTGCCTAAAGCAGCTTTTCTATGAATAGCATGCTAACTAGCTGAAGCCAACAGACTTGCCAACAGCACTGTTGTCACTGATAAAAGCAAGCTAACTGATAAGCCAAAGCTTGCTAATGGATACATTTTGGCAACGTATTTGGAGACATTGTGCTGGAAAAGCAGTTCTTACATTTTCAAGGTGTTTTGGACCTGGATCACAAACAAATAGCCAGTGTGGCTAGTGGAAACGACAGGTGTGATCATCTGTCCATCACAGATCATTTAGGCGATCATCAAGATGAATTTGAGGATGTTATAAAAGCTAGTTACCTACAATAAAATGAACCTAAATACATGAATAACACAAGAAACAAACTGAATATTGTGCCTTTAAATGCCACCTAAGCCACTATCACTCTTAAGGTGATGATAACTCAGTCGTGAGATGTAGCCTACTGCTAATTAAAGTTTTGTTAGCCAATACCAGTGAGAAAATGCCTAAACAACATTACTCATTAATACTCCCAGACAACATTGCTCATAACATTGCCCTGTGTATCATCACCTTCACTTTCTCCTTTTCTCCCTCCTTCTCTCTCTCTCTCTCTCTTTCTCTCTCTCCTTCCCTCATCCCCCCCTCTCTCACCACTTCCATCACGTGCGTGCTCCACTTGGACAGCAGCTGCAGGCCGCGCAGCGCCAGGTCGAACAGCTCGCGGTACTCCTCGTCCGACTTCTGGCTGTCCAGGCCCGAGCCCGTCACCACCTCGCTGTTACTGTAGCGCGCCAGCTCCGAGATGAAGCGGATGTGGTCGTCACGGATCTGACCCATCTGCTCACACAGGTTGTACTGGGGGCTGACGGCACTCTGCGTGCATGTCCACCTGGAGGGGGGGGGGGGAGAGAGAGAGAAAGGTTCAGGATGTTTAGGAGGAGACTGTGCACTGACAGAGTTCAAGTCAGTCGTCTTAGTGAACGTGACACTTGAAAGTGGGCTTAGAAATTCAAGAAGAAAACTGGAGACAATAATCAAATATAATGTAAGAGAGAAGCTTCAATAGACTGGAGGGAGGGGCCTTAGTAGATATTAGGAAATTACGTGAGGCTTTTAATTATAAAATAGTGTCCTCTGCAGAATGTTTTTCCAAAATTAACTAAGGAAATGAATTAAGGAAACACAGAAACATTGACTCTATAGAATAAAGTGTGTGTAGTGCATGTTTGTTTGTTTGTTTGTTTGTTTGTTAGTTATCGGTGTATTTATGTATTAGTTTGTTGCTGAGCACTTACTTGGACTTGTTCTCCTCATAGTGGGCACTAGTTTCAATGTAGCGTGAGAGTTCAATCTGCATGTCGCCGAATAGGGGTACCACCTGTAGCAGGAGGTCAGGGGTCAAGTTGCAGTCAAAAAAGGGTTTAAAAAAAACGTGTGGAGTTTTGACTGCAATCAGAAGAAATTCCTTATCCCACCTTAAAATACTTGTCAATTTTGCCCAGGTTTATCCTCTTCTTGGCATCCAGCTTGTAGATGTTGCTGACGTTCCCATCCATAAGGTAAAGGCCGAACCCCATAACCTGAATGGATGGAAAATAATTGATTGTATGCAACTACTGCGTGCTGCAGTAAAGCCAGTCAACAGGATCTGGGTGGGTAGCTGTTATAACGCCTGAGGTCAATTACATGACTGAGGGGTGAGAAAGAGAGAGAGAGAGAGAGAGAGAAAGATAACCATGGTAAGAAGCCTGGTACCTTGAGCAGCATGTGTTTCTCACTGGGCGTCAGGTACATTTTATTCTCGTAGTAGTCCACACAGATGTTGACAATGTCAGCTAGCAGCTCCTCATAGCCAGGGATCACCTCCAGCTGCTGATGCAGACACTGTGGGGGGGACGGGGGGAGGGGGGACACAGGTGACACACCAGACAATGGGTAAACAAAGATGTCAAGAACTGGTGACAGACACTGCAGACTTAATCCATAAGAATTTTAATTGAACCCCTCTAACTTTACAGATGCCATGTATGTGATTTACATGTAAATTACATGTATTTATTTAGCAGACAGCTTTCCTTAAAAGTGTCTTTTCAATTCAACTTTTCTGTACCTGTTCAGCCCCATTAACAATAAACAATGAAACAACATCAAACCCACCTGTGTGATTCTGTTGTGATTGGCTAGGAACATGGAGAGGTTCTGTGACTCCTGGATGGACTGTGGGTCGGCCATTTTTCTGAGGAACTGAGCAGCTCTATCAGCAGTGAGGAACCATGAGAAAGTGACACAGACACAGACACAGACACAGACACAGACACAGACACAGACACAGACACAGACACAGACACAGACACAGACACGTGTTACTATGGCAACAGCTGAGAATATGCCAGGTTGACAGCAGGACTGAGGTGTAAATGACTGCACCAAATTACTCACTGCTTTGGTGGTCAGGGACAAAAATCTGTCCAAATATTTTGTAATCTAGTAATCATATTAGACTTCATATTTTGCACAGACTGAACCATCTACGCTGTTCAAATAATGTTACTATACATATAACCAACCGTGCGTATGCTGTTCATACTGTACCTACAACCCTATATTTGTACTCTCTATTCTCTAACTCTGTTTACTTCATGGTATGTATGTATTTAACATAATTTTATATTATAACTCTCCACTGTCCATCACTCCATATATATATTGCAAGATCATTAATGCTTTAGTACTTACTTTATCTGTAAATAATACTAAATTTGTTCACTTCTGGTTAGATGCTAACTGCCTTTCATTGGCTTTGTATCCATAGTCTGCAAAATGACAATAGATCCAATCTAGCATTTATGAAAGTCCCAAACAATTATTCTGTCAACAGTGGTTTGAGAGGACTAACCAGAAATAGGAACTGTGAAATCAATTCAATACCATTCAAATATAGGCTACTTTCGTGTTCTGTCTGTCCCAGCGGGCGTACCGTTTGTAGGCGGAGTGGTCGTTCTTGACGCTGCACTTCATGTTCTTGAGCTCGTCCAGCACGGCAAACATGTTGATGAACTTGCCCAGCGTCAGCAGGTAGGCCTCCGACACAAAGTCCTTCCGGCGCTCGGCGTGGCACAGACGCTTCACCTCGCTGCAGAAACGCTCAATGGCTTTCCGCTGGAGACACCACACACACACACACACACACACACACACACACACACACACACACACACACACACACACACACACACAGACATACACACATTTAATTTAAGTTTATTTACACTGATATCTCGTCCGGTCAGTCTAAGGAAAGATCTGTTTTTTGTTTTCTGAGGTGGAATGTACCCAATAGCCAATAGACATTCCTGGAAAACCCATAATAACCCTGCAATGGAGATAAATTGTGCAGACAAATCTTTTGTCTACATTTTTGAGTTATTCCATGTTTACCAGCACTCTTACTGTTCCTCGTTTATTCTGTACTGGAACATTCTGCAGTTAAGAGATAAGGCTTCTATTCCCTGTCTGGGTATAAACTTCACCCTACGAGTTTTGGAAAACAAGCTCCGTAATGTATGTCCTACCCAGGGGCTGTCATATATCAGGCCTCACCGCCCAACAGTAACTTTCCACTGAACAATGCGTTGTGTTATTGCTGTGTAGTATAAAAGTCGTGCGTGTTATTTTATTTATTTGGGGACTCACTCTGCCTGAGAGCTGGGTCGCCACTTGCCAGTCAATAATAAATGTTTAAACTTTAGCTGGGTGTATTGGAGTTCATCCCAAATTCAAAATGAGATTTCCACCACAATCCCCAATCTAGTTTTAGATATTCTTGCTTGCCTATAGACCAACATCTTAGATACGGTAGGCAATATGACACTGCACCTGAAAAACAATACTCAGTGATTGCACAAAGCAAGTCCTCTTAATGGTTAACAATTCTCAAATCTCTTGAAAGGAAACGCTTTGTGGTCAGAAGTGAGGAGGCGTTAAACTAGTGTTACGAAAGGAACACTATAACCGTTGACTACACATAGAGGAAAATGATCATTATCCTGTATGGGGGGGTATTAGGAGGAAGCAGGCGACATCCTAACATCTGTCATAAATGCTTCCTGCTGACCTGGAAGTACATGAACTTCATGAGCTTGGTGACCTCGGGCTCCAGCACCTCCACAGTCTTCTCGTAGATCTCCACCCGGTTGGGCTGCTCGTTGCACTTCACCTGCGAGGACACAAGGGGGCAGCGTCACACATAGAGTACTACTGTTACTGCAGAGTGCAAACCTCATGAGTAAACCTCATGTGTCAATAGCCACAGCACAGACAATATGTTTAAGATTGAGCTCATTGACCTCTTTTTATTGGACCACATTGTGTAGCTTGAGTTGTGATCGGTTTCTACACATTTCTAATGAGTACCGACTAAGCAACATGTTGAATTGAGTGAACAAACACAAGAATCGGGAGACAAAGTGTTTGCAAAAAGAGGAACTAGGAACTGGAAGACTGAGCCCTAGTGAGCCACAGAGAGGCATATTATGTTTCGTACCAGAAGCACCCTTGTGTGTGTGTGTGTGTCTGTGTCTGTATGTGGGTATAGTTGTATGTGTGTGTCATGTTTGTGTGTGTATAGGTGTATGTGTGTATAGGTGTATGTGTGTATAGGTGTATGTGTGTATAGGTGTGTGTGTGTATAGGTGTGTGTGTGTTTACCTGAGGTATAGCTCTGGAGCAGCTCCTCCAGGTGTAGAGCATGACCGCATACTCATGCCCCTCCTCCAGCATCTCATTCTGAGGACAGAGAGAGAGAGAGAGAGAGAGAGAGAGAGAGAGAGAGAGAGAGAATAGCAAGACACACAGAGCAGGAATAAGGGAAACATGGTATTACAGGGCTCATCCTTACACAAGAATGACAGTTTATAATCGAAATCCTTCGGTAATATGAAGAGGTCACTATGCTGCCTCATAACAAAGGTTCACACTTCGGTTAGGTGTGAGCTATAATCTCAATCATCTGCACACCAGTGGTCTGGCATCTTGATTGAGTGCTATCAGTGACACCAAAGCTTGTTGGTTAATGAGACCAAAATCAGTTCAATGCCAACATCAACATCAATCAAACACCACTTCATATCAGCCAGACCAGCAAAAGTAGCCAACACCACGCCAGTGACAAACGGCCACATGGTCTCCGGGGAGGCTTCACAGGTAATAGTGTGTTGTACACAGTTGGGCAGGAGAGGAGAGAGATGGTACGTCACTCGTACACAGTTGGACAGGAGAGGAGAGAGATGGTACGTCACTCGTACTTGCCAGTCAGAGCACACATCTCTCTCTCAGATTCACCAGATCAGGCGGAGGACTAAATGGCCAATTCAGCATTCTGTAAGCCTTCGTCCCGCTCTCTCTCTCTCTTTCTCACACACACACACAGACACACACACCCCACCCTTAAGAAAACCCAAATCGGAGCCAAGCCTGTGAGAGAAAACAAAGGCTTCTTAAAAAAAAAAAAACTCAAAAACAACAACAAGGCTATCTTTGTGTGGGACGTTTGTCTCATCTTAGCCTCTCTGTGTCTCTTACGGATCTCAGAGAGGCCTGATGATGATGAAGATGAAGATGATGATGATGGTCTTATTTTTTGAAGCTGTGTATACAACACGAGCACTGCTTCTTCCCAAAGAAAGAAAAATGGCCCCTTCTGTGTGCTTGGACAACACTGGTCTGTTTAGACCACTGTACTCTGAGGAGACCCCGGGGACCTTTCCCATGATGCAATGCTGTCTGTGTTGTAATGTAGTGTGGCAGAGGCTCTCTTACCATGCTGGAGTGCACAGTGGCCTGTTCGATGTAGCGGGCGATCCCAGTGACAAACGCATTCCTGTCTTCGAAGTTGGTGTCAAAGTTAGCCTGGAGGTGGGAGAGAGAGAGAGAGAGAGTGTGAGTTATGATGGGATGATCAGGACCTGATGATGCAGTAAAAGCTTTTCACACAACAGCGCATTGGGAAGGAATCCCCTTGGCAGGGATCCGCCACTGGGGAAAAGAAAAGAAAGATTTCAAAATCCCTTTGAGATTATATGAGTTCATCTGACTGAGACCACACTTTAACCTGGTCAGTCCTCACTGCACTGGGCGTCCGGCGGACAGAATGACTTACTGCGGAGTAAGTATCTGTATTTTCAGAAGCATAGGAAGAGGGACTGGTTGAGTTGCTACCCCAAGACTGGCGCTGAATGTGCCATTGAATTTGTTTCATTCCATTCCAATCCTGCAACTCAATTTCACTCCTGTGTCCTTCCGCACGATCCTGCCACTCAGGGTTCTCAGCTAATGCAAGGGAATTCTAATGACCCCAAGTGAACTTCTTTCCTTACACACCCACTCGAGTGTCTGCTGACTGAGCAGTTGTTTGCATTTCCTTGACATGAATATGCTTATGAGTGCGTATTCGTTTAACCGGCTGACTAGCAACTCTGAGGCCTCTGTGATATCAAGACGCCATCACAGACTCCAAACCCCCCGTCAATGCCTCTCTGGGAACAACAGCAGCGTGAAAATGCCTATAGAACTTGCTTCAGACAAATGACTTGATGTGCTTCATACAGCTGTTGGATTAGATTTGCAATGGTGTCTTTAAGATGCCTCACTTCTCTTTCATCATCTGTTGTTTCCTTTGGCCTGCTGTTCACAGTAGCTAGATCACCCTTAATATAGGCCTTACCAACACCCCAACACAAGCCACAATGAGAGAAGTGACTGCATGATCAGCATTTGAATGTGACAGAATGTAGTTCATGGGTAGTGTATGAGATGGGTGTGTGCACAACACAACACAACCCACAAAGGCAGAATATGGTGTCAGGGTGTGAGATGTGTCAGCTGCTTACTGAATGCGAGTGTGTGTGTGTGTGTGTGTGTGTGTGTGTGTGTGTGTGTGTGTGTGTGCCTTTCAGTTTTACCCAATGACAAGTATGCAGGGAACTGATGCGGGAAATCGATGAGAACAGCAGTGGGTGTGATAGCTGAGGCTTTGGTAGACTGAGGTGGTCTATTCTGGTTAGGAAGTGAGTCTAGTACTGTATAGCCATATGGATGGCCGTAAGTGGTTCCTTGGCTTAAATAATGGCAAATGAAAGTGAATCAACCAGGTGGCTTTGCTACAGTAATTAATTCAAGGCTTCAGATGTGTGTTTCCAAAAAAAGCTCAACATAATAACAGTGCTGCTTGATTGAGGCATTTTGTGTGAACTGCTGCGATATTTGTGAGGCATGCAACGAAATAGTTTGTGACAATAAAATAATTACTGCCGGTTGCCTCTAGGCTAATGGCTGAAGCACACTATTCTATGGCTGGATTAGAAGGCCAACGGTAACCAACGGTAACGGCTCACGATCAGCGCTAGCAGATGGAATGGACTGTCGACTCCAGTGATTATAGAAGAATTAAGTGCTGCTGTCGGTCATTGGTACTTGATGAGAAATATTAAATATTAATCTTTCTAAAGTGTGTCTGCCTTTCCTTATAAAAAGTCGGGGAGGGGGTGGGGGTTGGAGAGTGGGATTGCTATATTACTTTCTACCAGTGACTACTGTTAGAATGAGTTACTTAGAGGTTGTGGGGCCAGCCATGACTTGTCAGTGTACACAAAAAACGAATTTAAAAATTGTAATATTTATTATTGACAGCCAATGGAAGGTAGGCTGGATTTCCTCTAACAACATAGGCATACTTTGAAAAAAGAACCATTCGCTTTCACCGCTTTCAGAACCTTCACTGCTTTCAGAACCTCCACTCTTCCTTCTTCCACCTTCAGTGGGCCAGATTGGTTTAGAATATTCCAAACACTTCACACACAAATCGCTCCAATCCTCATTAAGACCACATCTTACATGTTTGTCTTCAAACATACACTTAATATAGACATACGTATGTACTAGGCCTATACTGTGTGTGTGTGTGCATATTATACATATATGTAATACATGTCTGGCTCCGTGAGACTACTGAGACACCAGTGGCAGTATTAGTGTGCAGCGTACAGTAAGAGCAGTGGATGTGGTGGGTGGGTGGAGGCAAGGCTGTACCTGGTACATGATGGAGGAGGGCGGGGGCTCGATGCATGGCTGCTGGTCGGGGAGGGGCAGCTCCTCCAGCAGGTCCACATTGGACAACGCATCCTCCAGGGTCACGTGGGTTGTCATGGCAACGCAGGTTCACTCACAAGGCAGCCCAGTCTGCAGGTGGAGAGAGAGAGAGAGAGAGAGAGAGAGAGAGGGGGACGGGGACGGAGGAAGGGGGAAGGGGGGGACAAATGAGTCCAATACCTTGTGACTCAGCAAGTCAACAGTGGTGAGGCCAAAACCTCTTAGCAGGCAGAGACTAAAGGCGGTCTGGATTGTTTTGATTTCCCCTTTAAAGGCTGACCCATGAAGAGCAATAATCAAGACCTGTGCTCTCTTAATGGAGTATTTTCTCTTGTTAAAATGTTTCACTTGAATTCACAGGTAGGCCTTCATTAGGCTCAAACCCAAAACAGGCAGCAGCTGATCATCTCTAACATTCCAATCTCTCCACATAGAAATTTGGATATCCTGAATAACCAAGGGCTTAGTCACGGGTTCACAGAACCTTCATTTTGGACTAGGCACTAGGGAACACAAACGCACATGGACACATACACGCACACGCAAGATTCCCAACACAGACATAGTATTCATAACACACAAAGGCATACAAATACATACACACACAATTTAACAATGAATTACAACTTGAATTACAACAATAAATGAAAACATCTGAACACCCGTAATCTATTCATTTCTCCCACCATGCCATTTGGCGTCATCACATTTGCCATCTGTGTTAGCATTAGCCATGTGTGTTAGCATTTGCCATCAGCTGACACGCTGACCCTCTGAGGAAGTGATGTCATAAAATGCCACTCAAACCTCATTTCCCTCACACACATGTTCACTGACTGCCACAGGACAAAAAATTTTGACGGCCCCCACACACCAAAAGACGGAAGAGCTAGACCAAAGCACTTTCACAGGCGCTCTATCCAAAACAGGAACTTGAGGTAGACTTTTGACCACTTTTTAAGAGTGACCTAAAATTTTACTGAAGACAAAGCATTGAAAGATACATCACAGCTATGATATTCTTGCATGTGACATGTTAAAAATGATGTTGAAGGCACTGGCAAGTATGTAGGTGATCCTCACATGCCAAACGGAAGGTCAGGGTGATTACCCAACAGGCAACAACATGTGCTCATTGACACACTGACTGACTGACTGACACACACACACACACACACACACACCCTAGTACTTCCTTAAAGGGACTGCCCCCATTGAAAAGCACCGGAACAAACACACCTCTCGCAGTGAATGCCATTGCTCTACTGCAGTGTAAGTCTAGTGCTGTAGCCCCACGGAGACAAATCTGGGTGACTGGATGGAAATGATGGATAAGCAGCGTTTGCTAAAGCTCACTGTTATCTCACGGTGGCAGGGCCACAGATGGGCAGAGGAGTCCCACAGGGCTTCACGCTCTAGTCTAGGGCTTCCTGTGTCTGGGCTCCGCTCCGCCATGAAATTATGGTTTGAATTGCCCCAATGCGTGTCAGAACATAGTGGACGTTTCTAGGTAAATATAGCCTAAGCAAATCTGATAAATGGAAAACTAGGGTAATATTGATTGTTCATCAGTTGTGGGAAGCAGCGTGTTGCCGTCAATGGAACAATGGGAAGCACTGAGAGGACTGTAACTTCATATTCAACCAGACAAGTTCAAGGAAGTGTATTCGTTAAAGCTATGTTTATTGACCAGGGTATTAACCACAAAAACAATACCCCAAATGTCCACCTCACACACAGCTAACCAGAGGCTAACAGTGGCTTGCTATGGGTCACTCCCACCTCCAACGCCCCCTCTTCCCAGTTCTCTTGCCTGGGTCACGAGCTTGCTGCCCCCCCCCCCCCCCCCCCCACCCCCACCCTGCAGACCGGCAGACCAACAGACGGCTTCTCCGTCTGTCTGTCAGGGTCAGCCTTCCTGTCATGTGGTCTCCGGTGACTGGCTCAGCCTCACCTCCCTCCAGCTGAGAGGTGCTCTCCCTCACTTACCCCAGTTTAAACACCCTCTCCCTCACTTGCCCCTGTTTAAACAGCCTCTCCCACACTTACCCCTGTTTAAACACTCTCTCCCTCACTTACCCCAGTTTAAACACCCTCTCAGAATCAAATCCTCCTGCCTTTAAACTCACTATCCTACAGAAACACTTTCAGATTCAAATCAAACTGATTCTAAAGTCACTATCCTACAGAAACACTTTCAGAATCAAATCAAACCGCTTTTAAAGTCACTATCCTACAGAAACACTTTCAAAATCAAATCAAACCGCTTTTAAAGTTAGTATCCTACAGAAACGCTTTCATTTGTTGCAGCATTTATAATGGAATATTAAGTACATTTCTGATTGGATACTGGGATTATTAAGGGGTTTGCCACCACATACCATTTTTGTGGACTGAGCCAGAGTGTTATTTTCACCTTTTTGCAACACTAGAGGAAGACCTCCTTTCTACGCCTGTGGATATATTTTATTGTTTTGCCGTTACATAAATCAAATTGAACTGAACTGAACTGAATTGGATATTGGAGTTGTGGAGGAAAGCTATGCAGGAGCTCAGAATGTGACGATAGAAAAGCAAAGAAAAGCAAAGACCCCAACCAATGACTATGAATACTTTTGGTTGAGTGGGCAAATACATACAAATTGCAGGAGAACAATGTCATAACCTCAAACCTTTGTGAGAGAGAAGGACCAGGCCAGGTCAGTGACATTGTTATAACAGTTGGTCAATTGAACACAGAATTCTCCACAGTTCAAGATGTAAAGCACCACTCATCCGCTTATCTCTGTAGCAGTCTTTACCTAAAGACTCCCTGCTAAAACGAATAGAGTTGTAGTTTAACAAACACCTCTAAAGTAAGTCTATCTGTATTCCTCTGGAGATGTTCTCAGTGTTGATTTGATAAATGCAGAGGGAAGGCTTAAGATTAGGACTGGATCCCACTGATTTCACCTCCCAACATGTTTTGAATGACATTTCCCACAAACCCCCAATTGTTTTTCATGCAGGGTCACATTTCTAGAGATCCATCCGACTTTACTGACGCAACCAAGAGAAACTATAAAAAGGTTACAAGCTTTCCAACATTACTCTGGTAGTATACCAATACCAATACCAATCAAATTCAGTAAAAAAAAACCTTGATCCCTAAACTAACACTCATATAGATGAAACACTCTCTGGTACATGCATGTACTACACAAGCCTCTTGAGAGTCTGCTTAACCTTGAGGCTCCAACACATGTGGCCGTACTGCCCCTGCAACAGTGAGACTTGCGAGCTCCCACAAAGCACAGGGCACAGGGGTGAGAGAGGTGCCAGGATTCTAGAGGCATTTTCCAATTGTGATGCTCATAGGTCCTTGAAGCCCTGTGGGTGATATTGCCCTTTCATGCAGATTCTTGAACAATTATGACGGGGGTTGGGGGTGCGGGGGTGCATATATCAAATTATTATTCCACAGAATGTTTTCAAGGGTTTGGAAGACACCTTCAGGTGCCACAAGTGAGAGCAGCATCTCTGGAGTCTGGACCCTCCCTCCTCTCCACCCAGCCAAGCTCCCCAGAGACACAACCCACGTCGGGGGATGAGCTGGAGGATGGACCCTCCCTCTCCACCCAACCAGGCTCCCCAGAGACACAACCCACGTCGGGGGATGAGATGACACAAAGTGTTTCATCAGGGAAACGTGCTGCAAGACAGAGCTGCTCTGTCATCAGGGACAGAGGGTGTTGTTGGGTTCTCTCACTGCTTGACTTGGCTCATGTATAGCCTACTGTATGGAGCAAGTGTCACAGTCATGCTGGATCCTAACTGGCAACTACACAGAAGATATCATCATAAATACATTTGCAATGTAATAGCTGATGTAATAATGCGTGAAAAGACACAATGGCTCAAAATCCAGCAAAGACATGACATTTGACACTCTCACATTCGGGCATGGACATGGATTATCTGCGAGACATGCCATATGTTGATGATGTAGACTCAAAAAGGTTCTCTTTAGGACTAAGATGTGCAGAACAAAGTTCTGAAGTCTGCCTTGCTGCACTGCAATGACTCAAGAGTTTGTTAAAAGAGAAAAAAAGAGGAATGAAACATGCTTGCCTGACGTTTACAAGAAGCCAACCAGGCTATTCTTTTACACATCAACACACCCAACACGTAGGCTTGGGCTAACTGTTGAGCGACACCAATGAATGTTTTCTCACGTCTACCCAACTGTGGCATCCATAGGCTGGGTGATGCCAACTGGTTTAAGCCTAATGGCACAGCATACAGTTTCTGCACTACAGTAACACCCTAGCTCTTTCATAAAGGCACGCCTGTCCCAGGAGTCGATGTGTCGCAAAAAAAACAAAACAAAAAAAAACAGTAGGTGGAGCTTCCTGTCGCACGGAGGTCATGCAAACAGACAGCTGTAAGAATGGCGAGTGATTTGGGTATGCCTGTGCGCGTGCCACTGACACATAGGCCAAGCGTGTCAGTTTCCAAGCCTCACGCTGGCTAAGAACACACAGGGAATTGGATCTGACTAGACGGAAGGCTGCAGCGCTGTGCTGGGCCTCTATACTGGACACCATGAAGGGTCAGCATCGAACCGAGCTGCAACATTAGCTGGCAGCTACCCTACGGTTCTGGAAGACAAATGGAGCTCAGTGAAACTAGAACCCCCCACTGCCCATAACTTCCTAATAAATTAAAAAAGAAATAGCACTAGAAACCTCATGGTGGTTTCAGTTCAGCTTTTTCCAAGTCATAAGCCAGCCAGTGCTGTGGAACTCCCTCTGGTGTTAGGAAGAAGAGACTGGTCTGATGGGGCTTTATAGGACAGACAGGGGTGGGGTGGGGCAGGCTAGTGGGGTGGGGGATGTTGACACGCTTGCTCCATCTCTCTCCGGCACTCTTCAACCCAAAGTATCAGAACTCCTGACTACATGTGACAGAGAAGACTATTTTATTATACTTTTGCTATATTTATTCCTATTGTACTCGACTCCTCTACTTGTGAGAAGAACTGGTCTGAGAGCATTAAGGAGATGGAGGAAGGGTGGGGTTTGGTGGTGGTGGTTGTGATTTGTTGTAGTTGCTGTTGTTGTTGTTGTTGTTGTTGTTGACGTGCCTATTCTATCTCTCCTCATCCCGTCATCTGCTTCTCCATCCCTCCGCTGCCACTCTCCCTTCAGAGGCTGCCCAGCATGCTGCTCCTTCTGTGGGGAAGGGAGGTGCTGATGCAGCCAGTGTAAACTTTCCCACACTGGCCTTTGGCGACACAAAAGACCCAGGGGTGGGGGTGGGGGGATCTCACTCCCCCAAATAAGCCACATTCCTATACATCTATGTCTGTGCGACAAAGCCCAGCCACCAGAGACCACAGGGAACATTCCAGATTTGCAGATATCCTACAAAAATACTTCAGGCCTCACTGACAAACATGGGGCAAACATGGCATCATGTATGGCAGAGGCTGCGGAAACCATGACGACTCAGACTATTCAAACTTTAGCGGCCTCCCAGGCTTAGAGACGTGTAACCATGGTGAATGCTGGATGCACATGAAAGAAAGAGGCCACTGGGGCTTCTGCCTCTGGGCTTATGAGGTAAGGGACCACCGCGATTTGTAAATGTTTAAGACAAATGTTAGTTCCAATCCGTGGTACAAACAGACTAAACATCCTGAAAGAACCTCAGCATCCACAGAGCATCCGTGCCCATCTGATCACATACAGACACTGACGAGAAGGAGGAGACTGTGTAGCTCTTTACCTGTCTACAGGTAGTCTTCATCGAAAAAAGAATCTTCACTACCAGCTACAAACGTAGGAAAGGCTAACTGTGTGTCTGTGTGCGTCTGTGAGTGAGGGAGAGGGGGGGGGGGGGGGGTGTGTGTGTGTGTGAGAGAGAGAGGGGGTCTGTGTGTGTGTGTGAGAGAGAGGGGGGGGGGAGAGTGTGTGTGTGTGAGAATGAGAGCGAGAGAGGGTGTGAGAGAGAGAGAGTGTGTGAGGGAGAGAGAGAGAGAGTGTGTGAGGGAGAGAGAGAGATAGAGAGTGTGTGTGTGTGTGTGTGTGTGTGTGTGTGTGTGTGTGTGTGTGTGTGTGTGTGTGTGTGTGTGTGTGTGTGTGTGTGTGTGTGTGTGTGTGTGTGTGTGTGTGTGTGTGTGTGTGTGAGCGAAAGAGAGAGAGACAGAGAGGGTGAGTGAGTTTAGTGAGCTACAAGCATTAAAAGTGTGTCATCTCCAGGTCATACCATTCATAGGGATCTCCCTCAGGCCTGAGCTATAATGTGCTGTAGTGCCTTCTCTCACTGAAGGAGATCCCTCAGATTACTCTCTGACTTAGCAATGTCTCTCTTTTAGTGTATCTGGATGTTTAATTAGACTTCAAGACATAACACTACGCCATTATTTTCACACAAAAATAGCATACATCTGTAGCTACTGGATGAATAAAAGCCAGTAAAGACAGTGAAGATCCTACTCAAGAAATGCTAAGTCAAATCTAGGCTAGTACATGACAACCTCTGTATTTATTAGATAATACTGGAGTTTTCTGTAGTGGATGTTTGTGTGAATTTGTTATTAAAATACATGACATGTTTAGCAATACTTGAATACTCTCTTTATGTATACCTGGATGTTTAATTAGACTTACATAATAGCCTACATAACGCTAAGCCTTGTATTTCATATTTCAAGAACAGACAAGACATCTCTACATGTCAAGCCTGGTTAAAAAAGCTATGAAGACAATCTTACGGAAAAGGAACGTGACTCATTTGAACACTGTTCATTGACATAAGGTGCCCTACTGTCAATCAAACTCAATTTGGATTAAATAATAGGTCTAATTTCACCTTATTTTATCGTTAAACAATACAGTTGTATTTGTAATGGGGAAAACACGCGTCGCAAACACCAAGCCCGTCTGTTCTGCTTAAACACTGTCTTTATTTAGAACTCACATAGAAACATTGTAACCACTTTCACACGTCATAGCATAAAGAAAGTAAGAATATACCGCCCATCACTGAGACCAACCTCAATACGACTTGACGGCAATACAAATGACAAAATAACAAACGGCCTCATCAGCATCACGATCAGGTAGAACTAAACCTGTTAAAACAGTTAATTTACCCACTAATGTCATTATTCATCAAACACGTATTAGGGCCTTCATATAAATGATGAATCTGCGGTGATCTTTGACTATACGTTAGGTTCAAACACGTTCATCCCCATCCAACCTGCTAGCTTAGCAAACCCGTCGCATCAGCCGACTCAATGTGGTTTTCTGTTACAGCCCATGAGAATTGCACACAAATAAATGTAGCACATACATTATATTCCATTTTTGCCGTGAATTGAATGCAAAATGCGAAACTGATGGGAAAGTAAGAAATGAAAACGAGCACCGCACTACATTACCACGAGAATCCTCTTATCACCCCACCCATTTCAGGGTAGGATGCTATCAATCACATACCGACCGTGTAACGGGCATCGCATACATGATGAACCACGGATGAGACACACAACCCTTACAAAACGCCCGGTTTCCGAAGAATATGGAAACCTATGTCTAAACGTCTAAGAAGATCGGACTATTTCCCCTTTCTCTGGGGATAAAATGACGGTGCACCATGCACAGAAACACACCATTGGCAGGTCTGAGCCATCACCGCTCGCTTGCTCATCTCCCCTCCCGTCGAGCTGCCTGGTCTCACATCTCCGCCATTCACATAGAAGAGTAATTAGGCTGCCACATACCTGCAACTTGCATGTCCGTTCGGAAACCAACGGACGGAGAGTGGGGCACTCCGCTGTGAGAAAAACGATGAACGGGGACGTTTTTCTCTCGCCGTCCTACAATTGATGCTCTCGTTTCGCTCAGTGCCTCTCTGCTAATCCACCCCACACAAAGACCAGAAAATGGCTGCAAGTGCATTTCCTTAAAGCGACAACGACCCACAAAACACGCACACAGTCCCTTGGCCTCTGTTCTCTATTCCGTTACACTGCGATCACAAATGGTGTCATTGGTCAATACATTCTGCTCAGCGCTTAATTAAGCCCTTGGTGTACATGTAATGACAACCTCTGTATGTGTTCGATACCAGTTGAGGGGTGGTGTTTTTTTTTTGCCGTGGATGTTATGTGTTAATTTTTTCGTTAAGACACATGACATGTATACAAAAAATACTTGAATGAGAAGCCCTGCACACAGCAGTTATGACCTGGGTTTGTTGCATAAAAAATCTCAAGTGTACTTTGGTCTAGTCAGTAGAGTAGACTAGATGGCCTTTGAAACAAATGCCTCAGATGATTAAATATTTACACAGACAGATCAGTGATCAGAGTATAAATACAAAACAAATCCTGGTTGGTGGCAGCAATTATATCACATTAAAGCAAATTAGTATTTAGTGGCCATTAGGTCTGACTTTATGGGTGTTTTAAAGATTTAATATTGAATTCCAATCTTATGTCCCTGTGGTGCTGAAACTCATTTGACAAATCAGTAGAAATGTGCAGCAGTCTGAAACAAATCCTCAACAAAATATGTCAAACTTTTAAAATATTGACGATCTGCAGAATCATTTTCCTTTAAAAAAAATACTGAACGGCTGTAAACTGCTGTGTCTATCAACATGCATCAGCTATTTTAATTGATGACATAATGTCAAGAGATTAATAAAATATGAGTCAAGTAGATTTGGTTGGACTCCTTTTTAATTCACACAAACACACACACACACGTACATACACACACTCACAGACACACACACACACACAGACACACACGCACACGCACACGAACACGCACACGCACACGCACACACACACACAAATACACACACACACACGTATACACACACACACACACTGAGCCAAGGAGAGTGTATTCAGTCCTCACTGTTGTCACAGTAACCAAGGAAGGTATGTGGGTGTAAACTTTACATTCACTGCATCAATCAACAGCATGTCTGTGTGCAAGTCATGTTCACAGGGATAGTATGAAGTGGATGGTGGTGAGTAAAAAACTACAATCTCCACTGGCAGGCTGGCAGACAAATAGCTTTAAATGACACTAAATTACCCTGGAGTGATCATAGTTTATGGAAGAAGGTTACAATTGTATTGTTGCTTTGCTGGCAGAGTCACAACATTTCACACTAGCACTTGATGCTAACATCCTGAAAACGTGTGCAAGAAAGATAATCCAACCAATACGTGAAAATAACACTGGTGTGGTTTATTTATGAGAACTGTGTATGACTGCGGTTGGGTTGTGCATTTTGCAAAGCACAAACGGCACATGTGTGCCCCCTAGAGGACAAAACTTAATAGTTTCTTAATCCAAACAAAATACAATCGGCATGTAAAATGAAACGAGACCCACGTGAAAATATACTACAAGAAATCTCCACAGATGAAACTTAAATTCCAACAAATAAAAACATTTAAAACTGTACAAATTGTCAGTGCATACATTTTAAGGATATACAATATGATAATAAATAATATGTCTATATATATTTACATGTTGTAATATGTACATTGTGGTGATGAAGTTGTACAACAGTGGAGGGTGGTGTCAGAGTTCCAGAACAGAAGCCAGTTGAGGGTGGTGTCAGAGTTCCAGAACAGAAGCCAGTTCATGCAACAAGACTGTAAAAGAAGGCCGATCCCCTGGTTTCTGCAACGCAAAACACAGCCGTTATAAGACAGCATGTAAACATAGAAAACAACAGCTTTGGATTTAGAAATAGTCGAAAAACTGTCATCGTTCTTTTCCTTGTAAATCAGGTTACTCATTATAAATTCAACAAGTGAAACGTTTCATTTATGTACTGTATACATCATAATGCTCCGTTACAGAACCGAGGTGCACAAAGCACTGACACAGAGTACATACACAGCTCATGACTTCTTATGTTTATTACGTCATTGAATGCAAATTATACTAGTTTTCTGAGAAAGAAAAAAAAATCAGCGTCAGACACCTCTTTCCTAGTTTAGAGCAATTTCTACTGGTAACACATTTTCATAATGGGTCTCATAGTATAACATACCTCCTTCCAACACCACTGCATGAGTTAGGACTGGGTCTCATAGTATAACATACCTCCTTCCAACCCCACTGCATGACTTCATACAGGGACTGGGTCTCATAGTATAACATACCTCCTTCCAACACCACTGCATGAGTTCATACAGGGACTGTGGGGCCAGTCTGGGCTTCAGGAGCCTCATCCCAGCATTCAGGTCCTCCAAGACTTCTGTGTTTGTGCGGTTCTCATAGGGCAAACGACCCTCTGTGTACACCTCCCACATCAGAATACCTGTCAGGATGCAAAAGAGGCATCGCGCGCACACACACACACACGCGCGCATGCACACACACACACACACACACACACACACACACACACACACACACACACACACACACACACACACACACACTGTGTTTACTCACTCTGCCGGTGTGGACAGGGATAGCGGTAAATTACTTGACAGAATTCCTAAAAGTGAAATTGATTTCTGCATGTCACTAAAAAATGATTTCACAGAACTTAAAACGAATAAAATTACTTCACACCGAGTGATTTTAAACTCACATTTATGGCAAATTACTCACCAAATGCCCAGACATCTGATTTGCTACTGAATCGACAGTACTTGATTACTTCAGGGGCGGACCACTTCATGGGAAATTTAGTTCCTTGGGAACTGGTGTACTGGTCATCTAGGACAAATCTGTGAGAGAATATTACACTTTATTGTAATATGACCGCAAATGAATATCTTAATAATTTAACAGATTTACCTCAGTGATGATACATCCACAATCATTTATTTTGATGAAAATACTATTTTAGTAAATGCATTTGGGAAATTCTATTTTGTTTGCACTCATAATTTAAAAGTAAAAAGAGTCACAATCTGATACATCTCATCCATTTGTGAAAATGATTATTGCTCAGTAAGTGGCTAGAAATGCCAGTATCTGTACATTTGTGGTCAGTTGTGCAGCCTTACCAGAACTTGTGCTTCTGTTTCTGTAACTCACCTGGTCATTCCGAAGTCTGACACCTTCACAGACAGATCCTCTGACACTAAACAGTTTCTTGCAGCCTGCATCAAAGAATAAAATTGAGGCAAATTTGAGTGAAACCCATATACATTTTGTCATCATGTTTGACCATAGTCACAATTCACAATTGTTTATTCCATCGAGCAAATCCTTGTTAGTCAAATGGTTTAATTTTCATGGTGATACATTCATGTCTTTGTGAATGGACTTCAGTGCTAAGTCAAAACAGCCAGATTACCAGATCCCTGTGGATGAAGTTGGAGCTCTCAAGGTATGCCATTCCCTCGCTGACGTCCAGGCACATTCCTAGCAGTGTGTCCTGAGACAGCGCCCCCCGGTGGCAGCGCAGATAGTTGTTCAGGCAGCCTCCCTCCATGAACTCGAACACCAAGAACGAGGGCGAGCGGTGCAGGCACACGCCCAGGAGCTGCACCAGCTTGGGGTGAGAGAGCTTCCTGTGTGATGAGGAGAAGGAGAGCGGGAGAAAAAGAACGCTCTAGATTGGTATCCGGGGGTGCTGTCGATGTGTGCGTGTCATTCCGCCCAAGCCTCAAACACATGAAGCATAACATTAAAGTGAACTCTAAAGCTCTTAGAAGATGTCGTTGATTCTTCACATACCTCAACATGCATTGGAATAGATTGCTTTATGGTAAAACCCAATTTTTTTAGCATTAAATGAACATTAACCATTTCCTGCACTGAGCATAATTAAACTTTACTTTAGTTCCTGTAAAATAGCAGGCTGATGTTAGTAACGACGGCAAAATGTCTGTTGATGTATTTCAAATTATTTTGGACACAAAATACATCCATCACACACGCTGTGTGGTTAACTGAATTACATCATATTGTCATGAGAACAATTTATATCGATTTAGTCCAGGTATACATTTTTAGTAGCACATGGGCTGAGCTCCCTGACTTTGGTGTTTTTACACAGATTGATATGGGTGACATGAGAGCTCTGTGCCACTCACTTCATGACCTGGGCCTCCTCCTTGAACTCCTCCTCCGACATGGCGCCCTCCCGCACCATTTTCACGGCCACCTTCAGGTCTCGCCACTCGCCCTGCCACACCAGCCCAAACTGCCCACTGCCCACCTCCAACACCAGCTCCAGATCCTCTGGGTCCAGCTCCAACGTCTCTGAGAGAGAGAGAGAGAGAGAGAGAGAAAGAGAGAGAGAGAGAGAGAGAGAGAGAGAGGGAGAGAGAGAGATAGGAAGGGATTTTCCAGAAAAGGAGAGGAGAGAACAGTTCAGCTTATTACGTCAACACCACAGGTATTTGTAAAAGATAGAGTGAATGAGAGAGGGGGGGGGGGTCAAAATAAGGGCAACCGCTGGAGTGGTAAACACCTCACTAGAAGCACTCACCTAAAGAGGGCTCCTCAGAGGGCTCCTCAGACACCTGTCTCCCCCACGACACACAGTGCCTCAGTCTGGTGATTAACCCTGGGGATTCACACCCAAAATAAGGAATTCATGTTTCATGTTTCCATGTAGCAACACAGGAATGACCAGAGCCAAATTCCAATCCTCACATATTTCTGGAGTAGCACAGTCATTAAAGCACTCAATCCTTGGATAAATCCCAAGCCAACATATTTACATAAACACATCTAGAAACACCCTGGCATGAGCTAACTAACAGAGCCAAGTCAGTGCAGAGCAAAATCATGCTAGCATTAGAGTAGAAAGCATTTGTATCTTTTCAATGCATTTTTGCCATATCAAAGTCC
>NC_045171.1:8216957-8244457 GCF_900700415.2 Clupea harengus
TAAAAAATCTCTGGCATGAAAATTCAAAACATATTATTAATACTAATCAGTGTCTTCATAGATATCATACATATACATAAGAGCTGTAAGACTGCTCAAGAATTTACACAAATGACCAAAACAAATGAACGACCACTGATCTTTCCAGAATAAACGCTAACCCTCTTTCAGAGCGCGGACCCATCTGAGACGACAGTCATTGTCTGGGGCAAAAATGTATAGGAAGTAGCTGTCGTGAACAACCTAGAGGAAAACAATATATATTTTTAAATTGTCATAAATCAACACACACACACACACACACACACACACACACACACTCAATCAAGGATATATAGTTCCCTACTGACAGTCATTGGAACTGTCTAACTCTGCCCTTTTGCATTGGTGGCAGCCGCATCTGGTCATCAATTAAATGTATGCAAATATAAAACTGTAATTATAGATAAGATTGTGAGAGCTTCCAGATAATGTACAGTCACAGGTGTATACAAAAAACAATACATATCATATTTCCATCAGTGTCAACTACACTGGTGATTGTTTCAAGGTCAGAATTGCATTACACACTCACCAGAAAGGGGTATTTGTACTTGCAGGGTATGGGTGCATTTGTACGCACAATCTCTACGCATTTGATCCGGGAGAGCTCAATGCAGCCTTTTAAAGTGGGCTTTTTCTACAAAAGAAAAAAAAAATCACTTCTAAAAAACTAGCCAAAGATTCAGGAGAACTATTGGTAATATGTTAGGTATTTGCAATCCCTTGGAGAATGATGAAAGAAGAAAAGCACTTACCCCTGGTCGAGGTTCAGAGTAAGTCAGTTCTTGAGTGTTGAGAACAAAAAATCTCTCTTTGTAATTGCATGGAGATGTTCTTCGTTTCTGTTGTGATTTTTTATACATTGTGCTCTTCATTATAATTGTGGGGTACATTGTTAAATGTGCCACCTGACTGTCATGAGGAGACCCGATTTAGCATACACAGTCACCCAAAATAAATGAAGTGCTCTTGAAAAAGTAACGCTGGTTGAAGTCAGAGTGACTTCCGGAAAAAAAAAAAAAATACACTACGTAAACCACTTCCTTAGATACATGCACACTTGCACACTTGCACACACACCTGGTGGATCAGATATTGGCTCTGTATTAAAGCTCTACACACATTTAAAGCAAATCAAAGTGTTCATTTTGCAAAATAAGAATTGCAAATTAATTGAAAGGATCTAAAAATATATATTTGCAAAAATCCTTACAGATCTTGCCTTTCATTTATTTAATATCACTGCAAATGTGAGAAGTGCCTTCTCTGTTTATCAGAACAAAATGTTAGGCATGAGATGGCCATCACTTTCACAAATTTAAAAAAATTATATTTAAACCTGTTATAATTATTATGTTTCTTTCGTGTGTTGTGTGTTCTGTGCACAGTGTGTATCCGCCTCCATTTTCAACACACCCAATCCAATATCCCGTTACTAGCGAGAATACATCCAATCGCCAGCTTCAATGGTATGTGTGTAAACAGAATCCACCAAGGGAACGCACTTCGCTCCAGTGTTACCTTTGAGAAAGTTCTGTCGATGTTGTAGCATTTGGAAATTTCCCTTGAGAGCACAATTAAGAGGTATGTTTTAGTATTTATAAGATTCATACATTTCTTTTTCTAAGTGGGCTAATTGTACTCTATAATGGCTTTGAGAACTTGGTTAAGACAGTCTAAAGAACCAGCTAGCTAGGCAGCTAGCCGGGTGGTATTTGTTCTGCAGAAAAGCGAATTGCCTTACTTTGAATATTGACCAGTGTGAGCGCCATTGCAAGCGTGTATGAACAATTTGGAAACCGTACATCGAGGAGAGTGTTTTTGTAACCTAACACGAGTTACCATCCGCAAATGAGCAACTATCGATAGAGAATCGGTTTAGCCTGGTAGCGATAGCTATCTAGCTAACGTTAGCCAGCCATGCCAGGTTGTCTATCCTCGCCATAATTGATTAACAAGTTCAACTTGTGATTAAGTTCACGTTAATTATAACTGTCGAAGTACCAGTGGGCTACAGGAAGAATGCTGTTCACCTCTCATAATGATAAACCAGAGGTAGTCATTGAGTTAATGTGTCTAGCCCTCTGTAGCTAGATGGGTTAGGGTTACGTCAAATTACATGAGCTGTGTATGATCATAATATTGATGCGTTTTTTACCAGGGCGCCAGGATGACTGAGCCTCAGCAGGTGAGCGCTCTGCCGCCGCCGCCTATGCAGTACATCAAGGAGTACACGGACGAGAATGTGCGGAAAGGCATCGCTCCCAAACCACCCCCTCCCATCCGAGACAGCTACTTGATGTTCGGCAACCAGTTTCAATGCGACGACCTGATCATCCGTCCGCTGGAGAGCCAGGGTATTGAGCGGCTACACCCCATGCAGTTTGACCACAAACGCGAGCTCAAGAAGCTCAACATGTCCATTCTGGTCAACTTCCTTGACCTGCTTGACATCCTCATCAAAAGCCCTGGCAGCATCAAACGCGAGGAGAAGCTGGAGGACCTGAAGCTGCTGTTTGTGCACATGCACCACCTCATCAACGAGTACCGGCCGCACCAGGCTCGCGAGACGCTGCGTGTGATGATGGAGGTGCAGAAGAGGCAGCGCCTGGAGACGGCGGAGCGCTTCCAGAAGCACCTGGAGCGCGTGGTGGAGATGATCCAGAACTGCCTTGCCTCGTTGCCCGACGACCTGCCCCAGTCAGAGGGCTCTGCCCCTGTGGGGGACGGTGCCGGGGCCAGCGGTAGTGTAGCTGGAGATATGGGTGGACCACCAAGACTGAAATGTGAGCCTATGGATGTAGAGGAGGCAGGTGGAAGCTGCATGGGGGATCAAATGGACAAAACTGCTGGGGTCTCCAAGAAAGACAAAGAATGGGACAAAGATGCAGCAATGTGCAGTATCATTGACGAGATGACTTGAGGCTTGAGGTGTTTGTCGTGTTATGTTACATTCATGTTGTTTCTTGTCATGTTCTATGTGTTAATCCACCCTGTGTAAAAGATTAGATATTTCAAATGTACAGTGCTGGCCTATTTCTTACTCCAAACATTCATTTTTTTTTCTCTTGTGAACTACATGGGATATAGCTGCCTCCTTTTTTAGTGGACTGATGAGGATTATGTACTCACTTAGCGGATCAATATATTGCCAAACTCGCCTTGAATAAAGCTGTGACTGATCAACACGGACTTTTGGATCTCGGTCTATAAAATGGTCAAATTACTGTGTTGAGTAAATGCAAATTGTAATTTGCTGGACTTTCATTCCCAACCATAACAAGGGGTCTTGTATGTGGTTTATTGAGTGAGACTGGTTTGGCCATTAGGAAATTACCAATATCAGAATAAAAAATTCAATCATGAAATCAATTTTTTTTTTTTATGTTTACTTCTCATCAGTGGTGCAGTGAGGATTGTCCAGTCAAAACGTAAATGTATGTAGCGGCCTTGCTCTTCCCAGGCAATCTGAGGTGGCTTCAAACAACCTGAGGTAATCAGGGAAGCTTGCTTCCATAACGACCGGACAAATTCTTGGATCAGTGCTGTGACATGTCGGCATGGTTGTACAAGCTAAAGCCAGTGGCACACCCAGTAATGCTGAAGTCGTTAGCTACCTCTCTCTTCACCGCAATCACAAAGGCCGTTGGCACATGATCTGTAAAGCATTAATCTGACCTAGTGAGCCATGTTACCTGGCTTCTTTTCTGGATGACAGCTTTTTGCTGATCGCGGCTTAGGGAAGTCGTGCACAGCGCACGCTTGTTGTGTTTGTACAACGTTGTGTAAGTGGTCCTTTCGCTCCCTGTGTCTTGCCCTCTGTCTGTCCCAACAGGTGCCAGTTGTACTGGCTGCATTGAGGACATATTTGTAGCTGCATTTTGTGGGGAAAGAATAAAGACTTGTCCCAGTGGGAATCCCAGTCATTTTCACGTGCCACTGTAAGGGTGCCGTATGTTTATTTTATTCACAAATTAGTCTAATAATGTCATATTATTCTATCCACGATTAGTGCATTCTATGTTTCCTGTTTCTTTGTTCCAGCTGATTTATTTATTTATTTGGCCAGAAAACAATGTTAACCAGTGAATATATATATATATATATAAAATGGCAAAAACAGAAAGACAAAGGAGCATTGACAAACAACATTTTTTATCTTGCCTTTTTATGCCTTGGTCACTGGGAAGAATTGTTTTTGTAATATTTTACAGTTATGGTCTTCTAAATTAACATTAATTTCTTGCAGTAAATAATCATTAAATACATAGGTGAATATTACTTTTGTTTGTTAATGCTGACTTGACATTTCTTCAGAAAATCCTGATTGTATAATTCATTAGTTAGAATACGTCACATAAAAGAGGTAGTATTCGGTATGACCGGATAAGATTTGTTGGTGCGAAAGTTCTTGATTTATAAGTTGTTAAGTAAGGTATTACGTGATGTTATGGACCCTTCATGTAACAGCATGCCATTTTTTTTTAGAGCAAAAACACATACTAATGAACTAACAGGTTAATTCACGCGGGGGTGATTGCACAAGTAATGACCTAGCTGTGTTGTAATCATTTATTTCTATCAAGAATACGCTTATTCTACCATTAAATCCCCTGCGTGTAATGTTTGTGAATTTGACACGGCATAACTCCATTAGAAACAGTGCACAACCTAGTTATGATGAAATTGGGTCCTTATTCCAGGTTTCGAGTTTTCCGTTCCACCTTAAAGGTAGTGCAGCCGACTACAGTGACGCTATTGCGCCTGTAGGGGGCTTCGATTACCGAGGCTTTCCCTTCCCTCTGTGCTTAGCTAACAACTTCAGCCCTTTTATTTGCTTTTGATTCACTAACCCATTAACAGGCTTAGGTTGAATTTTTCTATTATCACTTTGAGGAAAGTATATGTCAGGACAATGTGTGCCCTTTCTTTTAGAAAATGTAGAAAAAGATTGGTTAGATTTAGTTTATCCACTCTCTCTCCCCATGGTTTATAATTGTGTAGATGAGCTAAATGTTCTTTAACATTAGGTACATTTCCCCAGTACATAGGTCAACATGGAAGAATATTGATGTTACAGGTGCAGACACACACACACACACACACACACACACACACACACACCCTGTTACAGGTGCTACATTGGTGCAAAGGCTTGTTGTGATGTTGTTGGCCTTCCTCTTTGCATGTTTCTCATTGAGTAGTCCAGTGTGTCTCTCCTCGAAGACCGGAACACCATTGCTGCATAAAATAGAAATACTGTGGGCACCTGGAAACTCAGGTCCGCATGTTAAAATATGACATCAGAAAAAGACGTTTTGTAATAGGAAACAATGTTTTAAATGATGAACAGTTTGCTGAACAGTTCTGCGATATGTAAACATCTCTCTACTTGAAAGAAACACAATGTTATATTCCTTATTTCGAGAAGGAAGTGTCAATACGTGAAGAAAAAAACAGGCGTCAAAGCATCCGTGACAAGAAATGTTTGTGATTGGCCATGAATCTCAGAAATGATAACAGTTCTGTTAGGACACAACTCTCTGGGGCATCCTGAGCTTCATCTGAGAGCAGGAGATTGAATCACAGCAGATGGAAATTGTGCTTTTTTTTACTGGAAAACATGTTGATCACCCCATGTGTCATGTCCAATCAGAGTAATGTGCTCTAACGTCCAATCCAAGAAGTTGTGTAACTGTAGCGAGACAAGAGTGGCATAAAATCAGAGAGTGACTCTTGAAAACCCATTGCTTCTGTGTCTCTGGACTGTTTAGTAAGATAACTTTGGAAGTTAAAGTCGTTATATATACGTACTATATATATATATATATATATATACAGTATATATATATACACACATCGGTTTAAATGACTTGACTATACAAGTGAAGGCCCAAGGCCCTAACAGCACAAAATAAAACCCCAAGGCCCTAACATCACAAAATAAAAGCCCAAGGCCCTAACATCACAAAAAAAGGCCCAAATTATTTTGTATCTTTAAAGTGACTAGGGAACATTGCTCATTTACATATTAGTTGACATGATCTGACAACATCCAGGCTGGAGTCCAAGAGGTGAGACACTTTGGGCCACTGAAAGCTCACCTCATTGGCCCAGAGCATTCATCCCCTTGAGCGCCTGCCTGAGAATAGTAACATGTCAACTGGTGTGTATATGAACAATGTTCCCTGACTGATTTAAAGGTGAAAACATGTTTTGGACAACCTGATAAGAAGTCATATTTTAGATATAGAGATAGGTAATATTCTTTTTATGGTCTTGAGCTTTTAACTTGCATGGTCAAGTAAGTTAAATCAATGTATAAACAACGCAACACACACGGTTGGAAATCAATGGTAATAAATGATATATTTTTTCAGATGTCGTATTCTATGATGCTGAAGTGTGTTTCCAGGTGCCTACGATATGTTATCACTGCAGACTTCTAACTGGAAGTGGTCTGTTCCATGGATTTTGGCCTGCTCATAAATTCACCATATTACTTTGATATGGAATATTATTCCATGTTAACTAGGAAAACGTACAAAAGCTATGGGGAAAGAGAGCGATAGACTAAATCTCACTCACTTTTTGTTTTGTTTTGTCTCATTTTCTAGAAGTGCGCACTCACTATTTCTGAAACCGTCCTGATATACACTTTCCTTAGAGTGATAACCTCAAAAGTCATCCAAAACCTGCCAATAGGTTCATGCGAATCAAAAGCCAAACAAAGTTCTGATGTTGTCCTTCACATACAGAGGAAAATGGTAAGCAGCGGTAATCGAAACCTCCTACAGGCGCAATAGCGTCATTGCAGTTGGCTGCACTACATTTAAGGTGGAACGGGGAATTCTAATAAGGACTAGGAGCTCCAAAAAGAGGAAACCTATGACTACATACAGTAACCTAACATATATAACCTTTTCTGGGCTTCGGCAAAATGCATAGGCAGTTTCCTATTGCATAACCACATCATAGGATTTCATGTTATGGTTCATATCCTTTATTAAACAGGTGCATATTTACCCTGGAACTTCCGACTGCTGCACTGTCGCTGTTTTTGCTTATTTTGATACAGTTTTACACTTTTTATAGCTTAATGACTGATCTAGATTAACTGGAAAGTGTTGCACCGGGAGTTTCCAGGAGAGACACTGATTCACGGCACAAGCAGAAGAGGATTGTTGACAACTCTTGGAGAATGTTTGCGACCTGACAGCGGTTTACATGAGGACAGATGTAAAAACAAGGCTACCACCGCCGACTTTTTAGGGGGTCTGCAAACTAGCACGGTTTTATTAGGTTTTGCTGTGGGCCGCTGTGGTTTATGTAGACTACACTTTAACATACACAATGGCAACTTCTAGTCAAGGTAGGATTAAGAATGATTTGCAAACAACCTAATAAGTAATTTGTAGGATAAATACTCAATACAACTGTCGCATGTGGTATTTTGCGTACATTTTTCCTAAATTCTGGTAATGTACAGTAGCCTACATGTAGTAGATCCTGCCTAAAAGCCTACACCGAGTAAATTATGCCTAAAATGATGTGAGTTTTAGCCTCTCTGAAATTCAGTGTTACGAAACGTGAAAAAGACTGTTTCACAACGAGTAGTGGCTGGCCAATAGAAAAGCCAGCTGCTGTACCATGTGACCTTTATTTATGTAACTTAATGGTGCTAGACATTATCAGCTGTGGGCTGCATGCAATGTGCAGCATAGTGAGCCTGGGCAACCCATCAAATGAATAGACGGCAAATTTAAACATCCGTTCTTTACACCGAATATTTCATTTCAGTGTTGATGGAGTGCGGTTTGGTACGTCAGGCGAGGACAGTAGCTTTTGGACTGAAGAGAAAAGCCTACATTCAGCATGCTCGTAGAGGGGGACGTTACTTTGCTAACACAGACCAAGTTATGATTGACAAAGGATATTGTCAACATTAACGTTACTGTTGGTGAGACTAAAACTCGACTTAATGTGAGTGGCAATCCTGCTAAATGACTTTGGAAATGATTGCAATGCAATCGTAACACTGGACAGCGACCGTAAAAGATATAGCTGACCGTTCCTTGAAACACCATGGCTATATCGGTTTGGTAACCTAGATTTGTAATTTTGTCGCACTGTCTGGCCTCATAACCTTGATTACTTAACTTGTAAGTGACACCATGGTCACTGTAGAGAGCGAAAGGCCACATAAATAATTAATGTAAGAGAAGGAGAGGGCTTCAAGACTCTAACTTTCATCCGGACATTTGGCCGTTTAAAAAAGTTCGCAATGGATCTGCTTGAATGTCCTATTTGCCTGTTCCTTATGGGCGAACCTGTGACCATGAGTTGCGGTCACTCGCTCTGCCGGCGATGCTTGGGAAGCTACCTGCCGTCAAGATGCCCCGCGTGCAAGGAGAGATTAAAACAAAGAGATGCCAAAAACATCAAGAACAACGTGCTGCTCATCAGCATCATCGAGAAGTGCTGCCCGGAGGAGACTAAAATGAAGTGCCACATTCAGGAGAAGCTCAAAACGAGCGAATTCACAGTAGCGTTGCGGATTGCGGATGAGGGGATAGAACTAGGTAAGGGTTTCTGTGCGAAACAGACGGGGAGGGGACTACTTACACAACCTCCTGAGCTGTTTACTGACTGTCTATAGGGTTCTTACAAAACGAAATTATGCAAGTGTAACTGCATGCAAATATTAACCCCGTACTACACCACAAGAAAATATATACACATGTCATTTGTGCCTCACAAAAAACACTGTCCGTAATGTTTAAATATGGTTCAGTGCCATCTCCCTATTGTTATCAGCTGCTCAAATGGTCTCGTTAGTGACGGTGAAGAAGAGGTCAGTGTTATGCTTACCACCCCCTCTTTCTCTTGCCTGGGCTTGAACTTACCGTAGTCACGTCTCTGTTGTTCCACGTCCTGAGAGGAGTCCTGATGATTCCCCACTGACCTCAACGTGTTGTTGGAAACAGTGGTGGACCAAAGTAGGTAAAGTGCTGCAAACGTATGATATACTTATCATGCTATAAACATATACAGAAAAATGCAAACGTATACAGTACTTATAAGTGGCTGGGGTCACACAAAGTTTGTTTTCAACAGACAAAACCTTTGTGTGCATTACTTTGTTGAATATGGCTTTCACTCTTAACAGGTAACATGCCTGAGGTATGGTCCTATAGGCTATGAGGTATGTGTAGCACCTAACATTATAAAACTCCTTGGATGAATCACGCATGACTGGCTTTGCCATGGCCCAAGCATCTACAGCACCTGGACCAATTGCTCCAGTCCTCCTCATACTGCCTCACTGTGCTCTTTTGGCTCGTCTCCTGTTGATTGGCAAGCAATCTGGAGAGATAATCAGAGTAAGTGAGTAGCCACAGTCTGCAGTTATGTCACAATCCTACATTATTCGTCCAAAATTCATATTAAGGTGACAATGCAATGAAAGGACACTGAATGTATTTGGTGTATGGAGCATAGACGCTATTTTGGTCTACTACTTCCCCCGCAGTGTACAGGTTTTCCTTCTCTAGCATTCATAAGCTGTTAACGTTCGCCCTAGAGACTTAGAGAGAGGTTGGTTACAGCACACACTCTCTAATTGAGCTGCACTTCTCCAGTGACCCTGCAGTTGCTGTTATGGTGACATGCCCAAGACTCTGAGACAGAGAAGAGCTGGTGGTGCTTGTTTTGTTTTGTGGCATTTACATCCAGGGAGATATTGTCCTGCATAGGTTGCGAACCCCCTACCCCTTAACTGCAATGAAAGGTAAAGTCTGCGATTTTGGCAAAAACGGTTGTTGATATTTTAGATTAACA
This sequence comes from Clupea harengus, assembly GCF_900700415.2. Lineage (NCBI taxonomy): Eukaryota > Metazoa > Chordata > Actinopteri > Clupeiformes > Clupeidae > Clupea > Clupea harengus. Next base: position 8,226,840 of record NC_045171.1, read on the forward strand.
GCCAATCAAATGACATCCCTCCCATCCATGCTCCTGAAGCAGAAGTGAAGTGTTGGATCCGAAGTGTTGATTGGGTGGAACAGTGTATGGCTCGCTCCAGGCGCACTGTCTGTTTCCCATTTACAGAGCCAGGGGTGTGTATCACCAATGTTTTTTTTTGAGCGCACACACAGAACAGACAGCTAAAGGGCCGTGAGGAGCGTGGATTTAAATCGTGGACGGCACTTTTAGTCATATGTTCTTTTTCCCAGATGCTCGGCGATCGGAGTCTTGTGTATTTTGGAAATTGTGTAACTACACGTCCCAGGGTGTGACTGTCAGTTCTTTACTTATATAAGGGTGTTTATTGTTTGGAGTTCAAGCGTTTGCTGTACTGCAACGCTCTTCTTAGTATGTCAAATCAGTAATGGTGAAAGATTTGGTCACATTGTTATTATACTATTCAAACTGCTGTCAAACTCCAGTCTGTGTGGTTAGTTCTGCAGGACTTGTAGTGACACATTTGCAGCTGCCTCACTGTTCAGCCTCCATCTTGTCTTTCAGGAAGTCCTAAAAAACACAAAAAAAACACAGTTTTTTACCCCCACAACATGCTAAGATATCTTATTGTTGTTTTCTACATTGCATTTTCTAGAGCTCTTGTCATGCATAGATTTGCAGGTGGTTGCGGTACCGATTGTGGCATTAGGTTAAAACATTTGCTTCTGTTTAGTAAGACATCTGAGGGACATTGAAGCGAACCATTTTAGGTACCCAACATCCAGAAACTGCACTTACTTCTCAAGTTTCTCAATTTGCATCAAGACTTTCCCTCATGACTGCACATATCAGATGAATAAATCTACAGAAACCTGACAAATTAGATTAGATTCAACTCTAATGTCACTGTGCAGAGTACAGGTGCAAAGCCAATGAAATGCAGTTAGCATCAAACCAGTTAGCATCAAACCAGAAGTGCAAAAGAATAGTATTATTTACAGATAAGAGCAGGTGTAATTAAGTACTACAGCATTAGTGATGCTATATCTTATAGTATGTGCAGTGTTATTGACAGTGGTGAGCAACATATACACAGATTATTACATATGTGTGCTATATTAAATATGTTATATATAGAGGTGAAGTGGACAGAGTTGGAAAGGAGAGTATATACAGTATAAGAGTTAAATGTATAGTATAATAGTAATCTGAGCAACATGAGAGCTTCAGCCTGAGCAAGAATGGGCAGTGCAAATATAAAAGTGTTGAGTAATGAGTGCAATAATGCTTAGCGCTGTGGTGTGGAGTTCAGCAGAGGCACAGCTTCAGGGAAGAAGCTCTTCCTGAGCCTGCTGGTGCGGGAGCGCAAGGCTCCTGTGACGCCTGCCAGATAGGAGGAGAGTAAAAAGTCCACGGTTAGGGTGTGATGCATCCTTGCTAATGCTTTTTGCTCTGCCCAGCCAGCGTTTATAGTCAAATGTTCTCAGTGGTGGGCAACAGGGTGCCGGTTATCCGTTGAGCAGCTTTCACCACCCCCTGGACTGCTTTACAGTCTAATGCGGAGCATCATGCCACATACCATACCCAGATACAGTTGGTGAGTATGCTTGTGATGGTAGAGGTGTAAGTCCACCAGTGTCCATGGACATAGGTAAGCTTTCTTAGGACTCCGCAGGAGGAGTCCACACACCACACACACACACACACACACACACACACACACACACCACGCAGCCAGGTGCTGGACCTCGTCCCTGCTGGCCGTTGCTTGGCCTCCTCTGATCAGACCTACCACGGTGGTGTGGTTTGCAAACTTGAATATGGTGTTGGAAACATGTACAGGAACGCTGCCATGGGTCATAGAGGGAGTGTAGAAAAGGGCTCAGCACACAGCCTGGTGGCACACCGGTGTTCAGGGTGAGCGTGGAGGAGGGGAGGTTGTCTAGCTTAACAGATTGGGGTCAGTTAATCAGAAAGTCCTAAGTCAAATATCATGTAATGGTGATAACTGGATTACAATCGAATGGTGGCGATGTCTGAAGTCCTGTCCTGTCTTAACTTACATCATCTAGTGTTTTGCCCACTGCTCCCTACTTAGGTGATGTTTACATGTAGGCCATGGCTTAGGTGCGGTTACCCAACAGCTAATAAGGAGAGGACATGGTTTGGGGAATAGTGAACAGGATGGTGGCAATGCTGGTGGTGATCCTGCCTTTTGTAATGTTTATAAAGTGAAAATGAACAAAAATAAACATGACCCCTTTGGAATGAGTGCAATCTTTTAGGAAACATTCTCTGTGCGATCAGTCATCAGAGACCCAACAAGGCATCTCTGGAACCCTAGCTCATCTTTCACCCTAGCTCATCTTTCTCCCTTCCTCCCTCTTTCTCTCTCTCTCTCTCTCTCTCTCTCTCTCTCTCTCTCTCTCTGCAGCTCCTAATGACGTGAGTCTGAAGGTATGGCGCGCTGAAGCCAACATGGGACTGCGACACTTCTCTGATGCTTTGAATGACCTCGATGAACTCTGCAACGTTCGCCCAAACTGGACTGAGGTAAGGGTCTGACTAGATTTGCTCAAAGTCTACCTGCTCTGTGGTGAACGCGGTTCAAGTGCAGTTACATGATGTGTCCTTATATGTCTGTCTGTGAAGAGAAAAAAAGGATTAACTCTTACTAAATAATACTCTTACAAAATCTTAAAACTATCTACTCAGTAAGTCTATCTGAGTCAGACCAGAAAAAAGGACTGTTTGTCCTGGGGCACCATTATAAAAAATAAGTAAAAAATGAACACACAAATGGGTGGACATTGAAGATTTTGTACAGCAACATTAATAAAACAGACAAATTAAAATGTTTTTTTTTTTTCATAAAAAATCCATGACATGACCTGTGAGGCTGTTTGGTGTCAAACAACCCAAATACGTACAGTGCTGTTTGAGGACTCTTTCAAAACCATTTGAGAAAATGTGTGGTTGATCAGGTACTTTTTCATCTATGTGGTACGTAAGGAAACCTCTTCTGTGGAAAGTACATTCTCAAAACTAAATCTTAAAACTATCTACTCAGTAAGTCTATCTGAGTCAGACCAGAAAAAAGGACTGTTTGTCCTGGGGCACCATTATAAAAAATAAGTAAAAAATGAACACACAAATGGGTGGACATTGAAGATTTTGTACAGCAACATTAATAAAACAGACAAATTAAAATGTTTTTTTTTTTTTCATAAAACATCCATGACATGACCTGTGAGGCTGTTTGGTGTCAAACAACCCAAATACGTACAGTGCTGTTTGAGGACTCTTTCAAAACCATTTGAGAAAATGTGTGGTTGATCAGGTACTTTTTCATCTATGTGGTACGTAAGGAAACCTCTTCTGTGGAAAGTACATTCTCACAGGTGCACGGCATGTGGAGTTGCTATGGTCAGACAAGTTGTAGCAAGTCCAAAACAGCACAATTTAATTTTCCTATTTATTTCATCATTTCGTTTAATGTAAAACATATAGCATGAAAATTGACAGCTTCTTTCATATAGAATCACACATCTTGATTACTGACATGGTGTGAAATCAGAAGAGTTTAAGTATTTAAACCTGTCACAGTTAATTCATGTTAGGGTTGTCCTGCCCTGCGGGTTCTCTTCGTGATTGATGCATGAACAGGTGGCTTTGCCCCGGGAGCTTTAGCCTAACGCAGCTCCTTTTGGAGAATTGCCTGTTACCACACAGGCTTTAGAGGCAGTTTTCACAATGTACTTTGTGATACTGATATAATGATGGCTGTGTTTTTGTGACTCCTGCCTCTGGGCCATTTGGCTTATCTCTGTGGTGTCCTGCCATTGGACAACTCATTTGATGTCTAAAGAAAGACATTTGAAGCTGAAGGGAGACTTTGTCCAAGTCATGCTCTTGTGTTTGGGTAAATTACCTTAATGGTTATCACCTTTTTATGCTTGCATAACCTCTTACGGAACAGCCACATAACTTCCTCTTTTTGTAACGTATTCCTTTTACATGACCTTGGGATGCTTCCATGCACACCCACACACACACACACACACACACACTTTATTGTATTTTACGTTGTATGTTTATTTTCCAGATGCATACACATGCTGAAGTACACTCATATCCCGATATGGAAATATACGTTATTGTGTGATATAATTGCACATTGTTTACACAATTATTGTCTTTCTTTCTTTCTTTCTTTCTTTCTCTTTCTCTTTCTCTCTTTCTCTCTCTCTCTTCTCATATGCAGGGCTTCTTTCGTAAAGGGAATGTACTGCTGGAGATGGGCCGCCAGACTGAGGCTCTGATCCAGTTCCACCACTGCCTGAAACAGCAGGCTGACTTCACCCCGGCCAAGACCCACATCAAGAAGGTGAGGCCTCGGGTTCATATCAGCCCACTGAGGGGGGGTGGGGGGTGGGGGTACTAGGGCTGAACTATTAATTGCACTTGCGATAAAATCGCGATGTGATAAAATGCGATTTTCTAACCGCAACATGCGCAATTACAACGTGGTCTAAAAAAGAAAAAAAAAGAGGATAAAATAAAGAAATCGCATATTAAATCGCTATCGCAATATTGGGGGGGGGGGGGGGGATCGCAATTACATTATTTTCCCGAATCGTTTAGCCTTAGAATAGTACTGCAATTATCTGATGCCTTGAGCCATCAAGGAACTCTTCACACCCAGGCCAGGTTACATGAGAAACCATGCCAGCTCTGATGAGAAGAGCTGATTGTGATTTTCGTAATTTACTCAATTCAACCGCCAGAGGACTGGCTTAACATGTCATTAGTGTGTCATAAAATAAGTTGCATAAGGTCACTGGTTTGAATTTGGGGTGAAATAACCAGTCATGTAAACACTATCGGTGACTGGCATTTCAGCTGTCATAATGATGCTATCAAAGCTTTGATGTTTTAATAGCTTGGTAATTATTTTTTTATCATTGACATTTTTATTTATAGAACAGCAACGGAATGTAAACAAACATAAAACAAGGACAAAAGGACAATATGTACGTTCACACCTTAAAACCGAGGATAAATACATTAACTAGTGAATAAGAAATAAATGAAGTACAAGTAAAGGGAAGAAATGAGGCTGTGTTGTAACTGGGACCAGGTGAGCAAATTTAAGGTGTGTGCGTGTGTGTTCATGGAAGGAAGCTGAGCCTACAGTTAGTCTCTAAGGTCCGTTAATGTAGTGAGGAAATCTTTCCCATTTCAAGTAATTTCATTCTATCCTGCCCAGCACAGAGAAGGATACCCGTCATATGCCCACTACCCTGCCTAGCAGATTGCGTCAGTTTGTGATTGATAGAGTGTAAGCTGACTTCCATTGTTGGACGAGCAGTCTCCTAGACAACATGATGGTTGTCTGAACCCATTCTGTATAGAGAGAGGGAAATGTGTCTTTCAAGGTGGTTGGATTCCCCGAACAAAAATAAATGAATACAAATCTGTTTCCCATGCAGTGTTCAGTTTACAGTGCTTTATTTCTAAAATAGCGTAGCGTAGTGAAGAGACTCTTCATGTCCCTTACTGTAGCTTGTAAAACTGTATATAATATAAGAGGGGTGGTCTCTGCATTTTTTTCAGGCGCACCCTAGCTTGCTTACCATTTCAAAGAAGAACGCCACACAGATGATCAAACGCATGGGAATACACCGGCACAGTCACCGGAAGTGACTGCAAAATGGAACTGAACATGGGAACTCTGTTCATCTTTAATACGTTAGCCTTTGCCCACGAAAAGAGAAGGAAAGGGTGCCCATCTCTCTATGTCTAGTTTAAATTTCTCAAGTAGTGGTTCAACGCTTTCCCCAACAGACCACATTATATCTATCAGATGTCGTATGTTATATATGGAGTGGCTGTATATATAATATGGCTATATTTTGCATTCTGATAAGAAAGCAGGATCGTTTAGGTAAGGGGCATATCTGTTAGCAAGTATCATAGGGTGACCTTGGATGTCTCCCATTATCAACAGTGTAACATTTATGCCAGGCAGGTAGTGAAGTCAGCATAATAAGTCAGCGGAGCCTCTGTACCTAAAAGGGCTACTTTGGGGTGGAAAAGCAACCAACCCCTCGAGCAAGCTGGCCGATGCGGTGATTTCACTAAGCCCCTTAACAAAAGACAAAAAAACAAGTCAGAGGCTGTTATTCCTGTTAGAGCAGCAAGCTGGATTGGCTGTAACTCTACCACTGTCTCATAGTTCAGAGTATTGTTTTCAGTTCCGAGAGTTTACTGTCACTAAAGTGATTTCTCGGATGAGAACTAACTGAATGTGTCAGACACAGCAACACCTCGATGTGGTTGCTTGCTTGTATTGTTTCATTTTCACATTTGCTAGAAGCTAAACCTGTTGCAAATCTGCCTGTGTGTGTGTGTGTGTGTGTGTGCATGTGTGTGTGCGTGTGTGTGTAGATCTTGGAGGCTGAGGGTATGTCCGTGCCCGAGGAGGCATCCCGGATCCTGCAGGTGGTGTCTGACTTCCTGCAGGAGCCCTGCCCCATCACCAGCACTCTACCCCACCCCCCCGGGGACAGTCCGAGGCGCCCCCCTGAGGACGGGCCGAGAGAAAGAGGTGACCCCGGAAAGGTAAGACACCCCCATACTCCCTGTTTATTATACAAACCCTGCTGGCAAACCAGTGTTATGTGGGGGGCGATGCTTTGTTGGACTCATCAAACAAGTTTAGGCAGAATCCCATATATCCTCAATAGTCACATGGCAGTCGACATCTGCAGGTTTAGATGCTGTAACAGCTTATGTCATGTGTAGGCAATCTGTCATAGCAAGATGAGGTTGAAGCTCTGTAGTGATAATTGTAGGTGAAGGTGTTTTGACGCCATTGTTATAGTACTCCACACTGACTCTCATGACCACTAAAAACAATGTATGGTATCGGTCACGTCGTGTTTATGTTAGTCATGTAATGGAGGGTCAAGTACCATCCCTTTGTGTCGCTGTCTCACAGGACATCCACATAGAAAGGCAGAGCTGTGAAAGGTGTGAAATATCACCCCTCAGTCCACAGACTAGGCCAGCCAGATATGATGTAACAGCCTCAGTTGACAACAGCTTGAGTGAACACGCTCTTGTGAACTTTTGAATTCTGGCGAGGCTAACCCAGATCACAGGCGCTAACCTGACCTTTGTACTCTGGTGAGGCTAACCCAAACCAGTCGCTAACCTGACCTTTGAACTCTGGCGAGGCTAACCCAGATCACAGTCGCTAACCTGACCCCACGTGGGAATCAAAGTCCTGTTTGGTTATGGTTCAACTTAGTTCTCTGTTTATCACTAACCTTAATCAGAGAGGAAAACACACTCACACTCACACTTCACATGAACCCGTTATGACAACACTTACGTAAACATGCTGTAAGTCATGGCCAAATGCCACAGGCTTTTATAACTTTTCATGACAAATTGTTGTCAATGATATAACAGTGTTATCTTGTTATTATTGACTCTAATCTTTGACATTAGCATACATTAGCATGAAATAACCTCTAACAGACTATGAGATCTGGAAACATTTTGTAGTTATGTCAGTGAATATAAAATATCATGACAACAAAAAAAGGTACACAGCGTCTGCCATGTGTTACGACCCTGGCGGGTCTAGGCCCCGCCCCCATGAGATTTGCATGCCTCTTCTGTCTATCTCTAAAGCAGGTGATTGGGAGCAGGTGTAGCAGGTGATTGGAACCAGGTGTAGCAGTAATTGGAGGGGCTACAAAAGCCCTGAGCAGACTGCATTCGTGAAGCGTTGGATTGGAGTTTTGGATTGGTCGTTGGTGTTTGGATAAGAATTGGATTTGTGGATACTCGTTGGATTTGTGTATACTCGTTGGATTTGGATTGTCGTTGTCGTCGTCGTCGTTTGCTTTATATTACCATTTAACTGACTTTACATTACATCTTTTGTTTCTCTCCACAACACTGACATTCACCACACGTTTTCCTATAATTAATAGATAACTATATACTTGTAACCCTTAATAAATAACTTATTATTATTATATCAAATATTCTGCGTGGCCTCCCCTTTATGTTTTGTGCCCGTGAGCTGGGTTCGTTACACATGGGATCTTTATGGTCTTTGTCTATTTGAATTCTTCAAACAAAATGCATTTTCATTTCTGAATAATTAAATTGCATAATATTTTGATGAGAGAGAGGGGAGGGACGAGTCAGAGGCCGAGGCTGTCAGAGCTGAGAGTTTTGGTCAGTTCAAGGCTGTTATTCTGTTTCGTTAGGCCAGTTCAAGGCTGTTGGTCTGTTTCGTTAGGCCAGTTCAAAGCTGTTGGTCTGTTTCGTTTGGTCAGTTAAAGGCTGTTGGTCTGTTTCGTTTGGTCAGTTCAAGGCTGTTGTTCTGTTTCGATAGGTCAGTTCAAGGCTGTTGTTCTGTTTCGTTAGGCCAGTTCAAGGCTGTTGGTCTGTTTCGTTAGGCCAGTTCAAAGCTGTTGGTCTGTTTTGTTTGATCAGTTAAAAGCTGTTGGTCTGTTTCGTTTGGCCAGCTCAAGGTTGTTGGTCTGTTTCGTTTGGCCAGTTCAAGGCTGATGATTGACTTTCTAGGATGGGGAGGGAGAATGACTGACTTGAAGTAAGGTGACTCCTACTGCACTTCCTTTAAACGGTTCTAAGGTGACTCATACTGCACTGCCTTTAAACGGTTCTACGGTGACTCCTACTGCACTGCCTTTAAACGGTTCTAAGGTGACTCATACTGCACTGCCTTTAAACGGTTCTACGGTGACTCCTACTGCACTGCCTTTAAACGGTTCTAAGGTGACTCATACTGCACTGCCTTTAAACGGTTCTAAGGTGACTCCTACTGCACTGCCTTTAAACGGTTCTAAGGTGATCCCTACTGCACTGCCTTTAAACGGTTCCTGTTCTCTGTTTCGCTCCAGACTGCATCTAAGGCCAAGCTGGGCTCCAGCACCGAGTGCTGCTTGAGTCTGTGCCAGGCGGTGTCCTTCCTCCCCGCCGCGGAGGATGACGAGGAGCCCATGATGAGGAAGGAGGAGAGGCATAACAGAGGTGAGGGGTTAGCATTAAGCCACTCACAGTGTCACTGGTCCGGCGTGACCTCCAGAAAACCTGCTGGTTAAGAGATTACCACCGTTTTGCTCTTCTAATAGAGTAATGTTAACTATATGTATGCAAGAAATACCATGCTTTTCCTTGTAAGATTAGAAACTAATGCATATATATATAAGTTGTAAGACTAGAAACTAATGCATATATATATATATGTTGCACTACAAAAAATGTATATTGCATTAAAAAGCTAAAAGTCCTGCTTTTCTTTGAAAGCTGTAAGTGTTTCCATGTAATCATCTCTTTCTCGACACTAATATTTTCCACTTCTGTGAGTTGCACGTTCTTGTACTGGCTGAAGCTTATTTCATTTCATAACTCCTAGAAATGCTTTTATAAGAGCTGCATGCTTTAACATGCAACTCTGTGACTGAAACTTATTTAATTTCATAACTCCTAGAAATGCATTCATAAGAACAGCATGCTTTAACATGCACCTCTCTGTGATATGGCCGTAGGTTTGGGGAGTAGGTCATGAATGCTCCTTTGGTGCTTTCTACGCGGAAGAACCACATATTTAGAGTGAAATGTATCTCATATATAAATGTAGTTTCTCATAGTGTCTTATCCACTGATTCTGTCTCCTGCAGCTTCTTGCGGTGTGGACAGAGAAGCGTCCCTCCGTGTCCTCACCGCCTCTGACTTTGAGTGTCCTCTCTGCATCAGGTTAGTGCCAGCTGGCTCGCCTGGGACACTCCAGTTATTCACACCCTTTTGTCTGTGCCACGTTCACTCACTGCCCTCTGAGTTTTACTCATCACATTACAGGGCTGTAGCATGCTAAATGTAGGGGTACAGAATTTAGCAAGGAAGTTATGTAGCCTTATGTAGACTGAGCAAGGGTGTTTTTGTATGCTTTGGAGTGGTGTTGTGTGCATCATAGGGTTGTAGAACTGGTTATTTGTAATGATGCGTAGCATCTCAGAGCCGTCTCGACGTTCTTGTGTTCTGTTCCCAAAGACTGTTCTACGAACCGGTGACGACGCCCTGTGGACACACGTTCTGCAAGAACTGCATTGAGCGAAGCCTGGACCACAACCTGCGATGTCCCCTCTGCAAACAACCACTGCAGGAGGTACTGCTGCACCAACATGGAACTGACACCACTAGGGGGACACTTTGTTTAAAAAAAAAAAAAAAAAAAAAAACCAAATAACAGGAGAAAGCTGGAGCCCAGGGACATTTACTAGCAGTTTTTCCATCAATTCCCTTACCTGATTAGGCATCGTTTTATATATCGTTTTAGTCTTTAATGTTTTATTTTGGTGTAAAAGTGAGTGTATATAGGGGGGATAGACCAGATATTCATAGCAATATCATATATGGGGGCAGTCATCAGCTACATATTCTGTAACATACAGTCCGTCATCTTATCTCATAAGAATGGGAACAATGTTGCATAGATAACCTTCTCCTTCTTCCTGTGCGTGTGCGTGTGTGTGTGTGTGTGTGTGCGTGTGCGTGTGTGTGTTTGTGCAGTTCCTGAAGAACAGGAAGTACACCCCCACGGTGCTGCTGCAGGACATCATGTCCCGCCTCTTCCCCACACAGCTGGCCGAGCGCAAGCAGGTGCACGACACCGAGATGGCCGAGCTCTCAAAGTGAGTCATGGTCGCCGTGGTAACTGCCTCCACTCAGCTAGATGAAGACGACGACAATGATGATGATGATATTGGTTTCGAATCTGTTGACGTGATGAAATGTCACTTACTGCGCTATTGCACCCAATACTATATATGAATTGTTCTTTATTTATTTGACCATCCGTATCAGCCATCAGCAGCTGAGTCTGTATCTCAGACTTCCACTTTTCAAACTGGGGAGAACATGCCAATCTGTGTATTGCGCAAAGAACAGTTTCACCATACATTATTCAGCATATGCCATTTATGTTGCAATACAGATGTACTTAAATGATGATCTAAAACATACTTACTGCATCTGATACATCTGCTAACTTGTGCAATAGATGTCACAGAAGGAAGGCTGTGTGTTCATTTAGACCTTAAAACAACTGTGGGATGAACAGTTTCCTGGTCATAGTTACTATCGTTTCCTGTTGCTAGGTGACCATGATATTCCTGTTACACGACATGTGACTTTTTTTTTTTTTTTTGTCTGACTAAGATGTCCATGTTTTTGTTGTTGTGCCCGTGTCTCGCCTTCAGCTTGACCACTGATGTGCCCATCTTTGTGTGCGCGGTGGCGTACCCGGGCATTCCTTGCCCGCTGCACGTGTTTGAGCCACGCTACCGCCTTATGATGCGCCGTTGCATGGAGACGGGCACCAAGAGATTTGGCATGTGCTGTTACGAGCCTGGCAAAGGGTGAGCACGCAGGATGAGCCCCAAACACACACACACACACACACACACACCCCAGAGGGGCACAGCACCACGCTGAAGTGAAACAGGGCTTTAATCATGCTGAAATGTGGACTTTTCTGAGTGGCGATCAGTGGAGATCTCCTCGGTCGAATTCCCTTAATAATAACTGCTTCATGTTAATGATGTTAAGGGTCAGTAAGGGTCAGTTTTTTTTATTTTCTTAAATTAATTTTCTAGCTCCCATTTGGCTCAAATCATTAGTGTTTGTGGATGTTGTGCAACCATACAAGTTACCTTCAACTCCCAGAGATAATTCGGGCCCCAACTGAAAGCTCTCCTCTGATGTCATCTCTGATGTCATCTCTGTGGCTGCTGTGGCAGGTTTGCAGACTACGGCTGCATGCTGGATATCTTGGAGCTGGACATGCTGGGGGACGGCCGCTCCTTCGTGGACACAGTTGGGGGCAGCCGCTTCCATGTGCTGCGTCGCAGTCAGAGAGACGGATACCACACCGCCGACGTGGAGTACCTGGAGGACCGCAAGGTGTGTGTGTGTGTGTGTGTGTGTGTGTGTGTGTGTGTGTGTGTGTGTGTGCGCCTGTGTGTGTGCCTGTGTGTGTGCATGTGCATATGCGTGCTTGTGCATGTGTGTCTGTGTATTTGTGCAGGTATGTGTACTGTATTTTGGTGTGTATGTCTGTACACATGTGTGCGTATGTATATATATATGTGTGTGTGTGTGTGTGTGCAAACAGGCGGAGGGTGCAGAGCTGGACAATCTCCAGCAGCTGCATGACGGTGTGTACCAGCAGGCCAGGGAGTGGTACCAGCGTTTGGGCCGACACATCCAGGACCAGATCAGCAGACGCTTCGGATCCATGCCCGAGAAAGAGGACAACATTCAGGTCAGACTGACACACACACACACACACACACACACAGGCATACACACACGCGCACACACACACACACACACACACACACTACACCACATGTGCACAAGAACACCCTTATGCTTACACATGGTATACTTCTATTATACTAGCACACATATAGTACACAGACAGTCATATTGTGAATTGTAGTAGTGTAGTGTTCTGTACATAACCATTGCTGCCTCTCTCTCTCTCTGTGTGTGTGTCTGTGTGTGTGTGTGTGTGTGTGTGTGTGTGTGTGTGTGTGTGTGTGTGTGTGTGTGTGTGTGTGTGTGTGCAGGCGTCTACTAATGGCCCAGTGTGGTGTTGGTGGCTGCTGTCAGTGCTGCAGTTGGACCCCACCTACCAGACCACAGTGCTGTCCCTCACCTCCCTCAAAGACCGGCTGGGTCACCTGCGCCTCATGTTGGAATACTTCTCTCAGAGATAGACACACACACACACACACACACACACACACACACACACACACTCGAAAAAAGACTGGTTTGGCCACTTTTGCCAAATGCCCGAATACTGCTCCTACATCAAGACACACATACACACCGCTGTCCTCGAGATCTCTCGGAGATTGGCCCAGACACTTCTGCCTCATAGTACTGCTAGTACTGTTCAAGCAGCTGTACGTACACACACACAAACACACACACAAACACACACACACACACACACACACACACACACACACACACACAGACACAGACACACACACACAATGCGCACAGAGTTCTGCTTGACTTAAGCACATTCGCTTCTATGTCTGATTTTAATCTGGGTGGCCTCATTGCTAGAGGCCAAACCTTTGAGAACTATGGGAAGTTAATTTGGAATTATCACTCTTTCATTCTTGTTTTTTGTTTTGTTTTGTTTGTTTTAACCATGTCTTGAGATTTTGAAAGCAGTTTATTTTAAAGAACAGTGTGGGCGGTGTTTGGTATAGGTGACTGTAGACACACGCTTATCTGCAGTCCCATTTTTCTTGCATAACACATTTGCCAAACATGAGTGAAACACTCATGATAAGATGCTTTGGGCTCAATAGCTTTGCTAGCGCCGTTGAGAATGTTTACATTAAGCTTGCTCCTTCATAGTTGATTAAGAAAAAGAAAAACCCTTTGAAGAGATGGACACACTTTTCCAGACAACCCCCCCTATCACTCGCAGTCTTACCTGTTGGGTCAGGAGCCTTGTCAATCGACCTTGACTCTCTGTGGCTGTGGCTTCAAGGTGCAGACTGAGATGTGGCCTGTCTGGTAGAGGGGGGTCGGGAACTGGAATAGAGTAAAAGCAATATGTCAGTTGTCGTCAGTAGTCAGGATCGTGGTTGTAATAACCGTAATAGAGTTTGGAGTAGGACATGACGCAGAGTTGCTCGTCTAAACCGAGGTTCCTTCTTCTTCTTCTTCTTGTGTGGATTGGTTGTCTTTGTTAATATATGCAATGTAATTTATGAAGGAAGGCTGCTGCTCTTGTCCTGTTGTCCTCCTCCTTTTCCCTAGGTGGCAGTGTAGGTGGCTTTTGCTAGGGCACTACCACCAACAGGTGGAGAGAGACTGTGGACACTGATGCGCAGTCTACAGACTTGTCACCTATGCAGTGCTTTCTTTTAAAGAGACGCTCTTCGAAATCATTTTGTTAACAGTCAGTGGCGATGCTCATAACAGTCCTAAGGTGTTCTATTATTATTATTATTATTACCATTATTATTATGACCATTGAAAGACTCGTTAGCGGACTAGCGGTGGTGGGGGCAAGGTTGGGGGCGGTGGTGGGGCTCCCTCACCGATAGCAACTATGGAGTTTTGGTCCCAAAGTGTGTCAGTGCCTTTGTGTGTATTACCGGCTTTAACACGAGTGGTGAATTTAATCGTGCAGCACCGGCCTTGAGATGCGTGGAAGTATTTTACAGGTGTGTCTATGTGGCTTCAGTGCTCTATGACGCCGGATGCTGAGGAGCAAGAGACAGATCTTACAACATGGCTGGCCGTTTCTTGGGCTTGGTCAGGGGGGGGAAAAAAATCTGTTGTTGTTTTTCTTTCCTTAGTGCCACATTCCAGGGAATGTCTGGGCTGCATTCATGATTTGCTCACATGAACACGGGCTTCAAACTGGGTGAAAGCAAGCTGTTCCCTCTTGACTTTGTTTACTGTATTTATCATTGTGCTTTTAAGACATATTGTGTGTGTGTGTAATGTGTTAGTCATGAATAGGTTAAAAAGCCATTTCTTGGACAAGGGTGGCATCATAACTGTTCCACGCACTCTTTGTTTGTTTGTTTGTATTGTTTTGTTTTTAAAACAAAAAAAAGGATGAAAAAAAGCCTTTTGAGGTGCTCTAGTCATTACCAAGCGGGCTGTGCTTTTTACGCGAATCTGGGTGTTGTGTTTGGGTCTGTGTACATAAGTGGGTTAGGCTTCTGTAAACACATTCAGTTGTAATGCTAATGAAAGGAGGGTCTGGCTGATTGTGGAGGATTTGTTGTTTTTTAATTAGAGAGCCCCAATATGTGCAATGAAACTCCTTCAAAAAGGAGTTTCTGTTGGCGTGCACAGTGTTAGGGGTCGTCATGTGCAGGACAGCCCCAACTATCCCAAAGCGTTTTTTCACTATAAAGGACTCCAGATCAGAGAAACACACACCCAGAAATCCATTGTTGTGTGCAGACATACAAAAATGAATACACATACACATATAAACTTCTCTGCATACTGTGTTGGTAGGGTGGCCCAGCAAGTATGCACACAGCCCCTCTTGAAATAAATGTTAATCAAAAATCAATACATTTGTAGATGTGATTTGTAATGATCGGCTGGTACATACAGTTTTAATGCATGGTAGGTCTCAATTGTAATGATTTTTGAAGAAACTAATAAAACAATAAATGTAAAATTATAGAGGGGGCACTTTGACATGATTAAAGCCACTCTGCCCAAAATGGCCAGATAAAGGGAGAATACTGCAGACAAACTGCATATAATGCACACATGCATACATACACATGAAAATAAACCTTCTTACATTCAGTCGTATACATCCATTGATGCATTGATATGCATTCATCTTCTCTTTGTCCGTACACAGGGGTGTGTTGAGGGAGCTGGAGAGCCCAAAAGCAGCTACCTCGGGGCTGTCATGCCAAAAGGGACTCTAAGTGAGGGAAGAACATGAATGATCAGGGTTGCCAATTCTCACACTTTTGGCGTGAGACGCACGCTTTTATGTCCAGTTTCATGCTACCGTGAAAAAAAATTCAATTGACTTAAATTCATCTCGCGCCAAAAAATACACCTGACTTGGACGATCTTTGTCAATCTCACCTATTCCGAGGCCAATTCTGATGCCAAGTCAGCCTTTGCAGTTGGCAACTCCTGGAATAATTCTCTTCAGATCCAAGCACCTGTGATTCCCACTGGGCAGAGAAATCGCACCGTAGGCCAATAGCTGATCGTAGTAGGGCTGACTTGTCCAGACGCTTCTGTGTCTGGCTGTGGCTAGGCTGTGGCTTCAACGGATCGCAGAGCTGGTCTATCTTCCTGTGCCATCTCCCGCGTGCTGTTTTGCATTATTGAATCTATCTAGCATGTCCCCTTTTCCTCGCTTTTTTTGTTTGATAACATCTGAAAGAAATTTCAAACTTTCTTTGTGTCAAGTTGATCTGTTTTATCAGTCCACAACTGACACTTCCCGAGGAAACATCAACAGTTTAGTGAGCCCTTGACGTTTGTCTGAACACACTGCATTGCTAGACATTAGGCGGGAGTCACATGTAGATTAATGTAGGTAATCCTCGATGCAAAATAACCTCGCCCCTGGAATGCTCAAAGCCAATAGGCTACCAAGTGTGAGACGTCTTTTAAAAAGTGACCACTGTGTGTTTGAATTGATAGCTGAGATGAGTCATCTGTCCACACTGACAGGTAATTGCCAGGGCAACGAATAAAGTTCATTTGTGTATTATTAAGCCTGCCTTTTTTTTTTATCCGTTTGGAATGAATTATATATTTAGCAGATTATGCCCCCCGAGGCCTATTCGATACGTGAATTATATGGAAATCATTGGACCCTTGAAATGGAAACACTGTTTTATGATTATAGATTCTCCAGATGCCTAAAAGGCACCTGTACAAATTACATTGGATTGCTCGGGGAAGCTGCCAAGGACTACATACCCTGAATGATGTTATCAATTTAACAAATAAAACAATTGAAACATGTACGTAGAGTGAGTCTCTTCATTGTTCTGCAACAGCCTTTGCCTCAAGTCACAGGTAAATTCAATTAGAAATGCAATTTTATCAGGCCATGGTCTCTCCGAATCCAGGACTTTAAGTGGCAAGAGTGTCCACTAGATGGTGGCATTAATTCGTTTTACAGCAATCTATTAAATCCAGCGCGACTACAGCGGTGAAAGAAGTGTAGATATCCGTCCCACTGACAACACCAGAGCCATACAACAGGAGTTACGTACGTCTTGTTCAGAGGTCATGCCCCAAATAAGTGACACTTCTTAGAGGAATGGTTAAAAGGGGTGAAAGGCATATAGGCTTGTTTTTTTGAAGATGTAGGCCTACATGTCATTTAAATTACGCTAGTTTATCTTGAACTGCTCAATTTTGAGACTTAAAAAAACCCCCATTGAAATGGCTTAATTTGGCTGTCATAGTGTTATGAATAAAGATTATTTGGCCATTTGTTTACTATAAACCACATATCCATGTCCTCTCTGGTCGAAGTTCTTTTTTGCAGTCTTCTTAAAGCAGAAAATATGGTTTAGTGAAGGATAAACCATGACCATTGACAATAAGAAGGGAAAACTTCCAGCAAAATCTCATATAAAACGAACTTACAAAAACAAGTCTATATAGATATGATTGGGACGTGTCAACACGCTGCCTCAGATGTCCAGCAGAGAGCAATGTTTTACGAACAGAAATTTAACAAGGTTTCCTACACCGAGACTAATTTATATTCTTCACAATGCTGCTCAAAAAACACCATGGTGTGTGTGTGTGTGTGTGAGAGAGAGAGAGAGAGAGATCATTTATGTTCTCTGTAGGTATTTCATGATTATTATGAGCCCATAAGTGAGATCAAAACTCAGCTTGTGGCAGAATGACCAGAAGGCAAGAGAACTTTCTTTAACCGTTTGTCTTCTATTCTGTTTCTTTAGATAAGAAATAACTACCAATTCTAAAACAAATATCTACTACGGAGTGTAGGCGCTTACTAGTTTCAGCAC
>NC_045171.1:8254457-8271957 GCF_900700415.2 Clupea harengus
TGAAAGAGAGAGTGGGGGGTGGGGTGGGGGGACTCCTCTCTGATCCTAAACAGTGGACCGCTTTCACTTCACTCCTTTGCCACAGTCTGCTGTATGTCTGTGAATCTGAAGATAAAGAGCAGTCAGGGTCAAGCAGCATGAACCATCATACATACATACACACACACTCACTTCTCACAAGAGAGAGAGAGAGAGAGAGAGAGAGAGGCTATTTCATGGTCCACAAACCATTTGTTAAATCAGTCTTTGAAGATTTACAGTGGCGTAAGTGACAATCAGACAGTTAGGAGATGTGAAGGACAGAGAGTTTGACCAAGAAGAGAGAGAGAGTGATGGAGGGAGGGAGGGATGGTGGAGTGATGAAAAATGATATCTACCGTCGTCAGGGTGGGAGTGGTAGTTCCCCTCTGAAGCAGAGCAACATGGGATGACTCTGTAATGCAGGTTACACCGTGAAGGTCATGCCATTTAGTGAGAGAGAGGTAGGCCAAGGTGTGTGTGTGTGTGTGTGTGTGAGATCCCATTTGAGCATGCACACGAACGTTATTTGTGTCAGCCCCACAGAGAAACCCTAACAGAAGTGTTTTGGAAAGTACCTGAGGAGCACATGTAAAGGGAATACCTGAACAGAGAGGGAGAGAGAAAGAGAGAGAGAATTTGTACAAGGAGAAAAAGGGAACAGGCGAAAACTCAACAGGAGTAAAATTGGTGGAACACAGTGAATAGAAAGTGGGAATGGTCAGGAGTTGAGTGATCATTTCATAGTCTCAGACAGAGACACGAGGTAGGGAGGCCCTGGAGAAGGAGGAGAAAGATGGAGAGGGGGGGGGGGGGGGGGGGATGATGGAATGATGAAGGTTCCTGGGGGGAAAGTAGGAGAATGGAGAGAAATAAAGGCAGACAGAGAGGAGGAGTTGAGGACCAGGAGGGGTAATTACACGCTGTAGAGTGGAGGAATAAAGAGGAGACGGAAAAGATGAGCGCAAGGCACAGCGGAGGAGAGAAACGGGGGGGGAGAAGAGAAGATCAATTAACAGAGGGGGAGAGGCTGCAAACAGACACGCCGTGAGAAAGAGAGATGGAGGGAGAGAGAGCGAATACAGACATGTAATGAGAGAAAGAAAGAAAGACGGAGGAGACATGGAATGAGAGAAGATGAGAATAGAGGACACAGGGGGATGTGCGGCGTGTGAGTTTTATTGCGCTGTGTAAAGTTTTAATGAGCTGGAGGTTGATTCAGCCCAGGGTTATTAGCCGAGCCTCAGTGACTGAAACACTCCTCCTCCTCTCACTCCTCCTGCTCTCCTCCTCTCCTCCTCTCCTACTCCTGCTCTCCTCCTCTCCTCCTCTCCTACTCCTGCTCTCCTCCTCTCCTCCTCTCCTACTCCTGCTCTCCTCCTCTCCTCCTCTCCTACTCCTGCTCTCCTCCTCTCCTCCTCTCCTCCTCTCCTCCTCTCCTACTCCTGCTCTCCTGCTCTCCTCCTCTCCTCCTCTCCTACTCCTGCTCTCCTCCTCTCCTCCTCTCCTACTCCTGCTCTCCTCCTCTCCTCCTCTCCTCCCCTCCTGTGGCGCCCCTACTGCTTTACGGCGTGTGTCAAACAGCTCTTCAGCACAGAAATGCAAGACTTTAACTTTTGCTAAAGAACATGACATCCTGATGAATGTTGGGAGCACATTCTGCGGTGAGATGCGGCCAAGATACATTTGTTGGAGCTCATGGGGTGTCCATCATGTTGAACCTGGCCAGGACTACCACAGTGAGTGAATGCATAGTCCCAACAGGGAAGCAGGGAAGTAGGAGTGGGATGAAATAGGGTGAGTGTAAAAGGTGTTGGGGAGATGACATTTACAGATGGCGCACCATGAATGCCTGTGGAAATATACCAAAATACTGGCTGACAAGATGGCTCCCAGTCTCCGGAAACTTGGCAGCAGAGGAATATTCCAGCAAGATAACGATCCAAAGCACGCAACACAATCCCTCCATTAAAATGCCCCTGAACATCTCTCCAGAAATGTGCGCAATACCGGTATCCTCCATAACGAGAAAAATAAAAGATCTGAATCTCAGTAACGAAAGGTGTACTGACTTTTGTTGCATTTAGCTCCTGCTGTGGGGACTGTATTTTTAATGTAGTAAATCTAAACAGTTTTCATTTTACAAGAGAAAGTACCCTACTGTTACTGTAAGATGATATCATTTTGAATTTTGGAGTGATATTGCACAGGGGTGTACTCACTTCAGTTGTATATGAGCCTTCAACTGATTAGTCACATTCATTTGTGTGTGTGTTTGCAACTTTAATGAAATCAGTGAGTGAGTTTGTGTGTGTGTGTGTGTGTGTGTGTGTGTGTGTGTGTGTGTGTGTGTGTGTGTGTGTGCGTGCGTGTGTGCGTGTATGTGTGTGTGTAGACACACACACATACACACACACACATATATATATACAAACATACATTTATGAGTGTGTGTGCGTCTGTGTGCGTGCAATTGTGTGTGTGTGTGTGTGTGTGTGTGTGTGTGTGTGTGTAATGAAATCAGTTGGTGTAATCTGTGAGATGGGCTTCATTAGTCTCGGCTCACAGAGAGGCAGACAGCTGCCTGTCCCCACATGGTGCTGTATGATTGCAAAAGGGACACGCACACACACACACAGACACACACTCGCACACACACACACACGGATGCACTCACAAAAACAGACACACACTGAAAAATCAGTGTGCAATCAACTGAAGGTATACTCTCTCTCTCTCTCACACACACACACACAAACACCCACACACACACAGACACATTTCCACTTATTTCTATTAATTCAGTGGCTTTTACTTCTGCGTTGTTTGGAAAGTGTGTGCATATCGTGGCCGGAAAGTTAACCCCTGTCTGCATGTCAGGATAGCAGGCGCTGTGAAATTCCTTGTGTCATGACCTGAGGCAGCTGTTTGTCTTATCTTGCTATGAGATGCAGAATGGAAAATAGAGAAAAACAACCTCTAGCCATGACCCCAGATACAATCTAGAGGCCCATTACACTTCCCTGCCATCTGCCTGGCCTGTCAGGAACATCAGCTCCACATTCTGATTTAATAACGGCATTGCATCGCGTGCGTGCACACACACACACACACACCACACACACACACACACACACACACACACACACACACACACACACACACACACACACACACACACACACACACACACACATCATGGCAGAACCTAAAATGGAGTTTGCTCACAATCAAAACAAACCTAAACCACACAGCAACACATACAACAAATCCAAAGCTGTCAGCCATCTTGCTCAGGTAATATAATCTTCAAAATCAATTTCGACTGATGCATGCCACACCCACAGCACCCAGTATTAACCATTAACATCTTATGTTCGCCTTATTATCTGATCATTAAATCATTCGAATTGAACAAAATGACATAGGCTAGCATATCTTGCATATTACGTAAGGGGTTAGGTTTTAGGACTAAAGTTTCCCCACACACTCTGCGTGCTTTCAATTTGCTCTGCCGGCATCCTAACCACAAGCAAAGCCATGGTCCCATCATCATCTAAAGTCCCATATAGAGAGAGAGAGAGAGAGAGAGAAAGAAAGAGAGACGGAGACTCTACCTGTTTCACACAAATGCTTTGACAAATCATTCAGGCCAACGAAGCAAAAAAAGAAGGAAGGAAAGAGAAAGAAATCAAAGATAAGGAGACAGAGAACATTGTAAGAACCACAGTCCACTGGTCAACTAAAAAAACACAGGGTTAAAGCATACCTCAATCAGGCATACCTCAATCAGGCATACCTCAATTAGGCACACCTCAATCAAGCATACCTCAATCAGGCATACCTCAATCAGGCACACCTCAATCAGGCACACATCAATCAGGCATACCTCAATCAGGCATACCTCAATTCATGTAGCCCATGGCTAGCTCATGCTAGGGTATCACTGACAAACCTTACAAAAAATCAATAGCGTTCATATGTTCAGAAAATCTTTCCGACATGATGGAAGAAATATTTTCAGGCACTTCCTCCCTTACGATTCCTGATCTGATTTTGGGGGAGATAAGAGCCAATGAAATATGAGGCGTGTCAGGGAAGGGAAGGGACAGAGACAGAGACAGGGACGGGGACAGGGACAGGGACAGGGACAGGGACAGGGACAGGGACAGGGAAGGGGCAGGGAAGGGGCGGGGAAGGGAAGGGGCAGGGACAGGGACAGGGAAGGAGGCAGAAACGGAAGGAATCGCTGTCACAAAGGGGGGATGAGAGACAACATGCCGTGTGCCATCATGTTATGACAGTATATCTGCATGGCTGGTTTTAGGAATGCACAGGCAGGCGTCTCGTGTAGCGGTTCGGTGGTGAGGGACAGCTGTGAAGAAGATCGAATCAACGCCGGAAGTTTCTATTATAAGACCACAAGAACTTTGGATTATTTGAGAACCGGGTGCTGGGTCTCTCTGGTGCTGACTCATGCGGTGTTGCATGAATGCATTTGAATGTATTTGTGTGTGTGTGTGTGTGTGTGTGTGTGTGTGTGCTTTGGGGTGAGCACGTGTGCTGTCTCTCTCCCTGTGTGTTGTATATATTATGGTGCATGTATGAGTGTGTGTGTGTGTGTGTGTCTGTGTGTGTGTGTCCGTGTGTGCGTGTGTGTGTGTTTGTGTGTGAGATAAGCCTGATGTGCATAGCTTAGGCATGCCTCCCACACACATTCTCTTCAGGCTTTGTTAGTGTGAGCAAACAGAATGAGAGCTGACCATTGGCTGAATGAAGGCCATGGAAAACACGTTACACACAATCATGTCACAAACATATGCACGCATGCACACACACACACACACACACACACACATCCAACCAACCACCCACACATGTACACATCACTTAAGACTTTCCCTGCATGTTATTTCCATTAAAGGAGGGTTTCTCCATGCATTCCACATGTGTGGGCTGGCCCAGCTTCGGGCCTTAATTAAGGGCCCAAATTTGATAGATGCACACCATGTTCAACAAAGAAGGGGCATCACGTAAAACAATTTTAATTATTAGCTCACGTTCATTTGGTATCGCCTCATTCGGATGTGTCTGCTCAAAAAGGTATGCACTACATGGAAATGGCATCTTGGTTTTCAACATCTGTCAGGCGCATCTTATCTAATATACACACAGTTTGACAGCATAGCATTGACCACTCAGTTGCTAAATTGACCGAGCGTTTAACTCAACAAAATATGTTACCAAATGGCTAATTAGGCTATGCAACTACGCTCCACGCCGTAGAGACAGTGAATAAATTGATCCGGTAGCCAATCATTCACCGGGGCCTTAATCAGTCCGATATAGTGTAGGCTACAATTGCATGTTTGCAACACGATTATGATTGAAACAAAATTATTCTAATTCGATGTAGTCAAAAGTTTGTCAATTGGTTTGTCAACCATAGATGTGAACAGAAACTCCAGTTTAGCTGTTTTTGTCGGATATCCTATCACGGGGGAAATGTTGACTCGCAACCCTGTGAAAGCAGCGAACGGTGTAGCAACGCATACATTTACACGGTACAACTAATTCTTATACAGTTGCTTTTGCCTGACATTGCCAAAGACACATTCGTTACCTCAAGTTCTCGTTGATGGACAGATAGCCCATAGGCCCTGTCCACTTTGTGACATCCAGGTCCACAATCGTTCCCTCATCCTTCTCTTTTTCTTTTCCGAACAGAAGACCGCCAGCATCACACATAGAAAGCTTAGCCGTGACTGACAATGTCTTGACCCTCCTCCCCGACAATCTTTAAACTCATGCAAGGACTATGATTGTCAAACAACCGCGGTAAAGTTAGTTTTATACTCAATATTCGATATTTGACATTTTGAAAACATTTATTTCACCCTTGTACTGATTGGCCTATTTACGTCAAACCAGATGTGATTCAGGCTAATATGTCACAAGGCTTGTTTTCGAAAAACACCATCTGCATTATTTTGTATTGATTTATAGATGAATAGATAAAACAAATAATAAAATAAATCTATTTGACCACGTGACCTTTTGACTTTTTGAGCTCAAAACACCACTTATTTTAGTAAAACACCACCATGATGAAGGAATATGTATCAGTTAGTCTAAAAGTTGAATAACGGTGAAGAAGCCAAATGGATTTATATTGTTTCAATTATCAAGAAAAGTAATACGATTTTAAAAATGATTAAAAGGCCTTGTACATTGTACTTCAATACATAGTAGTTGGTTTGACATAAATACGTCAATTAGTGCAAGCGTGAAATGCTTTTTTTTTTCAATATACCATATATTGAATAGAAAACCAACTTTACCATGGTGGTCAAATTTGTGGCGTTGCCAGTCTCTCAACCAAGACAAGGTAATAATGTATGGCACTATGACATGTTAAAAATGCATAAAAATATCGTCTAGCCCTGTACCGGAACATTCGTTTTGTTTTCACTGTTCATTGAATAGCTTGGCTAAATGGCTATGCTTTGCTGGTAACACCGGCTGCTGAAACTAATATTTTTCAATTTCAGAGGATCTCTCCTTCAATAGCCTAGTGCCTGATTTATCACCAACCGCACAAAAAATGTTTTAATGGAAAATACAACTAGGTGCATTAGCCTAATCAAGGAAGACGCCGAAACAAGTCAATCTGAAGTTTCATAATATTAGTTGAATCTTTGCTTGTTTTTTTAGCCATCTGGGATCATTCACTTTTCTCTGGATATGGAATATTAGGCTACCCGTTTCGTGGACGTCTTTGCTCTTTCCTGAAAAGGATTAAATTATTCCGAATCACTGAGTTTAAAGAACTCTCATCGTGGGGCCAATACTTTTCTCGCGTGCCTTTGTTGGAGTGTGGCCGTGGGGCTGTTTTGCCATTGAACTGTGAGTATTCCGTTATTTTGCGAAAAAATGCTTTGAGGACAACCTTAATGTTTTCTTTATGGATTGTTAAGCGCATAAAGCCTACAGCGCAGTAGCGGGACTCCCCCCTTAAAGACATTAGGTTACCCATCCGAACTAACCTCTTCACTTACCTTCCACTATAAAGCATAAGTGTAGCTTGCTTTCATGTGTTTTTAGGCACATAGGCCTATAGTTTAAATAAGACCGCAGCAATGAATACACTTTGGTGGTTTGAACTGTGCTGGACTTTATCAAGTCAACACGACATATTGAATAATCACAATGACATTTTAACAGTTTCATTTTTTTTGTATGTCGTAAAATGCACTGACGTCTGCCTTTACCTGAACCAAATAATAAGTGGCTTGTCGTCACAGCACATGACAAGATTCCTGTTGATTTTATTGGCTCAAAAGACACGAATTCAACGGCACCCACCTATTAATTCGCTATTTCACCTGTCTCACAAAGGTTTTCCACTATTCTAGCCTCCTATGATACAATTCTTCTCCATTCCTTGATGTTGCGCTATTTGCGGACTGTCATTACGTCACGCTCGTTGCAACCAGCACCACCAATGGGCCTCACGCATTAGCAACCGCACAGTGAGAATTGGCAGGGATACCTATATTCGCTTATTTCATTGACACAATGCAGGGCGCAATCAAGCATAAATAGGTTAAGCAATTAGAGGATGTGGCAATGAAGTCGTTCTTTATCAGCCGATCACAGTGATTCGAACAACCGACTGGAACTCCGACGTCTGTGCGCACGGACACACCCCAGCACTGTGCTGACCCACCCATGTTTGCGCTTAGAATATTGTTCATGTTATGAAATTAGCTAAATGATTTTGTTAGCTAATTAAATTAGCTTTAAGTCATATGCAGCAGACTTTGTGTGTTGCCAGCCATGCTGGCCATCAATGAAATGTAGGGCCCTAGGGGACCTAGTATTCATTTGGCTCTTTACCCACAACGACAAGTTAGAATGTGATGGTTCAGAAAATGTCCAAAAGCCTTTTGATTATGTGGGATATTTTTTATGTTAAGGTAAATATGGAATGGACTGGGTCTCAGCGCAAGGTACAGTACAGGAATAGATAAGGACACTTGTACCAGATAAGGACATGCTTACAGTAAAGAACTCTTAGAATAGCCAGAAGTAACAAGTATACAGTAGACAAGAAGTCTAGCTCTCTGAAGAGACAGTTGTCAGGTCAAAGGTGGCCTCAGTAAATATACCCCCTGCTGGTAGTCGATACAAGACCTAATACAGATGATTAGGGTAATTAATATGGGACAATGCCCCACAAGAACGAGGCTTAAATAGTACCAAGAAACCAGTACATGCGCTGAGATCGAGCTTGACCATGGACGTCTCCTTATTGTGACATTAACGATTACAATAAATACTATCAGATTTTCTTTACAATCAGTCTCAGAAAATATATTAATCACAAAAATAAATGGAATGATCAGCCACGACAATTGATTGAAGTGATCAGTTTAATTTAATTTGATTTTATTTGATACGATGTGATCAGATGTGTCTGGCAGATGAAGGGGAGGTGTGGAATCGCTGAGTGTAAGATTTGGCAGCTGTGCCCAGGTCAAGTTGGCATCTGGGCAGCACACATCACTCCTTCTTTCTATCTATCTTTCTATCCATCCATCCCCTCTCCCGCTCTCTCTCCTTCCTTAACTCCCAGGATTTTTGTCTCTCTCTCTCTCTCTCTCTCTGGCCATCAGTCCATTACCTCTTTCCTCCCTCACCTTCCTCTTGCCCCCCCCCCCCCTCTCTCCTTTCTGACCTGCTGGCTCCTGTCATAATTCAGCTCGTTATGAGTTTAATGGAGATGATCACACTGCTGGCCAGGAATCTGTTCTGACCTCCCCCTTTCTGTCTCTCTCTCCCACACCCGCTTTCGCTCTGTCTTACACACACATGCACATTCTGTCTCACTCTCTCTCATACACACAAATACACTTGCACACACTTACACACGCTCTCTCACTCTCTCTCTCACACACACTTTCTCTTTTCCCTTCTTTTTCTAACCCTCCCTCCTCTTCCTCCCTCTTTTTTGTCTTCTTTTCTCCTTTGATTCTGAGGTTGTTATGGTAATGGTGATTGTGATGATTCTGAGGTTGTTATGGTAATGATGATGGTGATGGAGGTTTGGAAATGGTGTGGAAAGCCCTTTATTGGCTTCTCTGTCTGCAACTGAATGAGCCTAAAATGCTGAGGTTTGCTTATGACAGGAAACAGAGTCTAATTGTAACTTACTCCATCCTCTCATTTTCAGTGTGTGTGTGTCTTTGCATGTGTGTTTGTGGGTGTGCCAGGGTTTCGCTAGGATTATTTCTTGCCGGTCAGGTGTCCGGAAATAATTTATTTTACCGGTCAAATTTGAAACTTACAGGCACATGTTTCAATAAATTCTATGTTACAACCGAAAATATCATGTAACCTATAAAATGTAAGCTACACCTTGGTTGAAGAAAGAAGGACAGTGTCCACAAATCGGTTTGTCTGTTACCAGGACATCCTGGCGTAGGCATATGGATGTAAGCTGCAGCGCGATGGTGCTTGACACTAAATTAATCTAATTTGATGCAATCAAAAACTGTCTGACTGTCCGACTGTCCTGCTTAACAACCATAGATGAGTAACTAAAGAACTAAAGACATGAAACTAAACAAAATAAAGCCTGGCAAAAACCTTATCGCTTTTAAACACACATTTTTAAAAAGACCACAGACCACAGAAATGCATTGTTTACTGTTGTTAGCTAGGTAGTTGTGAAACCGTATGTCTAGCATAACCTGTGCTGCAAGTTGTAGCCTACAACTGCACAAAATCAAAGAAATGACACTATGAGACGAGATAATACGAGATAATACGAAATAATTCATTTGTCAACATCAGTAAAACTTTAGGGCGTGAACTGCCCCAGAGAAGTGACTTAAGGTTGTTGGCATTCACCGCCACGTCACATTCCGTCACGTCACATTCCGTCACGTCATAGGCTATCAAACAAACCTAGAGAGCTGCTGGAGAGCGATAGATTACACCTCCCTTGTAGAAAAAAAGAACAATTTAATTTGATCACAATTTAACAATTTTATCAAATCAAAATGAGACTTCCTAGTAGTCACTACAGAGGACGTGGTGAAGGCTTTAGTGGGCGGAGTGTAGACTGAAGCTTCATAGAGAGTGAAATGTGATTGGATGAGATCCATTTTCTCCCACGCTGTCTAATAGCGTGTTTCAGGATTACCAGGCATTTTTTCATTAATCAGATTTGTATACATTTCACCAGACTAAAACCTGTAATTACTGGCTAACAGAAACACTCTTGTGTGTATGTGTGTGTGTGTGCAGGTGTGTGTGTGTGTGTGTGTGCAGGTGTGTGTATGTGTGTGTGAGAGCTATGTCCACTGTTATGTAATGCCCAATTCCATAATGGATGGTTTCAGTGTGTCATTTGTAATCTCTACGAATCATTTACTAATTCCACCTGCAATTTACTCTCATCTTTCAGTAGAGTCTACATGAATCTGAGGTGAATCTGTGTTAATCCTGTGTGTGTGTGTGTGTGTGTGTGTGTGTGTGTGTGTGTGTGTGTGTGTGTGTGTGTGTGCACTCGTGTGTCAGTATTAGAGTTGTGTTAGTGAATTAAAGAATGGACTGTACTCTGTACAATGTGTGTCAGTAATGTTATAGTTTCTAATGGTGTTTATGGTGTGTGTGTGTGTGTGTGTGTGTGTGTGTGTGTGTGTGTGTGTGTGTGTGTGTGTGTGTGTGTGTGTGTGTGTGTTATGTCTCAGCACTTTTTGCTCCCCACTGTCCTCCATATCTAAATCTGTAATCCTATTACCTCAAAGTCTAAGTGCTGAGAAGGGACATTTATTTGGCACCATGATCACATTTTCTGTCTTTCTCTCCCTCCCTCACTCATCCCCCTCCTGTAGGCTCCCTTCAGGGAGAGTACCAGAGGCGTCTCTATAAGGAGTTGATGGAGAACTACAATCGTCTGGAGAGACCCGTGCTCAATGATTCCAACCCCGTACTGGTGGAGCTGGGAATGACATTACTGCAGATTATTGATGTGGTGAGTTTGTGTGTGTATTTTCGACCCCGCGGCCCCTTCCCCTCTGTGTGTGTGTGTGTATGTATGTGTCTATTTCAAATGTGAGCTAGGAATTTTTGTGGTGGTTCTTGTATGTGTGCGTAAATTAGTTTGAGTCCATCACACACACACACACACACACACACACACACACACACATACACACACACACACACACACACACACACACACACACACACACACACATACACATACACACACACACTTACGCATCCATTTACATACACAATCTTTTCATCTCTTTTTCAGTCTCTATATCTCAATATCTCTCTCGCAGTCTTTATCTCTCTGCAGTTCAGATATATTTTGCGCATATACACATCAGCAGCACCCCCGCTTATGTTCCCTTCCAAACCTCCCTAGGCTCAAAGGCCCATGAGTAAATAAACTGATTTAGCCCGGCTTCTGCTCACGCTACCATGAAAGAACCGTGGAAGGGGACTCTGATTAATCAGTACTTATGGACCACAACTTAAAAAGTGACCCAACTTAGAGGTCAAGTTCACCTGACAATTAATAAACAAATTATAAACATTAAGAATAGCAGTGCTGAGCACTCAATGGGTACCTGTAGGTTAGTGTAGTGTATGCTAATGTGTGCAAGCAGGCTGTGTAGCATGTCTGAGTGAGTGTGACACGAAATGAAATGCCAACACGGGGTTGCTATAGTGGCAGTTTTTAATCCAGTGAGTTAATTCATTATGAAGTATATACTTAAAATACAAAATGGGATCATGTGTTTAAAGAGTAAAGGTCTGGTATTTATCAGACCCTTTTATACAATGCGACGAACATGAATTAACCTATTCACCTAACAAATGAACCTGGGTTGACTGCTTAGAGGGCGCGATGCTAGTCACTGTACTCTCTCAGGGTGCTGGGCAGCATAGCACAGGGGTGGCTTCTACCCCCCTGTGAGAGAAACACTGAACCATGGGCACAGTCCTAAAGTTTCACCGTGTTAATCTCCTTAGTGTTAATAAGTCAGTTTAAATCCTTCCACTCTTCACCTTCACAGGGTGTTCATACATAGTGTGATCAGAGTGTGTGTGTCTGTGGTGCGTGTGTGCATGTGTGTGTGCGTGTGGGTGTGTGGGTGTGTTTTTAATCTGTCCATGTCAGGGTTAAGGGATCTTACCTTCTCTCACTCTTTCTCTCTCTTTCTGTGCATTTGATGGTGACTCTCAGTATGGTCTTTTCCTCCTTGATATATGTACTTGTCTGTCTCTCTCCATCCCTGTCTCTCTCCATCCCTGTCTCTCTCCATCCCTGTCTCTCTCCATCCCTGTTTCCTAATGTCCTCCCCCAGTGTCTCCCTCCCTGTCCTCATCAGTGGGGTTGAATTGGTCCCTCTGTCACACCCTGCTCACCTCCTACACTCATCCTCTAGTTAGTAGGTGTCTGCAACAGACACAATGAGAGAATGAAACATGTTTATAGCCCTGCGTACAACTGAGCCGAAAGGATCTGGGTTGGTCATTTAATGATCTACTTGAAAGAGCTGCAACAGTTTATGATCATATTAACCACGCTGAGCTCTAATATGGGGGTAATGATGTGGCAGCAACATGCTGATTCTGCCAAAGTGTATGCGTAGATTCCCCTTGTTAAACTAAAGTTAGGTCAAACCCGGAATGCTAAACTAGCTACCACAGCCACGACATTCACATTGACTTGCATTCATTTCTTGGCTCATACATAAATACATAGATGCATACTGTCTGGCTAAAGATAAACAGTACGCTACCATGCTAGAGGTACAGTTTAACTGAGGTCAAATATTTTGATAGTACAGACATGGGATCTTAACTTTCCCCACGCACTGCCCCCTGTGCACTGTGTCCAGTACGGGTGCTGTTTCTCTCAGTAAAGGTATAAAGCGAAAGGGTGTGAGTTGCTAGCAGTGTTGCGTGTTTCATTAGCCGCTGTCCATCTGCAAGCTGACGTGAACATGAAATCTGCTGCTGCTGCTGCTGCTGTTATCCCATGCTTGAGTGGACAGGAGCAGAGACAAGAGGAGCTTCATTCCTCTCGGAGACTCTGTTGAAGACATATAGGGGGGATCCTCAGCGCCACAAACAGAGCGCCAGATGTGCTGAAGGGCCAGAGGCCTTTTGGTAATAAGGTCATTTTGCACACAGTCCCCTGATCACAGATTAAGCCATTAGGCGACTACAGTATAGCTATGGGTGTGTATATGAAGGATATGTGTTTGTGTGTGAAGGTGTGATTTGTGCATGTGTGTGTGTTTGTTTTGTGTGTGTGTGTGTGTGTGAGTGTGTGTGTGTGTTTGTTTTCCTGGACATATGGCTGACTATGTGTGGATGTACAGTGTGCTTGTTTTAGGTGGATGTGTGTATTATGTGTGTGAGTGCTTTGGGCTTTATGTGTCTGCGTGTTGGTATGCTTTGTTTGTGAAGTGCATCCACTCATGCGTTTATCATTTGTGTGAGTGTGTGTATAGGCTTGTGTGTGCATTATTCACCTTACATCTGCCTGATTCTTTGCGTCCATCTTTGTGTATGCATGTCCATGTGTGCGCATGTGCGTGTGTGTGTGTGTGTGTGTGTGTGTGTATGTGTATGTATGTATATGTGTTTGCGTCTATCTGTATGTGTGTGTGCATGCGTCTATATATGTGTGTTTGTATATGTGACTGTGTGTGTGTGTGTGTGTGTGTGTGTGTGCGTGTGTGTGTGTGTGTGTGTGTGTGTGTGTGTGTGTGTGTGTGTGAGAGTGGGTCATGGTCTACTCCTCTGGCAGTGCAGGTCTGTCTGTGAGGCCCAGATGGTGTGTGCTGAGCGCGGGGCCCACTGGGTCCTGGCGGAGACTGATGTGAACGCATCACTTCCTCCTGATCACTCAACACGACCACAGCTGCCTCAGTGCCACTGGATGGAAGGGGGTCAATGGAGAGAGAGGGAGAGAGAGAGAGAGAGAGAGAGAGAGAAAAGTGGATGGATGGAGAAGAAGGAAAGAAAATAGAATGATGCTGAAAAAGTTGGAAATAAGAGCAGGACACTAAAATGAAAAAAAGCCAATGAGTAGAAGGAGAAGAGAGAGGGAGGGCAAGAGAAACTGGTTACCTCCAAACCATCACTGGGGCACTAAAACTACCAATCACAATAGTGGTGGTAAAGTCACATGATCTGTCAGGGTCGAGGGTGTAGAAAAGTGTAACATAAGTCATATACAAATAAAGAAAACAATAATATTTATGACATTACATTACAAACATCAGCCCAACATTATGTGTAAATATATCTATATAAAGATGGAGATCGATTTTAAACTGGGAGATATTGAAGTTGAGTCTTAACAATTTGCATACCTGCTTCGTCATTTTGTATGCTGCAGATTAGCAGTTTCGCCTGTTCCAGTTTGTTAAAAAAAATCTTTATGAGAAAATTAGTGGGGTTCTGGAAAATCGACAAAATAACGGCTGTGGTATTTAAGTTAGACCCCACATTCGATCCTGTACAATAAAATGTATGTGTATGTCATATAAACCCATTAACGTTATAGGGCCTGTTTCTAGCATATGTCTGTTGCTAACAGAGAAAAATAACAGACTGCAAAGAAAGTCACTTTACATCACTACTTTCACAAGGTGAGCCGGAGCTAACCTCAAATGAATTAACCAATACTGTATGCCACAATTCAGAACTCTCCCACTCACAGAGGCTGCATTCATAACTTTGGCAGACCAGACTAATAAAGGAAACGTAACGTAATCAGTAACCTAATTGGCCTGCGTTATAGGTGCTACACAAGGCGTCTTGGTTTTGAATTGAAGAGGTTGATAATTTCATCCTAATCCAAATTGTCTGATAGTTCTGTTTCTCTTTAGTCCTTCAGACGTTTTTTTTTTTAGGAATGAAACAATAAAATTGATTAAAGCAATTGATTTAAAACTAGATTTAAACAATGGTAGTTGTTTAGCCATAGTTGCACTTAACAATTGGCAAGCAGCTGCTGCGTGAAACTCAGACAGAACTAATGGCGTGGGTTGAGGATTAAAAACGTTCTTATGTCCATAGTTAGCTAGCTAGCTACTAGCAAGCTTGCTCAATGAGGTCATAGACTGAATGAGACACAACACACACAAGACAACATCCACCCATGACAATGTTAGGGCAGACCTATAGATGGTGGTATTTCCCAAGTAAAATAACTTTTGCTCCATTGATTTGCCGGTCCAGTCAGAGAGACTGAGGGAAAATGACACAAAGTTGAAGTTATTTTCAAAACCTAAAAAAAGATAAAAAATTGTATTTGATACTGTGTTTATGTTTGTCCATGGTTGCATGTGTACGTGTATATTTCCACAGAAACCCATCAGAATGTCCTTGATTTTAAAACTTATTCTAGAGTGGAGCACTTCATCTTCAGCTCTCTCTTTAGCTACTTCTGTTCCAATCGGAGGGAGAGAGGGACTGTTCCCCAGAGCCGGTGCCCCAGGTGGAAAGCATGGCACCACGGGCATCAACAGCGGCAGGGCAGCAAAAGTCCGACACGCGGCAAAGTTCTGGGCTGGCATCGCCTACGCGGCACGGTTCATCGCCAGGCAAACGATGAACGGCGGGCATTAGCGGGCATCGGTGGGCATGCCGCCCCATCATGCGGAAGTGAGCACAAAAAACCATTAGTCTCTGAAGCAGAACGCGTGTTGGGCGCACGAGGAGCGGGCTAAAACGTGAGCGTTGGCCAGACGTATAATGTCACAGCCATATGAGCGAGGACACCATCTGTAAATGTTGGGACTGTTACGCTCACTTGTCTAGACGTTTCCATGTGTGCGAAATGCAAAGTTCACCTCCTCTAGTCCTGCGTTCATTCAAGAGGTCGCGTCCTCTTAAAAGCCCTCAAAGCACCCCATCACCAACTCATGGCGCAGTTTTCCATTCATTCATGCAGGCTTGAGCTTGACAGCTGAATGAACATCAAAATGGGCCGAGTTTACAGAGTTAGCTCAAAATGTCGAGTGAACACCGAACAGTCCCAGAGGCTGAATATTTAAGTTCACTTTCGAGTGTCCTGAGAAAGTGAGGAGTAAAGTGTGACAGCTGAATGAACATTGTGCTCAATGTCTCAAATGCTGAATATTAGCAGAGCTAAGTTCTAAGAGCTGATATTGCCTCTCATTGCCTCTCATTGCCCCTTTGTACCTGAACTCAGCACAATGATAATAAAGCTGAATCCAATCTAACCAACACACTGGAGTCATAGTAGAGGGAACAGGCAATTGAATTGGCTGGTTGAGCTCAAATATCAACAACGTTTCACCAGAATCACGGACTCCACCTTTAACCTTGGCACGCTGTCTCATCACGCTGTCTTTACTTTGAGGAGTCTTGAGAGTGAAAAGGACCGAGGCAGGGTGGGTCTAGAGGCAGGGTGGGTCTAGAGGCAGAGCTTCACTGTAGAGCTCAGCATTGTAGGTCTCTTATGTGGGACTCCCCTTCAGGACAGCTTTACTATGGTTACTATGGTTACTATGATTACTATGGTTCATTCACCCTGTACGACCTCTGGGAGGCTTTGTAAACAACATGGACATCTTTTTGGGGTCAGGTCCTGTTTTCGCTTCTCTACTTTGAACTCCCTGAGGTCACAGCCGAATCACATTAAGCTGAACCCTTAGACGTGTGTGTGTGTGTGTGTGTGGGGGGGGGGGCTTTGAATGAGGGTGCAATCCAGCAAGTCTGTGATTAAAATGCATGCGGTAACACTGAATTTCCGTATGTGCACTGGTTGAGAAAATACAGTCAATTATTCTTGAAATGTGCAGATGTGTGAGTTCCATTGTGTATGAGTGTGAGTGTGTGTGTGAACTGATGTGTGCTGCTCAACACGAACATTGACTCTCAGTGTGTGTGTGTGTGTGTGTGTATGTGTGTGTGTGTGTGTGGTAAACTTGTTTATTGCAGTATATTGGATGAAGTCATGTCTTCAGTCAGTCTATGCGCCATAACCATCAACATCTATTCAACACAATAGAACAGATAATGTTACGGAAAGCAGATAGCGTTAGCTTTTTAGACTGCAACAGGCATTATAGCCTTGGTTGTGTGCTAATGTTAGCTTCTTAGGCTGCAACATGCATTATAGCCTTGGTTGTGTGCTAATGTATCTGCTAACTGGGGACACAGGCTAATATTACATACCCTTCATTGTTGATGTAACTGAAACTCGCTAGTCACATGGAGTTACCTTAACGTTATCTCACAACCTACGTGTTTATGAAGGTGTAAGCCATGACATACACCCCTCCAGACCAACCAGCACACAGCAAATCATCGAGATTCCTCTCATCCTGTCACTCTCCTGTCACACGCAGCCGTGGCAACGGTGTGTGTGTGTGAGTGTGTGTGTGTGTGTGTGTAAATCGTCTCTAAT
>NC_045171.1:8291957-8304457 GCF_900700415.2 Clupea harengus
AACAGACAGACAGACGGACAGACAGACATATGGACATACGGACAGACACACAGATGGACAGGTGGACAGACAGAATGAATTAATCTGTGGATGAATGAATAAATGAATTCATGAATAGGGGGTTGGATGAATGGATCCATTAAGTGTAAATGACGCGTTGGCACATGTGGCGTCTGCCACTCCTTGAGGGGACAGCTTTGAGAATCTGTCCCTAGTCTGCTGCGTGAGGGAGTGTGTGGGCACTAAGCAGGGCTCTGATAGACTGTGTGGACACAGCAAGTGTTAATAGCTGGGCATAATTCCGTCTCATTTGGCTAAAGGCTCAACAGGCTCAGTTTTTCATGAGTCAGATTGGTGTGTGCAGCATTAGGCCAGTCCAGTGTGTGTGTGTGTGTGTGTGTGTGTGTGTGTGTGTGTGTGTGTGTGTGTGGTGTGTGTGTGTGTGTGTGTGTGTGTGTGTCTGTGTGTCTGTGTGTGTGTGCAGCATTGTGTGTGTGTGTTTTCAAACTTAATGGTGCACTTTAAACTACCAAATACTTTCAATGGCTGTTAAATTTCTTTATGTTCATAGTAGATCTATACCTGTTTAAATCAATGCAACCTTTCCAGCCTTTCCAATTCCCAAATCACAGTCTTCATTTAACATTTTATGATATTTCAGCTATAAACAGCTATACTGTGGCATGTACATGCATTCTAATAAAAGAACTGATTGTGTGTGTCTATGTGGAGAGCAGGAGAGAGAGAAGGGGAGAGATGAATAGATAAATTCAGAGAGAGCGAGAGAGAGAAAGAGAGAGAGAGAGAGAGAGAGAGAGAGAGAAAGAGAGAGCGAGAGAGAGTAGTGTGAGTGCACTGCACTGCACCGCGGATGTCACCAAACAGACAGCCTTGTCAGATTTGTTCTTCTAGGGGAGCCTAGGGAGGGGTGATTTTCTGGTTGAGGAGACAAAGCAGGTATCCTGCCCTTTAGAAAGACATGGGTGGGACAGGGACAGGGACAGGGACAGGGACAGGGACAGGGACAGGGACAGGGACAGGGACAGGGACAGGGACAGGGACAGGGACAGGGAAGGCGGAAGGACGAGGGGAGAAAGACAGGAATGGGGTCAGGCGAGGCTATTCCACCAAAATTGGTCAAGTCAGCAAAGTGACCCCCACCCTGCCCATCTCGCTGCTTCTCCCTTTGACTTCTCAAAGGAGGGAACGGAAATAGTTTTTAAAAAACCCCTTATTAGTCAGCGCTTTGTGTGTCACCTCGGGCATGCCGTAGCCCGGAGCTAGACAGACCCTCCGGCCAGAGGCCTGCTTGGCCAACTCAGAAATAACCTTACTACCCCCTGAAGACAGAGAAGGGGGGGAGGGGAGGATGAGAGAGAAAGATAGGTAGAGAGAGAAAGAGAGAGAGGGAGGGAGAGTGGAAGAGCGAGAGGCAGGAAAAGAGGGAGGGATGCAAAAGAAAAACATTTCATGTAATGTGTACCCTTCAAGCACTTGGCTCTATATGAGGCTTTTAGGGGAGATGAAGATGAAGATCTGCACGCACACACACACACACACACACACACACACACACACACACACACACACACACACACACACACACACACACACACACACACACACACCCAGGATGATACTGTATATTTCCGGGAGGAGAACTTACACCCTAAGCTTTGGGTCCCCTGAGCCTCTCTTGAGTTTGGTGTTTTTTTCACTCGACTGGAGCAGCAGTTCTCAACATCCCCCAACTAACCCCTCCACCCCCCAATCACATACGAGATGACACTTCAGTTCTTAACATCCCCTAACTAACCCCTCCACCCCCCAATCACGTACGAGAGTACACTTCAGTTCTTAACATCCCCTAACCAACCCCCCCCCCCCCCCCGCCCCCCCCCAACCACGTCAGGAGCACACTTCTCCCAGCCCAACCTGTAGTGCACTACTCTGTCAGGAGCTCTTGTAACATTCATGGCCCCGCACTCCCATCTCAGACCAGCCTCTTGGCAGTCTCCACGTTATCAAACACACATCCACTCTTTCACTCACACACACACACACACACACACAAACACACACACATAGAGAGACACACACTGACACACTGACACGAAGAATTGGATGGCGTCTTCCTGATGAGAATCATGTTCCTGTTTTACGCCAAACAAAAGTGCTTTTTTCAGACGTGAGCTCAAGTGTGTGTGAAAGGGCCGGAGGGGGTTCTCAAGGGGGAAAGCCAAAGATGATTACGTGCATCACTGATGCAGAACAGACCCATGAAGTTGATTGGTTTTGCCATCCGTGTATTTAATGTTGCACTGGAAATACTCCCATGGGGCAAACGTTGCAAAGATAAACAGACCAGTGAGAATCCATAGGTTGACAGCTGTTGAATTTAGGTTTATGATATGGGATTTGCTTCAATCTTCATATACTGTACATCTTTAGAGCTACAGTATACATGAGCATGTATGTGTAATGGCGTCCTGATAATCTTTACATGTTTTTCTGTGTGTCTGTGTGTCTGTCTGTGTGTGTGTGTGTGTGTGTGTGTGTGTGTGTGTGTGTGTGTGTGTGTGTGTGTGTTTCAGCTCAATACTTTGCGAGCACCATGATGATCGTAGGGCTGTCGGTGGTCGTCACCGTTATGGTGCTGCAGTTCCATCACTATGACCCGCAGGGAGGAAAGATGCCCAAAGTGGTGGGTCTCAGCACCACCGTGAAGCGTACCCCGATCCCTCACCCCCAAACCACACACACATACCCCGATCCCTCACCCCCAAACCACACACCCACACCCCGATCCCTCACCCCCAAACCCCCAAACCACACAACCACACATCCGTGTGCCTGTGTGGGTGCCCGAGGCCATACCAGTCACAGATAACACTGCTGACTTGGGTTGTGATTATAAGATTTTGTAATAGTGCCTTATGATGCTGCCTCATGTGAAATGTAACCAAGTGGCAATGATGATGATGGGGTTTTTAATAATGATTAATTAATGATTGCTAATTATGATATGCTAATGGAGATGATGAAGAGATACAAGCAGGGCATTGATGTTAGTATGATAAAGATGACAGATGGTGACATGTCTGTTGTCTTGAAAAATAAAGTGAGGATTATAAAGGTTAAGATGACAATTAGGATGACAGTTGTCATGGTGACAATCATAATAGGAGTGAAAATATCACAGGCATGGTGTGGATGCGCACTGATGAGGACAATGACTGGAATGATGATGATCAATAATAATATCATGGGAATAATATGGAATAATGATGATCAATAATAATATCATGGGAATAATATGGAATAATGATGATGATTATGGTGGTGGTGGTGATGATGCTGACAATGACTATGATCG
Organism: Clupea harengus; assembly: GCF_900700415.2. Taxonomy (NCBI): domain Eukaryota; kingdom Metazoa; phylum Chordata; class Actinopteri; order Clupeiformes; family Clupeidae; genus Clupea; species Clupea harengus. Next base: position 8,295,334 of record NC_045171.1, read on the forward strand.
CAGACAGAAAGTAATAGGAATGTTGTGGATATTTCACTGATGATGATGAGGATGATATTATTGATGATAATGATGATGATGATGATGATGATGATGAACTGTTCCCTCTGCCCTTCCCCTTTTCTTCTTTAGGTGCGAGTGGTGCTGCTAAATTGGTGCGCCTGGTTCTTACGCATGAAGCAGCCAGGTGATGACCTCAAGCAGAAGCAACATCTGCAGCAGCAGCAGCAGCAGGCGCAGCAGCAGCAGCAGCAGCAGCAGCAGCAGCAGCAGTCCTCCAGCTACAAGTACCGCCATCCGCCTGCCCACCACTCCAGCTCCAGCAGCATGGAGATGGGTACCATACCCGGCCTCACCCACCCACTCCACCCGGCGACGCTCTCCCCAGCCCCCACACCCACGGGGGCCAGCAACGGCACCATGAACCTCTACTTCAGCTACCACGCCCTGGACGCCATGCCCCCAACCTGCCAGCAGCAGCAGCAGCAGCAAGCCCTCAGCACCGACTCTGGGATGGTGCTTGGCGGTTCCCGGTGCATCGTTGGGGACGAACGGGACGTGCCGGTATCGGCGGCGGTGGCAGCGGCGCTGCTGGCCGAGTGCTCGCCGGAGATCCGCCGCATCCTGGACGAGGTGACGTACATCGCCCAGCGGTTCCGTGAGCAGGACCAGGGCGAGGCTGCGTGCAGCGAGTGGAAGTTCGCGGCCGCCGTGGTGGACCGTCTCTGCCTGGTGGCCTTCTCCCTCTTCTCCATCATCTGCACCTTCTCCATCCTCATGTCCGCGCCCAACTTCATCGAGGCCGTCTCCAAAGACTTCACATAAGGACTCCGAGGAGAGGAGAGAAGAGGAGAGGAGAGGAGAGAAGGAGGGAGAGGAGAGGAGAGGAGAGAGGGGGGGGAGAGGAGAGGAGAAGGGGGGAGGAGAGGAGAGAAGAAGAGGAGAGGAGAGGAGCAGAGAAGAGAGAGGGAGGAGAGAGGGAGGGAGGGAGAGTGTGTCGGGGGTGGGGATAAGAGTGTGGGGGGGCAGGGATGGAGGGGATGAAAGAAAGAAAGAAAGAAAGAGAGAAAAAAGAGATGTTAGAAGTTATGCAGAAACGATTAGAGAGAAAAGAAAGAAGATTGTGGAGTGAAGGCAGTGAGTGAGGAAGATGGGGGGGCGGGAGGAGGGGGTGGTGCTAAAGGACAGATAGAGAGGGGAATTTAAAGAGCAAAGAAGCAAAAACTGGGGAAAGTAAAGTAAAAATGCTGGAGAGCGGGATACAGAAGCTTGAAAGAGAGTTTGAAAGGTTGAGATCAAGCTACAGACAGAGAGAGAAGGACGTGAGAGAGTAAGGGAGTCGTTAGAAGTTACCGTAATGAGACGAGGCGACCGAGAGGAAGTCAAGGCAAGGCTTTAGAGTGAAACAAGGCAGGAGCAGGCAGGGGGCTGAGGATAAGTGGAATAAATAAGTCGAGGTACTTTAAGACACGAAGGACGAGAGGCTAACGGAGGGAAAAGGGGAAAAAAAGAAAGAAGGACGTCTTGAAGAAAAGAGAATGAAAGTGTGGACTCAAGGACGTCTCTCAAGACATTGTATGATTGTCTTCTTCAGGAAGTGCACTGTACATATAAGCCTCACCAGATAGCGTAGTGTATAAAACCTTTGACATGTACATAGATGTGTTTCTGTGATACGTTAAGGGTGTGTTTTTTTCCCCATCCGAAGTCTTCCCTCGCCACCAAACAGCTACGGATAGCCATTTTGTTTACTCTCTCAACTTTAAACTGTGGACGCTAGGACCTGTCCGACCTATCGGAAATGTATTCTTGTTATTCTCTTAATAATCTTGTTATTCTCTTTATATCAACAAGGAGATATGTCACTGTGAATCAACAAACTTGATATTACGTAGCAGCATCAGCCCCTAGATATCCCATTCTGACTTTGTGTACAGTATTTACGTTTCGCTAGATGAACATTTTGATCCACCATTTTCATGTACATTTGTGTGTGCATGTGTGTGTGTGTGTGTGTGTGTGTGTGTGTGTGTGTGTGTGTGTGTGTGTGTGTGGATGATGCAGCTGTTGGCGGTCTGTCATGAGAGGTCAACCAATCAGCTGCTTCTATGCTGCCTCAGCTGAGATGTGATCGGCCAAACTTGGAGGATATGACTTAGAGATGGATATCATGTATGTGTATTGTGGTTGACCTGACAGGGACAGTACTAGTAGAAGCTACAGCGGATCTGTCTGGAGAGTTCACCATTAGTTCACCCAGACCAAGGATGCATATAGACGTCCATATATGATAGACTGATTAGGGTTATCTGTGGTCCACCACAATAACGACTAATGATTGTTAGACCATGTGTGTGTATGTGTGTGTGTGTGTGTGTGTGTGTGTGTGTGTGTGTGTGTGTGTGTGTGTGTGTGTGCAAGCACACTCTGATAATAACAAAAAAACCTCCCTACTGAAACCTGCATCTATCTAGCAATAGCCATTATGTATCATATCTCATATATATATGAGAACCTGTGTGTGTGTGTGTGTGTGTGTGTGTGTGTGTGTGTGTGTGTGTGTGTGTGTGTGTGTGTGTGTGTGTGTGTGTGTGTGTGTGTGTGTGAGAGATCCAACATGTTTTTAGGTGTGTATGAGAGAGAGAAAGAGAGAGAGAGAGAGATAGGACAGAAACAGAGTGTGTGCCAATGTGTCGGATTGCATTTGTGGTGTTTCAATGGAGTGTGTTAGTGTATGTGTGTGTGTGTGTGTGTGTGTGAGAGAGAGCGAGAGAGAGACCTCAGATGTAGACAGCGGTACTCTGATCAGTACACTGACGCTGTGTGAAACCAGAAGAGGATGGTGTGATCCTGGCCAGATCAGTCACCAGCAGAGTCTGACCGTCCTCACTGCAATGGCATACTTGTATACTACATAGTGCACTGCAATGGCATACTTGTATACTACATAGTGCACAGCACTGGTATCTCCTGTGCACTACTTTTTTTGCTGTGTCATTAGGAACAGACCCCTCTGTGCTCCAGCCCCCAGTGTTTCAAGAACACCATGCACCCATGGAGACAGCAGACCAGTGGGAGGCTCTGACCAGCAGACGTAGCCATGAAGCCAGCGGGCAAATCACGCAGAAAGCGTATTGTTTAGTGAACTCGATTCAACTGGATTACGGATACATAGCATGATGGTGGCGTGCTGGGGAGGATGGAAGACTGATGAGGGTTAGTCAGGAGAGACGATTGCTCCATGGCATGTCATCTTGTGCATATGGATTCCACCCGTAGTTTATTTCTCATTTGACTGGATAGTGTGTTTCAAGTGTCTGTCACCTTTACATAGTTAGTTTGGACTAATGAGTCAATTAATATTGCCGGGGGGTTTTGTCCGACTCTCTGTGCATTCAACTGATAAGATGAACCATGATGAAATGTGCCCTCCACTCGAGTGTAAAACAGAGATCTGTGTTTGATCACTTGGTGAACATTTTCATGCTCCTGAACTAATGTGGAAGGATTAAATTTACACACCTCAAAATATATTGTCTGCAGTATTAACAGACTCAGTTTATGCATGTGTGTGTATGTCTGTGTCTGCCTGTGGGTTTGTTTATCTGTTTCTGTTTCTGTGTGTGTGTGTGCGTGTGTGTGTGTGTGTGTGTGTGTGTGTGTGTGTGTGTAGATATGATGACGTGGAGACTGCCAAGAGGCTGGTCTGAGATGGGGATGAGGGGCCATGAATGTTACAAGAGCGCCGCCCTACAGGTTGGGCTGGGATTTGTTTGCTCCAAAGAACCGTTATTCTCACATCACTGTATCTCTTCCATTTTCCTAATAAAATCTTGACCTGAACTGAAAGCTGAACAGAACTGAGATGCTCCCCAGATACACAAACACAGCAGGACTCGAATCACTATCAGCTATCAGCACCGTCAGCCACAGAAGTCACCAGTCCTGCTGAAAAGGAGGACAGCTTGACAAATGCCTGATCCAGCACTGAAGCAAGATTGTCCTCCACACTGACCTCATCGCAAAACATTCACTGTGTCATGAAATGATGAGATATGAAGGTTAATGTTCTTGAAGATTAATGTAGGGAACAGATTTGTTTGGTGACCATGTCAGCGTATACTATTTTATCAGACTGCATTTAAAGAATGAAAAACAACCCTTAAAAATCGTTACACAGAATGCATTCAATCTTATAATGGAGTATAAATTGAAATAGGCTCACCACTACATTTTTTTTTTACATCTGCCTTGAAATATTAAACACAATTTTCAAGAATTTCAGTTCTCTCATCACAAATGGCAAACAAATCTGAAAGGCAGAAGCCCAAAATGCACCAAAAATGTTGGGGTTAACGCTACACATTCATTTGCAAATTGCCTTCTATTGGATCCGAAAACACTTGTAGTGTCAGATAGACAGAGAGAGTGTTCAAAAAGACTGCGTGGCGCATAGCTTTAAGCTTTCAAGTCCTGCAGGCAGCTTCTGTAACTAGCATGCTGTGCCTAACGTCTGTGTCCAGATGAAGACTCATTAAACTAAAAACTGAGCCACAGAGCAACTTCAGGAAAATAAATTATGAAACAGAGACACGCTAATGAAAGGACTTGCGTAAGGTATGTCGGTGTGCGTTTCTGTGTTTGCGATTGTACAACTCTGTGCATGAATGTATGTGCATGTATACGGCATGTATGAATACCTTCATGAGTGTGTCTGTATAATGCGTGTGTTTGTATCTGTCTATTCATGTGTACGTGTGTGTGTGTGTGTGTGTGTGTGTTGTGGGTGTTTGAGTGTGGGGTTTCTAGCGTGCGCCTGTCTCTGGCTGTAATGATGAGCAGTCGAGATCATGGCCGGCAGGTGTTTGTGTTTATTTTTGAACAAAGCGCTGCAGGCTCTCTCTAAGTACGTGCTTTTAACACTCCTAATAATTCTGTCTCCATGGTGAGCGAGACGTCACCATGGGGGCCCGCAAGAGCCTTGATGATGTCATGAAAGAAAAAGGCACTTGTGTTTCTAAATCAGTGTGTGTGTGTGAGTGTGCAGAGAGATATTTGAGGGTGTGGGGTTGCATGGGTGTGTGTTACCAAAGATGGAAGGTATATGGGTGTCTGAACATTATGGGACAGTAGAATGCATTAGATTGGTACTTATTACGGAAAAATTATAATCTGACTCCATTCAATTATAAAATGACTTCCAATATTACCAAGCAATATGTAAAAACAGTGGCACTGTGTATCTACATGGCACACAAGGAGTCATATGAATGATCCATAGGATCTCAGCAGTCAAATGTAAATTGTGAGCATGTTTATCACCTACCAAGGCTGAGGACAGGCTATCTGACGTGAAGGGGCCATGCTGAGGTCTCAGTGTCTGACCCACTCACAGGGAGAGCCATGCTGAGGCAGACACACCCACACCACCACCCCCACCCCCACTCCCTTGACTTCTTGTCACCATCCCCACCTTATCATCTGAAGTTCCCTGAAAGTATGGAGAGGGTGTCGTTGATTGGCAGGCAGTCTTTTTTCTAGCCCGAGACCCAATCCCAAAGGCCCCGCATCCAGACCCCCTGCTCCACCTCCACCCTCACTCCCTACTTTCTCTCCCTCTCTACATCCAGCAGCATCCAGCTAAATCTACAGACAGGTGTATATTGTTACAGAGGGTTAACATCTATCTATTGTGTTGTGCTGTGCTGCTGTGGTGCTCTGTGTGGCATGTATTTGTGCTGTGGGCCCAGTGGGGTCTCTGATGCTTTGTGTTGAAGGGAAGCAGCATGAAATCCTTGTTTTATGTCTGAGAGGAGCTGCCTATTGTCCTGTCTGGCCGTCTGATGTTCTCTGTGTGTGTGTGTGTGTGTGTGTGTGTGTGTGTGTGTGTGTGTGTGTGTGTGTGTGTGTTTGAGTGTAAGCTCATTGAAATATGTGCGTGCATGTCTTTGTGTGTGTTTGTGTGTGTGTGTTTCTGTGTGTAACTGAGGCGTCTTCAGCATCTGATGATGTGCTATTATTTGCTTAATTCATGTTTTCTCCTGCCTATGGCCCAGAGATTTACCTCTGTCCTCTGAACGCCCTGAAAAAACACTGCATGGTTCTCTGTAATGAATCAAGGGACGAATCATGTCAAGAACAGCAGCAAATATACAAGACAGAGATGGGGAGATAGAGAGGGAGAGAGAGTGAGAAGAGTAGGGAGGACAGAAAAAACAGAATAATAGAAAGAGAGAAAGTGCGAGACAGAACAAGAGCATTCAGTGTTTACAGTGAGAGAGTATCAGTTAGAGCAAGGAAATTAATTAGCGAGGGAGATGCCGAGACTGAGTCAAAAGGATGTCTGAAAACTGAGTAATGAGAACCCTCAAAATGAACACCACCCACACAATAAACACACTCACACACACACACACAATAAACACAGGCAACAAACACAGCTGGGGAGCCGAAAGGAGGCTGTTAGGGTTATACAACACACACACACACACACACACACACACACACGCACACACACACACACACACACACACAGACTCTGGTGCACACACTCACAGACTCTGGTACACACACTCAGACACAAAGCACATACCCAACATCCCGTGTGCGCACACACACACTCATGCATACAAACAGACACACACACAGATTACTCTCTGCATCAGTCAGCTCTTGACTTGTCTTGATGAGTCGTCAGTTATGTAGCCCTCTGACCCTGAGGCACATGTTTTGGTGTGCATTTGAAGTCCTATTCCAAACGTATTGAACTGTGCGTGTGTGTGTGTGTGTGTGTGTGGGAGTGTGTGTGTGTGTGTGTGTGTGTGTGTGTGTGTGTGTGTGTGTGTGTGTGTGTGTGTGTGTGTGTGTGTGTATGTGTGCATTTGTGTGAGAAGGAGAATGTGTGTGTCCATGTGCAGAAGTGTGTGTGTGAGTGTGTGTGTGTGTGTGTGTGTGTGTGTGTGCGTGTGTGTGTGTGTGTGTGTGTGTGTGTGTGTGTGTGTGTGTGTGTGTGTGTGTGCGTGTGTGTGTGTGTGTGTTTGTGAGTGTGTGCTGGCATGTGTGCCTGTGACTGTGTGTCTCTTGTATAACCTGGACCAGCTGACCCCCTGGCCCCAGCTGAGTCAGCAGTTGAGTGTGTGAGAGGATTGAGAGAGACGGGGAAGTCCATCCAACTCACATCACACACACACACACACACACACACACACACACACACACACACACACACACACAACACAACGTCTCCATGGCAACAGACAGAACACACCTATGACCATAGCAACAACTCCTCAGGCTCACCATGACACCCGTACGGCAGACTCCAAATGGCATGCAGGGGTCTGCTGCTCCCATACACCCAAAGCTCACTCTAGTCCACTGAGGGTTTATGGGTAAAACTAAGTGTGGAGGGCAAGTCAGCAGAGGAGAGGCAGTGGACAGTGTCATGTCACCATTATTAAATATTCTGCTCTCACCTCGAGTTGAAAACATAAGGAGGATGGGGACTTGCATACAAACATGCACCCTGCACACACACACACACACACACACAAACACAAACACACACTCATCCTCTCTCTCTACCTCCCCCAGACCCCCCCCCCCCTGACTCTTCCTGTCTCTCTCTCTGTCTCTCTCTCTCTCTGTCTGTCTCTCTCAAATGCACACTGTCTCTGGATAATGAGAAAACACAGGCCAGACATGGTTATAGTTTGAAATCTAAAATCATTTCCAAGAACGAAGCACCTACAGCTTCCCTTCTCAGGAGTAGCGATGGGTTATACTCTCACTCTCTTTTGGCAGATTGCCATATACCCTGAAAACTGATGAGAGACTAGGGAGGGATGAAATGGAGGAAGCTCTCCTGTAATAAGCCTCTAACGTTTCCCATTCATCACCTCAGTCTCTTAACTGGTGTCACTATCTGCTACACAGCAGTGTGGGGAACCCAGAACTAGGACACCTGGAGTGATTCTTTTCTTTATGCCTTCCAAAGATGCACAGCTCATGCTGCAGAAATCATGAAACCGTTGTCTTATGTGATAGTGACACAGTCAAATAGTGAGAAGACAGTGTCTGTTTTTGGCAAAAAAAAGAACAAACTAGCAGCTAGTTCCCTGATGTGGCATTGACAGAGCAAGCTATTGAGAATAAAAGGTAATGCATTCCTCGGGCCCTCTGTCAGAGGAGTGTCATTACCCTGTCATATATCTGAAATAGCCTTTAGTACCGTTATTCTACATTTGGGCTGGGGACCTTTGTGGTTTTACAGAATGCTGGGATATGGTAGCTTGGCAACGAGAGGTACGGAACCAAGCTGACATGAAAAAGTAGTGGGTGATGGACAGAGTAATACAAAGAAAAATGGTAAGAAGAGTGAAGAGAAGGGTGAAGGGTGAAGAGAAAGAGGGAAGAGAGTAAATATGGAAAGAGGGAGAGAAAATGTAGTGATATAGAGAAATGGAGTGTAAGAATAGTTGTAGAGGGATAGAGAGATAGAAAGACAAACAGACAGACAGACAGACAGACAGACAGATAGACAAACAGACAAACAGACAGACAGACAGATAGATAGATGGATAAATAGATAGATAGACAGAAAAATGAGGGATGTGCTGGAGAGAGAGAGAATGAGTGAAAGTGGGAAAGAGAGAAGACAGGGGGAGGGAGGAAATGGTTAGAATGATCGCTGGATAGGGTGGAAGACATAGGCATGGCATAGGCATGACACGGAAAAAAAAGAAGGATGGAAGGGAGGATGGAAGACTTTAAAGTCAGAAAAAGCTTACATGAAAAAGGAGAAAAAAAGCTTGGGGTAATATAAAGTAAAAAAGAATAATAGAAAGAAAAAAGGGTAGAAAGGTGAAAAAGAGTGGCTATGCATAAAGAGAGTGAAGAGGAAGAGTGAAGAGAGAAAAGATGGAAAGTAAGAGAGAAAATGGAGTGATGCAGAAAAATGGAATGTGAGAAAGTAGACTGAGAAGGATAGAACGAAAGATACAACACAGGTGCAAGCCAGTTCAATTTTGTATCATGATGTCACAATGGTCCAAAGACTCTGGTAGAAATGTTATTAGTTTTTCTTTAATATCTTAAAGTATAAAGTTCAGAAAAAATAAAAAAA
>NC_045171.1:8309457-8331957 GCF_900700415.2 Clupea harengus
TTACCACCCCCCCCCCCCACCTCAGCTTTATGACTTTGACGCATCCGATATTGTAGAATGGTTATTGTTTTCCTTGCTGAGTAAGAATGCAGTATGCTGAAGAGCTGTCTGTCTGTTGTGTGACTCTTCCCCAGGCTAACTTAGCAAGAAAAAAAAATCTGTTTGTGGTCGATGGATGAATATTTATAGAGCACTTCTGTTGTTTCTTCGCTTGTTAAATCAATGACTGCAAATGAGCTGCATTGGCCCTTGGGGAAGAGGAAAGAATGTTTTAAAGAGATTGTTCAGATAGTAGACAATAGATTGTAAAAACAACAGTCTGCCCTCTCCCTGAGACAATCAGTTACATATGCACAATCACATACACACAGACACATACACACAATCACATACGCACAATCACATACACACAATCACATACGCACAATCACATACGCACAATCACATACACACAGTCACATATGCACAATCACATACGCACAATCACATACACACAATCACATACACACAATCACATACACACAATCACATACACACAGTCACATACACACAATCTCATACACACAATCTCATACACACACACACCCTTGAGTCTGAGCCCCTCTCCTGCTTTCCACCTGTTAAGAAAAAGGAGTCATCGCAGGGGATCCTTTAAAGCACGCAAACCCTTCGCACATCTTTGCAGGCAATGTGTTGCCATGCCAACTCAACCTCTCCCCCGACAACTTTTGCTTCTCGCACTTCTAAATCTGACCGTCAGCAGCTCGCTTTAATAAGATGCTAATGGGCCAATGGCAAAGAGAACATGTTTCATTTGCACGCTTCAGCGGATCCCACCAACACTGCAGATGAATGCTAATACAGAGAGAGAGAGAGAGAGAGAGAGAGAGAGGCAGAGAGAGAGAGAGAGAGAGAGAGAGAGAAAGAGAGAGAGAGAGAGGGATAGAGAGATAGAGAGAAAGAAAGAGAGAGAGAGAGAGAGAGAGAGAGAGAAAGAGAGAGAGAGAGGGATAGAGAGATAGAGAGAAAGAAAGAGAGAGAGAGAGAGAGAGACTGGTGTTCAGGTCTTTTCCAAGAGTTGGGAGCAGGGTAATGAACAGACAGCATTGAGTCAGAGGGGCTTTTAAACGATGAGAGACGTGTTAAAATGCTTTTAAACACGAACGGCTGAGATGCTGGGTGTGTGTGTGTGTGTGTTCGCGTGTATGTGTTTGCATGTGTGTTTCTGTGTGTGTCTGTGTCTGTGTATGTGCGTGTGTGTGTCCTGTTACTGACCCCCCCCCCCCCCCCCCCACCACCACCTTTAGTGGAGCCCTGTACCCTCTCCATGCCCCCTGGCGGGCAGTAGAATTTGGCAGTGTTGGTGCTGACCGTAACACCCCTTTCACAACACCCTCTCAGTTTGGGTTATCCACAGGAAACGCACTGGAGCGAAAGGGGTCATCTCAGGTCAGCCTGCCCAGGACAAGAGCAGGGTTGCACGCAGTTCCCACCAGCACTGCTGATAGAAAACACACACTGGCTGGACGTCAGCTGAGGTTTTAATACTGAAGAGAGACTTTCAGCGGATATCCCACACACACACACAAACACACACACACACACACACACACACTCACACACTCACACACACACACACACACAGACACACACACTCACACACTCTCACACACACACACACACACACACACACACACACACACACACACACACACACACACAAGTGACATTTTCTGTGTTAATGTGTAAATGTGCTAAAAACATTTCCGTGCACATTGTCATATCTCCACAATGTATGTTTTTATCTCCACGATGTATGTTTTGATTTGTATGGATGAGCTCATCTTTCCTATCCATGTCAGAGCCATCACGGATCACTGACTTGGTGTTCAGTTGTTCCTCATCAAGTCAATTCTTGAATGATTTAAAGGTGTGGGATGGCAAAGTGATCCACTAATGGATCCAGTTAAATGCAAGTCTCTGTTGTATGACAGCATCTCTGCCATGTGCAACTTCATTTCCTCGTCATTTTGAACGGTTGAGGGCAGTCTGCCTTACTTTTGATAGCTTCCTAGTATCATTGGTGGTTCATTTAACCTGCTTTCTAAATGGCTCATGTTTTCAAATGAAATGTTTTTGCAGTAACAGTAATTTCGGTTTCATATAGTTTAGTATGCATGCATAAACACGTCCAAGACCATCTAAAATACATTTCCTTTGTAAACATTCGGAATGATCAGAACAAAGGCACAAAATGTTTATCAAGCAAATCGATATATATGTGTGTGTGTGTGTGTGTGTGTTTGTGTGTGTGTGTGTGTGTGTGTGTGTGTGTTTGTGTGTATGTGCGGAATAGGACTCTCCTTTGCTGTGCACACACACACACACACACACACACACACACACACACACACACACACACACACACACACACACACACACACACACACAGTCTCGGGAAATCCTGGGGTGTAACACCTCCACTGCTGTCACATTTGCACCAGCTTGTCCCCAGTCTAGAGGTGTAGACGGCTCCTCCTGTCTGGCACAGACACACACACACACACACACACACACGCACGCACGCACGCACGCACGCACGCACGCACGCACGCACGCACGCACGCACACATACACACACATACACTGAGAGAAACACACACACTGAGAGAAAGACACACACACACACACACACTGAGAGTAAGACACACACACTGACACAATCACACACACACACACACACACACACACACACACACACACACACACACACACACATTCACTGAGAGAAAGACACACACAAACTGAGAGTGAGACACATACACACACACACTGAGAGTAACACACACACACTGACACACACACACATTCACTCGCACACCTCCAGGGTCTGGTTCCTCTGTCTCTCTCTCTGCTAATAACATGGCAGCCATCCCCCTCTCTCATGTCTGCTAACTGCTGTGACTACCCCCTGGCTCAGTCTGAACCCCCTGTAGTAGGAGCTTTTTCCAAAACACACAGGTGAGAGAGAGAAAGAGAAAGAGAGAGAGAGAGAAAGGGAGGGGGTAGGCACACCGGTGAGATGAGGATGAATAAGTGAGATAGCTGGATAGGCAGAAAGAGAGAAAAACAGAGAGGGAAACGCAGGTCAGAGAAGTGGTTCCTAAACTTCAAACGGCAGGCCTCCCTTTGGCAATGAAAAAAAACATGCAAAGATTGAGATGCTCATATAGCCTATTACCTGTTTTTAATTAAATACAAAATAAACGTAATTCAATTACATGAATTAAAAAACATAAATAAAACAGCATTTCTACATTTTCAATTTAATTTCAATTTTTAATAAATAAAAAAAAACAGAAAAAATCAGCTTTTCTTTAACATAGTTTTTATGAATAGTTAAATACTGTACATTTTATTTCATCAATCAGTTAAAATAGCTATCCCTTCTAACATATAAGCCAAACGGAAGATCCTTACCGTATTATACCAAGTACAAAGTAGGCTATAAACTCACCATAGGCGACTATGCTGTAAGAGCACTGCCATTCTTAATTTGACCAGGAGTTGTTAGTTTAGGGTTCACGTTCAGTTTTTTCACCCTCAACCCACGCCCCTCCCCACTGCTGTAACTTCACCCACACACACATGCCACACACGCCCTCCCCAACCCCTGGAGGCCAGGCCCACACTTTGGGAACCACTGGAGAGAGAGAGAGGAAAGTGAGAGTGAAAAAAGACCAGGAAGGAACAGAGATGAGAAGAGTGTATGTGTCTGTGTGTGTATTTATGTGTGTGAGGGTGTCTGTGTGTGTGTGTGTGTGTGTCTCCCACAGGAGAGCCCACAGTGTGAAGTGTGAGGATGGAGTACCCTAGGGACATGGGGAGATTTTCGAGGTGTCAGTTCTGTTGGACCGAAGCAGATTGGTGGCATCAGCAGCGGTGGGAGGTAGGAGGCTCAGGTGCTCTGATGGAATATAATTTATACCATATATTGAAGATTCAGTCTTAGGTTTTAGTCAGTCAAGATCCAGGTTTTAATCTTATACAGTGGTGGCCAACCAAGGGAGACAAAGCCTGAACGTCCACTCATAGTTTCACCTCAGACTCGTCTGATTATTCCTTTAGGGATCTGCTCTTAAAAAGCTGAGTTTAGGGGTGTTACCGTCTATTCAAATAAGCCATGGGTGCAGGGCTCTTTGTATCGACCTGGGGGGGAAGGTGAGAGTCTAATATCACACCTCACTCCCCAGGTCAGCCCAAGGTATATTCACCAAGGAATGTTTACATGCTAGTTAAATCCAAATAAAAGTATCAATTATAACTAGGGATAATATCATTGAATTATTGACTATGGCATATTCTTATGACCTATGCCGGTCCCTTCAGCTCCACAGATCAGGAACGGCCCGCTGAGGGCCACGTCTGACACACACAGAAAAAAAACCGAGACAGAGAGACGATAGTGAGATGATAGTGAGATAATAGTGAGACGATAGCGAGACGATAGTGCTCAGCCTCTGAAATTAAACTTCATTTGGGTGATTTATGTTGGCTTGCCTGTAGATGCGCATGCACATATCCTGTATATGTAAATATGTATCCAGGATCAACATAAGGACCTGTTCATTCTCCAAATCTTTTGACACTGTCCAGAGAGAACTTTTATGGAACATCCACCATAGGTTGGGATGCCCCAACAAATTCGTCAACATCCACCAGTTTCACAATGGAATAACTGCTCGGGTCTTGTTAAAAAACAAAGGTCTGCGTCCACCAAGCCATCTGCATCACCACCCTCCTCTACAGCTATGAAGCTTGGGTAACTTACGGCCGCCACATCAAATCCCTGGAGCACCTCCTCATACGTTGCCTTCAGCGCATCCTGGGGATTATCTGGTGTGATCGTGTGCCTCAGTCTGAAAAAACAACTGCAGAAGCATTAAGGTGATGATCATCTAGCACCAGTTTCAGTGGCTGGTAAGGATGCCCCCAAACCGGCTGCCTCGCAGAGTGCTATATGGCCAGCTACATTTACATTTAGCAGACATTTACATTTAGCAGACGCTTTTATCCAAAGCGACTTACAAGTTTGTATATACATTTTACATCTATACTGATGGCACACTGCACATCAGGAGCAATTAGGGGTTCAGTGTCTTGCTCAAGGACGCTTCGACAGTGGGAATCGAACTAGCAACCTTCTAATTACTAAACGACTTCTCTACTTCCTGAACCACTGTCGCCAGCTACACCATGTGCGACACTCTGCTAGCAGGAAGAGGAAGCGCTCCAAGGACTAGTTGCAGACTGCGTTAAGGAAGAGCAAAATCAGACCCGGGGACCTGGAGGATGTGGCTGCTGACTGTAAGACCTGGCGACAGCCGTGCCTGGATGGGACCCAGATAGTGGAGGAAAGGACCGCCAGGAGACAGCACAGGAGACTCAGGAGGAACACGCCTATAGCTGCGGCTACTGCTGCCACCACATATACAGGCAATAGGACCTGTGGGTACAGAGCAGGACTATTCAATCATCAAAGAACTCACTGATTAAAGACAAAAATGGACGTCACATGTGTGTGTGTGTGTGTGTGTGTGTGTGTTTTGTGTGTGTGTGTGTGTGTTTTGTGTGTGTGTGTGTGTGTGTGTGCGTGCGTGTGTGTGTGTGTGTGTGTGTGTGTGTGATGATGATACTGATATGAGGTCGACCCACTATTCTGTCATACTGAAATGACACGGCCACAGTATTTATTTACAGGGGCGCAACAATGGCAGAGAGAAATGTGGGGTGGGCGGTGGGGTGGGGGGTGGGGGGGGGGGGTAGTAGATGGACAATGGGGCGAGAGGGATCTTCTAATGTTACATATAGCAAGTCAGACTAATTTTATAAGTGAAGTAACATCTCTTTCAAGATCCCTCATCCTGAAAATCTATCAAGTCTTGCGTGAAACAGCTTTACTCCTCCATTCTTCCCTTATCACCTCCTGTTCACTTAAGCATTTACTTTTTTTGCTCCTAAATCTCCATGGCATTTGTGTCATGTTGAATTAGAGTCTGAATTGCTTAATTTATTTCAGTTGCTTCTCCTTAATCTACTGTTGCGTAGGTTACAACCTACCCCACAAGCATTTTCCAAATGAATAAATGTGGCTGTAAATATCCGTAGTGGCTTAAAGCCATTGTCTCTGTACACAACTGTGAACTGAACCATTTAGAACTTACAGACAAAGCAGTATCTCCGCAATTTTAGGTCAAAAGACAGCGGCGTTGTAACTGCATGAGAATACGACAGATTACAATTCATGCGAGCTCTCAAAAGAGCGCAATGTTGGCACGAAATACAAATACCTGCATGGTGGTCTGAGACAGTGCCTACACATTCACACACAGTCATCACTTTTTACCAAGAGAGAAAAGAGAGAGAGAAGAGGAAATCGGAGGAGAAGATGAAAGAAAGGAAGACTTAAGGGTGAGGTGGTGACAGAGAACAGAACTGGGATTCTCTTGAAGAGGCAGGGGGTTTGGGGTCGCCTGGAGAGAGAGTATGGTCTTCACACTGTTCCAAGGGTTTTGGGGTCGCCTGGAGAGAGAGTATGGTCTTCACACTGTTCCAAGGGCTTGGGGTCGCCTGGAGAGAGAGTATGGTCTTCACACTGTTCCAAGGGCTTGGGGTCGCCTGGAGAGAGAGTATGGTCTTCACACTGTTCCAAGGGCTTGGGGTCGCCTGGAGAGAGAGTATGGTCTTCACACTGTTCCAAGGGCTTGGGGTCGCCTGGAGAGAGAGTATGGTCTTCACACTGTTCCAAGGGCTTGGGGTCACCTGGAGAGAGAGTATGGTCTTCACACTGTTCCAAGGGCTTGGGGTCGCCTGGAGAGAGAGTATGGTCTTCACACTGTTCCAAGGGCTTGGGGTCACCTGGAGAGAGAGTATGGTCTTCACACTGTTCCAAGTCGACAGCATGAGGGCATTTAGAGGACCATTGATCAAGCCTGCATGCTTACGCTGGTTTACTACACCGCAACAGATGACTGGGCCTGAGACATTACAGCAGGAGATGTGTGAAAGCTGTGTTGATAAGTTCAAGAAAACTTGCTCACACACACACACACACACACACACACACACACACACACACACACACACACACACACACACACACACACACACACACACACACACCAATTCAGGAAAAAACACATCACTTTCTAACAATCCACATGACTTCAGAAAAATGTCAGATTTTTACCATCAGTTTTTAAAACTACGGAGTACATTTAAATGACACAATCACACACACGATCTCTTAATGTCTTTCTATGTGGCATCTCTGGTGCCATCAAGAGCATCCAGCTGGAAGACATAGGATGACTTTCTTCTACATTTACACTGTTTATCTACCTCAAGGGAGGCATATAGACGAGATGAAGATTTCGAGCTGTTATTGACGGATCTATCATGCAGAGAACCAACACTGCTTTTAACAGCCTGATGTTAAATGGCACCTTTAAGGCGAGATCTATATTAAGGGAGGTGGAATGAGTGGCAGAGTAATATTTTTTCAGAGTAATAAAGAGCACATGGTGATGCATGGGGTGAATGCTTTTGGTTCAAATATGAGTCTGTACTCTTTGCTTGATACAAGAGAGAGTTCATGCAGAATATATTATTGTGTGTTTAGATTACTTTAGAGATGGTTTGTTTCAAACTGTGTGTGACACTCACGTGCCCGTGTGTGTGTCAGTGTGTGTGTTCGTTTGTCTGTGTGTGTGTGAGAGAGTGTATGTGTGTGAGAGTGTGTGGGTGTGTGTGTGGTTGACTCAATGCACAAACCTGGAACCAGGTGCAGATGAGAGGGAATTAAAAATAGAGCACCTTAAAATACCCACAGAGCAAGTGCGAGCGCACGCACACATCTTAACCGCACGCACACACGCCCATGCTCACAAGCAAAGCTCTCACTTCCTCTTTCCCCACGACTAACGCACTTGGAAATGTCATGTACCTGGTCATAGACCTGCAGTGTAAATATAAAGGAGAATATATTGCACTGATCATTTCTCTTTTCCACTTTATCTGATCTGACTCTTGAGTGAAAACACCAAAACTCACATTATGCCGACTGTATTTGTACCTCAAACAATAGAGAAAGTTCCCAACAGTACAGAACGTTCGCACACGTTGATATCAAGTACACTTTACCAATACAGTGACTTTGGATAAAATACTTGATGTTCTCTTTTTGTTCAAATTCAAGGCACGTGATGGCACAAATTGAATGAGCTATATCCATTTGTAAATGACAGAACTACTACAGGGCTTTAATGGCTACTGGGTCAAAGAGATGAGCCACTGCAATTTTGCATGTACTTAATCTCATATGGCATATTGCACTGGTCTCCAGGAAAAAAAACAGACCTCATTTAGTGTATTTGGGTATCAAGCATTAAGGTAACAGCACTGCGAAGGCTCTCCAGAAGGGTTAAAAAATCTCAGACTTTGAAGCCACAGAGTTTTATTAAACTCAAATCTGTTTAAAATCTTTTATTTTTATTTTTTACAAACGTGCCCAAAGAAGAGGAAAAAACAAACAAGTACACACTAAGGAAAACAAACAACTACAAGTGTTAAGCTCTATCTCCCTCTTGTGGTATAAGCAGCACATTACTGTTAGCCAGGTTATGTTATACATATTCAGTGCCTTAAAGAGTTGAACATAAAAAACACAGAATTCTCTTGGATTTGCCTTGAGATGAGAAGGCATTCTCTGGCAGGATATTATTTGACCTCACATTGACCTTTAAGTCACAAATGGAAAACTCCTAATGGATTTGTATAGTAACTAAAATCAAGGGTGAGTATTGGTGTGAATAATTAAATTAGTGCTATTGTGTAGGTCCATATGTTCTCATAGACAATTAAGAACTACAATGTAATGAGCATGTATGTATGTATAGCAACACAGTATAAAACAAAGATGCTGGCTCATATCTGTGGGTTGCCTGTTAGTGTATTGTACCTAACCATCTCACAGTACCTATCCTCCACTATGTTGCTCATTAGTGCTGTTGACTGTAACGGTCATTACATAAGGGTATCTGGGTTTGACTGCTAATCAAAGCTGTGACTACATGCTTTCATGGGAGCTGTGACACCAAACTAGAACTTGCTGCTTATGGCACCACGTGCTGACAGGGAAGTACCCATCTGAAATCTGCTTTCATACAAACTTCAAGTCTTTGAGCAAATCTTTGTAATCTTTGTTTCTAAAGTATTCCAAATACCCCCGACGGCCATCATAGTGTTTCAAGAGAAGTACAGCAGTAGCTAGCTTTACTTATGTTAGCACATAACATCTTCCATCATTTAGAAAAACTGAATTAAAATGGTTGAGTGTTTCTATGCCCAAATTCCACTGGGGCCGCGACTTCCTACACTGGCATTCCAACACTGGCATGACCGCTAGGGAACAGAGGTGATGAAGGCACAGACTGGACAGTTAAACCCTGAAAACTTCAGGAGACGGGCATCAGGGGGGCGGTAATGCCAACACTACACTCCTCAATCACGCACTGCCATCTTTCGCCTTCTCTCCCTTCCCAGCCTTGGCCCGTGGCATCCGGCCCATGTTGTAGAACTCCTCGTTGGGCCTCATGTCTGTGAGGTGGGCCAGGCGGTTAGACATGGCGAAGAAGGCGGCGATGGCGGCGATGTCCCAGGCGTCCTCGCGGTCCAGGCCGTGATCCGCCAGTGCTTTGAAGTGCTGGTCCGTCACGTTTTCGCTGCGGCACACGGTCAGAGCGAAGTCCAGCATGGCGCGCTCGCGAGGGCTCAACTCAGCTGTGCTGTAGTTCACTGCCACCTAGGGGACAGGAGCAGTAATTGTGCCATTCATTAACAGGACAGTTTCAGGAAGTTACTGCAAGTGCTCTTGCAATGAAACTGATAAGTTACTAAATACATTACATATACATACGTTACTAAATCACATTCTAGACACTAGGCTGCTGCAGATATGGAGCCTGCGATGCCCATTAGTGTTTTACTCCAACTAAGTGCTTTTGCATCTTCCGAAGTAATCCACTGACCATTTTGGATCATTTTCAAAGGGCACTGAGGACTCTACAAATCATGTAATACAGCCCTTTTCCAATTAAATCATACTCCTCCAGGCTAAATGAAGGACTTGAGGGTTTATCTCTCAGCACAGCCATGATTTGTGTGAAGTGGCCCTGCGGTTAAATGGATGAGCCATTTTTAATGAATGCTTCTGTTTAAAATGCAGGGGCACAGAGGCTAAGTAAACATTGGCGTGTGTGAGTGTGTGTGTGTGTGTGTGAGAGAGAGAGAGAGAGAGTGTGTGTGTGTGTGTGTGTGTGTGTGAGAGAGAGAGAGTGTGTGAGTGTGTGTGTGTGTGAGAGCGAGAGAGTGTGTGTGTGTCTGTGAGAGAGAGAGAGACAGAGAGAGAGACAGAGTGAGAGAGAATATGAGTGAGAGAGAATATGAAAAGGTGAGAGGTCTGACCTGCCCTGCCCTGCTAAGGTGGGCTCCTTAAAGTAGATGCCAATGCAGGCAGTGAAATGATGCTGTATAGTCAGTCATTGATTTTGAGCACAAGTCATTTCAATTGTGAGAGCACTTCAACACCTGGCCTTGCCCAAAATGAGAGTTACAGAACTTTCAAAGTATGGCTTGGTGTCAGCCATTATTGGCAAGTGTCATATTTGGAAAAGACGCCACTCACTCCATGTATCCTTAATCCAAAGTGCTATTTGCAGTGCTCTCAATGATGTCAAATAATCTGTGTGTGAGTGTGTGTGTGTGTATGTGTGTGTGTGTGTGTGTGTGTGTGTGTGTGTGTGTGTGTGCGTGTGTGTGTGTGTATGTGTGTGTGTGTGTGTGTGTGTGTGTGTGTGTGTGTGCGTGTGTGTGTGTGTGTGTGTGTGTGTGTGAAAATACAAACCTGATCTGCTAGACCGGGTTTCTTGGAGTAGATGCGGTGCAATGCACTATGGGAAATGACACAGTACAGGCAATGATTGTGGGCACTTGTGGCGACAACAATCAGCTCACGATCCGCCTTTGACAAATTCCCTGCAGCCAAAAAGATAGGTTTCAACACATAGCACACTATGCTATAATCAACAATTTCACACAATATCCCCTTCTTATCTCAGTGCAGATATGTTTCACTGCTTCATCAAATCTCACCTGTTTCTTTGTTCATAAGGGTATTGTAATAGGCAAAGAAGGCTCGGAATTCATCCGGCCTATGAGACAGTGCCTTAAACACGTTCGGGAGGAAACCACCCTGATGAAATAACGATACTTCTTTGTTAGTTTATAACAGAATAAATAGTTTAACAGTCAACAAATATCAGCAAATGAGACGGAACAACATACCTTTGTTTCTACCTCATCCATGAGTTCCACGATGTCATAAGGCAGATCCTTCTTGTAGGGAACTGGGTAGCGGCTAACGTTCTCATTGTTACCTGAGGAGCTGCAGTACCTTAGGAGAGTAGCTGGGGTTCTTTGATACACTTTGTCTACCTGTTGAATGGAGGACTACACACACACACACACACACACATAAGCACACAAACAACGACAGCAAGGTGGCAGAGCTGCTCTATCATTTAGAAATCGAAGTCAGTGCCACCACAGCAGCTATGTATGTTTGGCAGGTGGCGGTCTTAGGAGGTTCTATATCCTCAAGTGGATGAGGAAAACTTTAATGTGAAAGGTTGTGCTATGCCTGCATCAAGATAACTAATCTACCTGAAAAGGCAAATGGTTTTGCCTTCTCTAATACATAAACAATACATTTAAGTCACTTTAAAAAAAAAAACTGCGCTTCAACGAATTAGGCTAGTTATACCAAACAATTTGCATCGGTTGAATACAGAACATGTCTTCTGAAGTAACACCTTGTATAGTTAAACAAACAGACCATCGCTCCACATGAGGGGCAGGACACCGGAATAACTAGCCTATTGGCAGAACAACTGTGATCCCTTTACGATGACGTTTTCTAAAGGTTATATAGACCATTGAAGCCTATGCATTGAGAAGGTTAAGTAGCCTACTATTGATCCACTCCGTTTGTGAAGGTGGTCTTTGGGTTCGGTTATTTATTTTTCCAAGACGCATCCCTTTAGGACATAATGGCAGGTATACTGGAAATCTGGTCTTACCAGGAATGCAATTTTAGCGGGACGAAATAACTTGAGTGTACGGCAACACGCCATCGCAATGTGATCGACTCTACTGTTTGCCAACAGTGTTTGGAGACAGATACAGGATACAGATCTGACATTTCCTGGTTCTCCGATGCCTTCGAGGGCCAATCGCGGGCAGGGATACATGTAACGCCCTCCGAATGAAGCCAATCAGATTCACCATATTTCACCCGAGTCCGTAGACACATGGTTATTTCTGAGAGTCTTGTCTATTTAAGTTTCCGCTTTGTAAACACTGTAAAATCCAGTTAAACTAGCTATCCCACAAATTTGCATTTTACGCCATTACGTCTTTGTTCCTGATATCTCAGGCAGGGTTCATGAGCTGGCATGTTCCATGGGATTTTTTGCTATGTTTTGAGGCGAGTAGATAACATTTCACAGATAGTCTTTTCAAGTGTCATCACTTAAGGCAAGTGTTACATTCTGGTTTGACCAGTCAGACTGTGTTTCATCTCCTTTCAAAAACAACAAAATAACTTTTTATTTCACCATGTATTTCTCTGTAAGTGTCAAGAGACTCTATAACCAAACCAAAGCCCTCAAGCAAGATCCTCTACAACCCAACAGTCATGGGTCAGGGAGCAGACATAGCCTACTGACAAACTCCTACCTTATTCAAACTGTACTGAAAGTCAATATGGATGAAAGCATAACAAAATAATGGTAACCAAATAGCCATGCAAATATAACCAAAAACATTAAAATAATCTAAAAACTAACAGCTCCCCTGGCGAGAAAAATTGGCTATAACAAGCTTGTTTGGCATGACTGCTCAACACTCCTTGTAAAAACAATGGCACATTGTTTTAATTCACAGACATGCAAGTAATGCATGCAGTAAAGAGGTACTTCACGCTTAAATGTGTTTTTGGAGCTGTTAACTACATTATATGACTGTGCTGTGATGAAACAGTTGTTTCATGCTGGTGTTGGTGTTAATACTGACAAAATGACCATTTACATTTCTTTTTATTTTATGGGGTAAAAAGGGCTCAACACGCCATCTACTGTTTCAAATCACCCTGAACCTTGCAAGGCAGATGCTGATGTAGAGTCAACCGGGACTTCTCTACAGTGAAATATATATATATAAAAAAAAGAATGCTAACATCCTTTAATCACCCAATCTGGTGTTAAGAATGTTAACCCCCCCCCCTCTCAGCCCCTTGCCATCTTTTTAGCATTTTTTCAAAATGATGCAGTGGGTGGAGTTAGGATCAGAGATGGGGATGAAGTCACACTTTAAGTTAGAGTGAAAGGTTAGAGTTTCAAGTGTGTAGAGAGCAAACAAAGGCCTTAACCACTGTTTGAGTTTCTTCCATAACCCTCAAAAACTTTGTTTTAGGTTGCTCTTATTTGTTCATCCCGGGAAATCCCTATCTCCTAATATGTTCCTCTTTAATCATTTTGATTTGAATAATAATTTTCAAACTATTTCCTCCAAATTTGGAAAACAAATCAAACTATTATGTCGCAAAAAAAAAGCAAAGGCCCACTGTCTCTGAGTGCAGAAAAGCAAAACATTTCTTCCCCATTCTGAAGGCCAAACACAGTGTCATCTTGTAGTAACTACTTCTTTATTATCATAGTGTCACAGTTGACATTGTGTTTGGAACCTGCCTAGTGTTGTTCACATTTACCGGCTCTAGAGATAGACATCGAGGTAGGGAACTACTGAAACAATTCAACACCACCATGGTAAGTATGAGAAATAGTCCCTGGCATCTTTACTTAAAGTAACACTATGCAACAATTTGACACTTTTTGATGTATGGTTTTATAGGCAACTAGTTTTGGTACCATCCTCAAATTCATTTTGATAGCATATGGTCATGTAAAGGACAGATAAACACCTGTCTCTTTCCCTCTAGCCATCCAGGATAAGCACTATGTAGTTCTGTGTTTCCTGGAAGAAGAAAAGCTTTCACAGCATGACATTGCCAACACAGCTTCTATCAGTGTCAACTGGGCTGTTGGTGGCAGAAAGTAATAATAAAGACAGGAAATAACATCTTATCAACTGTCTCTTTAAATTACTTCACATATAGACACTGGAGAGATAGCAGGATACAGTATATCTTAAGACAATCAGGACCCAAAACCTGACAGGATTTATTATATATTTAGTACCCACACAGTATTGCTTAACTATTAACTTGTTGAGAAGTTAAAAGTGGCTGATGAAATTAAATCATGTTGTGACTTTATTATTATATTCTTTTTTTATAAAAAAAATGATTAGTCCCCAAGAGCACGGTCCAAACTGCTGCAGTGGCCATGTCTAGACCACCAGCCCTCAGATGTGGCGGCACACCAGGACTTGTCTCTGTATGCCCAAAGGCTAGAACACTGAATATAGGCCAACTCAGCACTCTTGCAAATCCAACATTGGTTATTTAACTGATTTTATTTCCAACATAGTTTAGTTGGAATACACTTAACTTGACTATTAGAAAAGCCATATTGACAGGTCCTTAACTATGTGTTCTATTCTAACTTCCCTGACGAATGTACTTAACATGTGCCATAACACACGTTGTGACATACTCTGCATCCCCATTCATTAATGCAGAAAGGTAAGGTTTCCCCTCTACATGAGTTCCTATTGCGTGAGTGGACAGCCCCCGTGCGTGAAATTGGGCCAATGACAGACAACGGATTGGTCTCCATGTTACCCGGGAAGAAGGGCGTGATTTACTATTTAAACCGGTCACATCCCACACGGATTACATAGGTTCCCTAAACGCCTAGCCATACAGGACTGAAACGAGGACACTCTCAGGTATGAAAATTTACTGATTTGGAGAACTGACATGACCATTTCATGTACCTATGACTAGACGTATAGTATATAACTATAGTGTTGCCAATGCATAATTTAGCCTATAGGCAAAGGCAGTATCGTATTGGTGATACAGATTAAAGTGTTGTCTTCTGACTACATGGTGATAGGCTTAGCAGGTAATGTATTAGGTAAAACACTATCACGGTATTAGATGTACTTTATGCTTTATATAGTTGGTGTTGCCATGCTGGGCGTTTTTCGAATCGTTGCTCTCTTCTGCTCTACCTGACAATTGTTCATCTTGTAGCAAGAACAGTTTAGGCTACCGACCACTCCTTATGCTGCTGTAGCGCGTCGCGAAGGATGGCAAGACTTGATAGGGCTGCGCGCATTGCATACCACAGACACGTCGAGTTATCCCTCATTTTTTTTCTGTAACATGCATAGACAAGTTATTTTGCTGCCTTAATAAAAAAATATGATGAACGGTGATCACGTAGGTTAATGTAATGATTGCATGCCAATGCTTTTTAGATGATAGGGGTGGTAGGCTAATCGAAAGAAACGGAACATCAAGTCCGTGGTTTTAGGGTGGGGTGGGAGATCCATTCCTGTGTTGATTAATCCCATGACACAGAATGTAAGTACTTGGCGTACCCCTCCACGATGTCGAACAGCAAATCTGAGGAAAAAGACAAGCAGACAGCTTGGATTAAATCGAATTTTACGCATTAGCCATTAGAACACCCATATAGGCAAACCTTATATTAGTTACGCGTCCTTGTTAACACACCCACTCATTGCGCCAGAGCGTTGTATGTAAGTTGAAACAGGGAGGTGGTGTGTGATAAGATTTTCCTGAAGAGAGAGCCAACCGTGAAGTGAATATATGCCAGGTGAACACGGAACACGTCAGGGCCGTGCTGCTTACAGCAGGTTTTTTTTTATACATAACGCTGAACAAAAGACCACTGTGCTGTCACAAGACCGCATGGCAATGTAACCATGGCTTGTATTTACACTCAAATATAGACTAAGAAAGAGTACCCTTTACTCTTTTCATGATTTGAATTCAGATGTAAGCATAGATCCAACTCATGATTATTTTGTTGATTTGGTTGAAAATGATTTGAATAGGCATGTGTGTGTAACTGAGATGTGTCCCTTGCCATCATTGCTGCAGAATACTACATATCTCAGTGTAGTGAAAGTGTGGGGATGCCGATGTTAACAAACGCTAAAATATGAGATCTCATGACAAGGGTAGATGGCACATGACTTTCACATGTATAGAAAACGTCAACGACTCCAGTTAGTTCTGCTTTTTTCTCTTTTTCAAACACATTGCAAAAGTTCAGCCAGACTGTTTGTGGCTGAGAGGGCAGAGTGGTTGAGACAGAGGTGTGGTCACCTTCGGGAAAAAAAGTCTACAGAAAGTCAGATAACGCCTCAACACCCTTATGACGTCTGGAATAATGAGAAAGATAAACTGGCCTCTCCAACATCATGGAAACCTTGAAGTCACCTTGAGTTTTGGCTGTTGATCAAAGCTGGTGGCTGGTTTTCTTGCTCGGGCAGTTGAGGCTGTAAGGTGTTTTGTTCGCTATTTGGCTGAAGTGTAACACTTAGGTCTAGCGCCATAACTCATTTTTTGTGAGGAAGTTTCTGCTCGAGTGTTTCAGATTATTACTTTCAAGGCCAGCCTTCCTGTTTATAGTTTGTGGAAGTGAACCACCATTCACTACCCCCTTTCTCCAGGAAATGTGCAATATGGTTTCAGTAGTAACAGCCCAGCCTGTGCTTGCATTCCCTAGTCCTTCCATGACCCGGACTTGTTGAGTCTTGCTTGCAAGGACATGCTTTAGAGCTTGAGTCACACCTTAAGACACACCTTCTCTGACCCTTGACCTCTCCTCCACAGCCAATTGCCAAAATGAGTGACAACAACCCCGTCAAACAGGAGGTGCAGACCTTTGACAAGAAGTGTCTGAAGAAGACCAGTACAGCAGAGAAGAACAATCTTCCAACCAAGGAAGGTGAGTCTGGTGGATTTGTCTCTGGTCTCCCGCTGCGGTTCCTCTATGAACGTCTCTTTCCGAACTTTCCCTTCCGGATGTCCCATTGCATGTTCCAATAGGGAGCTCGCCAAAGAAAAAGACTTTTAACATAAATCAACAGACTGTAAGAAATAAACAGAGTTATCACTTGTTTCCACTCACTCACACACACACACACACACACACACACACACACACACACACACACACACACACACACACACCTGAGTGTGTACTGGGAAAGGCGGGGGCCTTGTGTGTCCTCTGTTCACCTCCTTCCTCTCTTAAGTACACAAAGGATTGGCTTTGCATTGTGTAGCCTCACACCACATCCCCCCCAAACTGGCTTTGGTCTTTCTTTTCTTTTCTTTTTTTTGGTTGCTCCCTCTCCAGCTTCCTGGTACAGAGGGGTCAGAATTGTTGTGCAAGTGTCTCCATTTGAGCCATCACCTCACTTAATTGGGGTTGCAATCTTTAGTCTTATCTTGCCGTCTCCGTTTGTACCCATGTTTTGGAGCTCCGTCCTTCGCCCATTTTTGGAACGTAGTCCCGTCTCAAGTCAGACATGGGAAATAACCTGCCACTGACTGAGCGCGGAGGAACCTTTAACCTCAAGGACCAGTCAGTGCTTGTATGACTGAGGCATTGCACCACAGACACTGCATTAGAAAGGTCTTGGACTTAGCGAGGTTGCTGCAGTTGCAGTAGTACCCCGTGCTATGCACAAGCACAGTGATTCATGTGCTCAGCCTGATTAGTCACACATTTGCTGTTGTTGACATTTTTTTCTAACTGACAGGCAATGCTTTATTTGTCCCAGCAGTCAATGGCTTATCCCTTCTCCCCAAAACATCACTCAGGTTCATTTACCAGAAAATACAATCGCGTGACAGAGTACAGTTTATGGAAAATGAAGGGCGAAATGAGAAACAGAAAGTGTGTTTGTGTGAGAGAGAGAGAGAGAGAGAGAGAGAGAGAGAGAGAGAGAGAGTTAACTTTGCATGCTACATGCAACATTTTGCGTCACCTGAAACTGACATCTAAAGATAGTCAGACTTCCTCCACATAGGTTGGTTTTATTCACAGAAATGTCTCCTGCAACATTGTGGGAACGTCTGCTACACTAGTCGTCAGGGCAGCAGAAGGAGACTGCAGTGCGCAGAAAGGGGAGAGAGCACGCAAGGAAGAGAGGGGAGAGAAAAGAGAGAGAATGAAAAAGAGAGGGGAGAGACTGAAGAGACAAACACAGGAAACACGAGAGAAGATAGATTACCAGAGTGAGTGGGACGTGCGAGAAGAGAGAGAGAAAGGTGAGAGAGTGCAGGAGAGAGAGTGAGAGAAAGAGAGAGTGAGTGAGGGAGAAGCAGCTGTGTTTAATGCAGTGGAGTCTCTCTCTCTTCCTTTCCCTCTCTCTCTCTCCCTCTCTCTCTCTCTCTTCCTTCCCCCCCTCTCTTTCTCTCTCTCTCTCTCTCTTGGTTAAACACAGATACAGGTACTCAGCACTCTGCTGCAGCAGCCAGTAGTAGAGTGCTTACATCAGTCCAGATCTCTGTCAGGGAGTTACACTGTAACCCTTCCAATGCCAGTGCCCTTCACCCATTAGGGTTCAAGTTCACAACTCTAGTACTGCGTGGACAGCAACCTGGTTGATGTTGTCGCATGATTTTAGAAAAAAAAACCCAGAAAGACATGAAGATAGAAAAGAAAGGAGTGGTGGAATGGCAGCGCAAGTGAAATGAATGAAAAGTTTAATAATGATTTGAATTGTCAGCAGTAGAGAAATGGTGTCTCATGGCGCCTATCTGAGATCTGTCAGTAGGATAGAGACGTGATCAATAGCTTCGATCACATCCCAGTTATGCCTTTGTTTAAGTCAATAATATTCACTGTGCCCAGGTTCCGATAGGCAACGCATTGATTTTGTTGAATGATATCAGGATGACTAGCGTCGGGTATAAAGGGATTATTGTTGGTCGTTGTGGTCTTGGAGTAGGGAACTGCTTTCCTTCAGCATAATATATATTCATTTCAGCATGGAGGCATATTGATCATCTGCACTGATGGACCACTAAGCCTTTTCCACATCCTTCGTGTGTGTGTGTGTGTGTGTGTGTGTGTGTGTGTGTGTGTGAATGAATGAATCAATGACTGTATGTGTGTTCTGATGGTGTCCAATTCTTTGCAGACATCGAGGCAGAGAAGAAGGCGGTGGCGGAGTCCAAATGAACCAGTGATGTCACCTCACCTGGACCAATCCCCGTGTCCCCCCCTCCCACCTTCGTCTTCCTCTCCAGTTAACAGACTCCTGCTTGTCCATCACGTCCGCTTCTTTGCTGTGTATGCATCTTTAATCACTCGAGGCAGTTTCATTTTGGTAGGAACCACATGATAACATTCGGTGGGCTAGGCCCGGGTTCAGAATAAGCCATGTATAATGCAGCTATATGGTAGAATACACAGACTCATTTTTATGTGAATGAATGCGTATGTGTACAAAGAAATTACAAAATCAAACAGATGTGGGAGTAGCCAAATTTGTGAATTGAGCCAATTAAGCACAACCATAGCACACCCTTCTGCCCTACCAGCTCGACCTGTTCTGCTTCCTTTCTGCAAGTCCTCTACCCCTGGTGCCATTCTGAATGAGTTGCTCTATAAGTACCATGTGAAATGATATTTTTGTTTGAATAAAATAATAAAGAATGTTTTAAAATGAATTTAGTGTCTTTGATTGTTATTTTTTTTTTAAATAAACAATGTGTAGTTTAGTCATTGTTTTTTAAGGTATGTTTTTAGGTGGCTAATTTCTACATCCTCAAATTAATTCTGATGGTACGTGGTCACACCCGTCATTCTTACTAGCCTTCCAGGCTACACACTATGTTCCCTGAGACCCATGGACAATATGAGAACAGCTTTTATAGAACAGTGTCTCTAAATATATTGGCAGAATACATCAGATATGTATCATTCATGCTGTGCTGCAAGTCTGTTGGTTTGTTAGCTCACTAGCTGTAGAGAAAACCATAATGCCTCTTGCCCTTGGCTTATCGCACACACACAATTACCAAAACTGAATAAGCTATCAACCACAAAGAAAGAATGTAGTGTTATGTGTCAGTGCACAATCTACAATATAGTGCACCCAGGCACTCTTCACTGGCTCTGAGCTACACTGAAATATGAGTCAGTGACATTTTAATCAGATGAAAATATAATGCTAAAGTTGTTGTTTTAAATCCCCTGTTTATCCGCTCTCCTCGTGTGTCAGTCCTGCCTTATACCCAGAACACAATAGCGTAGTGTGACAGGGGGCCTTGAGCCAAAAAACCCTGGGCCCCCACCCCCACCACAACCCACTGGGTCAAGTTAGGCCACAGCCCACTGCCCCAGTCAAGATAGCCTATTGTGATGTGAGACCAATAACAATTCCACATGTTCGCCACAAGCCGACATGAGAAGTTAATATTAACTGTGTGTTGAGTGTCGCTACGATTGCAACATTGTTCCCCAATGTATCATGTAGGGGCCATCCTTTTTACGGTATTTGCAGTCAAACAAATCAAAAGTCTAAACCAATTAGGGCATAGCTCTCCTCAACAGAATAAAATGCAGTGGGTTACATGTCTGCACTGCGTGCATAGTTTCAGAGAACAGAGAGAGACTATCCGTTATGAGCCGCAGAGGAGCTTGTCTGAACATCAGAGAAGCAGAGGCTGCCTCAGCCAGTCGTGAATGAGTCCATAATAAAAACCAGCTTGTCTCTTGACATTCAGGGTATTTTGCAATACTTGTGCCATAAACTCAGCACAGTGTTACGCAACTTTCATAGATTCCTGTTTTTTTCCCTGCGTGCACTTGCATGTACGTACACGCACCTCAGCCCACAGCACAGCTGAACTGCTTCCCTATCATTTACAACTGTGAGCTGCAGACGACGCCCACAAATGGCCAAATGCTGTCATAGACTATCATCTCCAACCATACACTATCAAATCCTGGCATACATGATCAACTCCTGCTACATACTGTGTATAATTTACTGATATGTTACTGCTATACAGTGTCAAATGCAACTACCCACTCTCCAAAGCTGTCATATACTATGATTTGCAAACACAAACCACACAATGCCGCCGTACACCCAGTTAATTTGACATTCACCCAGCCTTCGGTTGCCAAGGCATGGTGAACAGCAACCAGCTCAGCGGTTCTCTGCCCTTGGCTCTGAGCTCTCTCTCCCCTCTCTGCTGCCTGCCTCCCTCCCCTAGGCACACTGTTGGCCTGTAGGGTGTGGTTGGCACATATGCACCGTGTGTCATACCACACGTCTGCTGAAGAGAGAGTCAATCTCAATTTAGAGAAGATTGAGCCCACGCTAAAGACAAAGAAAGTTGTGCTACCCCACTACAACAGCGGGAAAGGGTTTAAAGGTTTGACTACACACACGTGTGTAGCTGTACTATACTATCAAATGAATTTTTACAGTAACAGTATACAACAATTTGACACTTTTTGAGGTATGGTTTTTATAGGTAACTAGTTTTGGTATCATCCTCAAATTCTTTTGATAGCAAATGGT
Organism: Clupea harengus; assembly: GCF_900700415.2. Classification (NCBI taxonomy): domain Eukaryota; kingdom Metazoa; phylum Chordata; class Actinopteri; order Clupeiformes; family Clupeidae; genus Clupea; species Clupea harengus. The sequence continues at coordinate 8,331,127 of NC_045171.1, forward strand.
CATGTGAAGGACAGATAAACACCTGTGTCTTTCTCACTAGCCATCCAGGATATGCCCTATGTAGTTCTGTGTACCAGGCTGGAATACCCTGCAAAAATGGAAGAAAAGCTTTCACAGCATGACATTGCCAGCTATACTGCCAAAAGACACCAGTTAGTGTGTTGGCAAGCTTCTATCAGTGTCAACTGGGCTGTTGGTTGCTAGGTTTTTGCATGCCTTTTAGGTAGTTAGCTTGCTAGTTTTGGAACAGAACTCCTTATTGCTGCTTTAAGTGTAAAATTGTCTTTATCAAATGTGAAATTTGCAAGTGCATGTAGCCCAATGATATAAAAGTAATGAATGGGATTATGTCATATTCTACATTTGTAGGTGAAGAATTCCTTGCAGTCCAACTGGAGCCCAAGACCATGGGTGTGGTGCTTCAGTAATCTGTGTTCAGAGCACAGCCTGAGTCTTTCAGATAGATGCCTTAGAGAGAAAAGCCCTCTCTCTCTCTCTATTTATCTGTGATCTTCTGCAGGTACCAACATGTTGAGGGATTAGAATCAGAAAGCTCAAGCCCATCAGGAATCCATGTGCATGGCGGCGGGTGGTTTAGCAGAGATATGTGTTCACTCACACTGCACGCAAAAATGAGGGGCTCGTGTTTTCAGTTCAAGCCCTCAACGTGTCTGTCCAGAAGGGTCAGTGCTTGGCTGTAACTGTTTTAATGCTCTTAAGGGGAGTTAACCTAGGAAGAATGCCGAGGCAGATGAGAAGGAGCCTGGCACACACAGGCTTCACATACACACACACACACACACACACACACACACACACACACACACAAAC
>NC_045171.1:8334457-8399457 GCF_900700415.2 Clupea harengus
CTACTCACATAGAGGTGTGAGAAGGGCCTTTGCTTGAGAATAGCCAGAAACAATTTTCAGCATCTTGCAGCACCCAACCCACACACAAACACACACACACACACATACATTACCTAAAGCACAGTTTCCTGTGAACACTCAGATAATACTATCTACTCTGATGAACAAAAGGAGATCAGATAGGCCAAATTCGTATGCAGCTATGTACAGAGAGTTGGCTACCAATAAAACTGAATAAGCAGAATTTTGTCTCAGATTGACAATGGGAAAAGTAAAACTGTATTGATTATCAGTCAGAAGGTAAATATGAATGTTCATATAAATACATTCATAATATTTGCTGCTGTTGGGCATTCTAGTCTACTGACTGTGGATTGTGAAGCTGAAAAAAAACACACTGTGCATTAGGAATGTATTCATTGATAAAAAATGTGCATTTCCTATGTACAGATTAGACCTATTGTGGTTTTAACGACCACACCTGTTTGTACCCTCGGAACAAATATGGATGGGGAATCAAAACTATTCTCTGGAGTCTTTAATATTTTGCTGCCACCTGCTGTTTGGTTTAAATACACCGTTGGGTTAAAAATACATGTTGTCTGAGTTACCTACAGGTGGCGCTCCATAACAATGTTCTCCCTGCAAATGGGCGGGTTTAAGCCTCTGATTGGTTTATTTCCCATCGTTCAGGCATGACACCTCTCTGGTAACAGCCAAGCTAGTTAGCTGGGCGATAGTTAGCCACTTTGCTAGCGAAATCAGCTAACTAGCGTCTGTAGGTAGATAGATACCTTGGGATAAGGTAACAAGGGGACTTGTGCGATTTATTTTCCGATTAATCGTGCCTGTCCAACCACATTTTAAGACAATGCAACGGTAACTGAATCGATGAAAAACAACGCAAAATCTCGTTAACGTTAATTCAGACATCCTCGGACATTACGGATCACACACCGGCGGCGGTAGGTTTTGTTTTGCTGTTTGCTTTACAGCTAGCTTAGTCGACGGTTACTAGCCAACTAATTAGGAATGAGGGCATCTGCACGGGTAGATTAGCTCAGCGTCAGATTGTGGACATTATATTGAAACGATTTGCTTGGAACTGAAAAGTCCTGCAATGGTCAGTTGACTTCGTTTGGCTACTGTACAACGTTGATTTTATTACCTAACATTTCCCGGACAGTTGGCTAACGTTAAATGATTGATTCGTCGCAATGTACAATAGGTCATTGATTGCTGTAACGTTCAGTTATATCTACCGCGTCATTAGCCTGCTTGAAGTAAACGAGAAAATGTTAGCTAATTAGCTATGTAGTTTATTTTAAATCCTGAGATATTGCCACGCTGCAAAAAATGACGGTTGTTTGCATAACATGAACTGCAGTTCGTGTTCGGTTAACGTGTGCTTCATTGTTGATCAACATAAGATGATGGCATCATACTGCTTTGGTTGACTTGGTAACTAGCTTTCGTGTATTCACAAAATCTGTCTCTTGCGCTTGCAGCGTGGGGGTTTGTAATTGGGCAACATATTTGTGATCCAGAGTAGCACCGTGCAGGTCAAAGTTTGACAATAGGCTATTACCTATGTTGGAGTGCCGTTGGTTAATCTCTCCCGACTTGTTTATTCAAAGGTGGCTTTGCGTTTGGGCAATCCATTGAAGGAGCTCAGAAAGTAAGCTAACATTACAAGTCCCACTATTTTGCAGGAGCTGGGGAGAATGGTGGTTCCGGACAGTGGGAATGTGGTCCAGACAGCCGACAATGGCGGCAGTACCAGCGGACACATGGAAAGCGTGCAGCCCGGCTATGAAACCGAACAGGAGCTTGCAGGGGTGGAGCTAGAAGAGGTCCGCAAGTTGCAGGATCTAGTGCGGAGACTGGAGGTTCAGAACCAAACACTGCGCAACAGGGGCACCAAAGTTCTCAACGGCAACCTTGCAACGACCGGTAGCAACATAAATAACCAAAGGACACTCTGCGAAGGAGTAACAAACTCTTCCGTTACGAGGGAGGACGGCGGTGAGTTTAGTGGCAGGGACTTTGAGCTGTCCCCCCAGCCGGATAGCAGTAGCAATAGCATCGAGGACATGTCCCCGCTGCCCGATGGGACTAGGCTAGAGGACGAAGACGACGAAGAGAACGCTGGTTCTGCCTGCTTTCATCTCACCTGCGGTAGCGGCAACACCGAGGAACTGTCCCCAGGACAGCCCGAGTCTAGTCCCTCTCAGGAGAGCTGTGAGTCGGAGACGCTAGGTGTGAGCGGTGCCGTTATAGACCATTCCGGCTTGGACGAGGTGGAGGTGCTGGACCTGGAGGACTGTGTCGAGGCAGAGGACGAGGACAGCTGGTAGGTGCCTTTTGTTACGGTTCCAGTCTTGTTTGAGTCTGGGGCGGGTTAGGACACTTTACCGATGTTTGCTTTGATATCACACCAGGCTGCATCTGCAGACTCACTACACATCCGTTGCCTGCTCTCCACAAAAGCCGTTATGTTTTGGGGAGGAATGAATGGCGCCTCTGTTTGTCCAGCGGAGGACACATTTAGCCATGGGGGTGAAGTTTTCACCCTCTGAATAGGACTTAACGGAGCCCCATGGCTGTAGTGAGTTCACAGCAAGCAGAGTAGGCCAACTCTCGATTGTGTCTGTAAAAGAGTGAATTGTACAACAGCCCTCTCAGTTGGTCTGCACAGACTTGCTTAGTTGCTTCTCAGCAATTTTTATATGTGATGCCCACAGACCCACTGTTATCAATGTTTACGACCCCTTAAGGGCATTTTCCTTGACCCTACAGTGGAAGCAGTAAGCATCAAAATCGGCCACATCCCAAACCACTCTTGAAAAGTGCATGCCCAGTTCTCTGAGCTTCCTGTGGATCTGCTGAAGGGCTGCCTGAAGTCTTATGCAGAGAGCATATCAATGAGCAATTTGCTCAACGAAAAGAAAAAAAAAACTTTGTAGGTCATGCTATGTTGTGACATGCACAGAAACCTTTGCATGTTTTCCCAGTGTTTTGCATGCATCATTTGAATGTGACCACCACTGCTGGTGGTATTAAAAGCACATTCATTTGGTGGTAATGCACTTCCACTGTTTCTTCATTCCCAATCAGCATTCATTAAACGCTTCCTGAGAAACAATAACGCATCTTGGCCGCCAGCGAGTTTCTGCTTCAGTGGGCCTTTCGTGCTCTCATTTCAGCCCCGCTCACCACATCTCCACATCTCCACAGACCACACTGGCACACAGGACTCATCTGGGAGAATTTGAGAGAGAATTTAAAAGGATTATTATATCCGTCTCAGGGGTTAACAGGGGAACATAACGTGGCATCATGGGAGTTTTGTGTGTACTGTAGGACTGTGTGTGTGTGTGTGTGTGTGTGTGTGTGTGTGTGTGTGTTCCTCTTGATGCACTGATCAGAGCAATGCTGCTCTGCGCCGTGCAGCATGATTCACTAAGCTCAGAAGTGGAGCGATGGTTGGAGGGAAGATGCAGGAGCGGAGAGCGGCAGAGATGGAGAGAAACATTGTCAGTTAGAGAGAGGAAAAGAGAGAAATGAAGATGGGAGCAAAGAGAGAGAGAGGGTGGATGAGAGACTTGAACCAGTAGAGAGAAAGGGCAAGATGAAGGAGAGAGAGGGGGGGGGAAAGACCGCAAGGAAGATGGACAGAGAGATGGGGAGAGCTGAGGGAGTGTGAGCCTCTGTTTACAGAGTGCCCAGCCAACGTGATGCACTTAGGGTATACGGCGCTGCCCTCCTGTCCATGTGAGTGAGGATGGGAGGTGTGTGTGACTGAGACTGACTGACTGATAGAGAGAGGGAAAGAAAGAAAGAAAGAAAGAAAGAAAGAAAGAAAGTGTGTCTCCCTGCGGAGAGCGAGTGCTTCTCCTCCTGGGCATGTCTGCTTGAAAATGCCAGTGTTCTGATTGTCTGGCAAAAATCAGAAAAGCATCCACTTGTCTTTCGGTCATGCTAAACAAAGAAACGGAGTCATTTTAATTTGGCTTCTTTATCCCAACACCACAAACGTAACACCATTCTCAGTTTGGGCCATATTTGTGTGTTCCAGCTGCTGTAGTCTGAGTTACTCTGATCACTAGACCCGTTCAGTAATCTTAGTACTGCGTAGCCTGTACAATCCATTCTTAATCCATATTTCTCCCTCGTATACATATAAAGGATGACGAGATGACTTTGCATAAATGTTTCTTCCCAGCAAGCCCCACACATTTATCCCATAATGTGTTTTTTTTTGCTGTCTCTAAACAGGTAGCCCATTGTTTGCTGCTGGCTAGTTAGCAGCTTACGCTGGGGTTGGAATGGCAAAGACAGCGCAGACTTATTCTCAGTTTCACATCATTAGCCTTCTCCCATATGTTATGCGTGGGGCAAACACAACCACAGCACGGGCTAATCCGGTTAGCGGCGGTAAGCTGCTTTGGCCGGACCCGGTAAACTGCTTTGGGTGGACTTAGGCCACATGTGATCCTGCTCTTTCTGATTGGTACTGAGAGTGGTGTGTGTCTGCGTGTGTGTCTGTGCATGTATGTTTGTGTTTGTGTGTGTTTGTGTGTGTGTGTGTGTGTTTGTGTGCGTACATGTGTGCGTGCGTAGTGGGTAGTGTAGCGGGGTCAGTGGTTCAGGGATGGGTCACTTCAAAGGGTCAATCACGGGCAGACAAATAAGGATTGAGGACCCGAAGCAGACTGGAAAAGACTTGGATGAAGCCTTACAGCCGCAGTAAATCTATAGCTCAAGGGATTTAAGAGGCTCTCTGATAAGGCTACGCATCAATTTGAGTAGTAAGTCTATCAATTTGGATTAAGCAGCCAATGAAGAATTTACAGCTAAAAGATCCATATCAAGCCTATGTGCTATGTGTCATTACTTGACATGACAGTTGTCCCTTATTCCTTGTGTGTGTCTCTCTCTCCCTCTGTAATTCAAGTCGACTTGCATTTGCTGCAAAAATACCTCTTCTGTCTTATAATTATATCAGATAGTAAACATGGGAGTTTACTTTTCATGCTGGAGGAGGTCCAGGCCCAGTGTCCGACTCGCGCAGTGAACCCCCATAAAGCTGTGGGTATAAAATATTGATGGGCTTCATTGCATTCCTTTAGGTTGATGTTGGGTCTGAGGACCGATTACGCTGCATGTTCAGGTCTCTTCGCTAGAGAGTAGGCTACCTGTTTTTAGGTGTGGATAATAGCTGCTATAGTTTAGGAGATACATCAGGTTTGTTGCTCTGTAAGCTAAGATGAAGGGCTCTACCAAAAAAAAAACTAATATGCTTGGCTGTGGGTGCCTTGGCAGGGATGCGGACTGCGGCCCTGTCAGCAGCTGAGGTGTTGGGGGTGATCAGCAGTAGTTCACTGAGGGCTGCTCCCGCTCCTGCTGCTGCTCCTGCTGCTGCTCCTGCTCCCGCTCCTCTCCCTGATGCCACTGAGCTCAGCGCTGGCGCAGTGGAGACTCCAAACCCAGGGCTCACACAATGCCAAATCCCTCAGAGTGATTTTTGGGATGGCACTTTTTTTTTTCTCTCATGAGCTCTCCTTCACCGCCACCCCCCCCCCCATCCTCCCTCTCTCTCTCTCTCTCTCTCTCTCTCTCTCTCTCTCTCACACTCTCACGCTCTGTCTCGCTTTCTCTCTTTTTGCGCTCTTTTTTTTTTTCCCGATCTCTCTCTAGAGAAAAAAAAAAACAGGAACCATGACCTCAATGCAGCGCTCTATATTATTATGTTCTTCCCAGCGGGAGCTCAGTGTTCTCTCTCTCTCTCGCTCGCTCTCTGTGGGTGTGTGTGTTCCCTCTGTGAAGGGCTGGATGAGTCTCATCCGACAGGGCCTTTTGTATGGATGACACCCTCCCCTCCGCCTCCTCGCTGCAGTGGCTTTGAAAAGGCCTTTGATGAACTTGGCAGCGGATGAGCTCACTGGTGCACCGCTATATGTTTGTTTTGTCAGGGGAAGCAAGTTGAGGGAGAGCCCCCATGTATTTGAATCCCAAGGTGCGGTGAGATTGAGGTGAAATGGGGCTTGCTGATGCACCTTGTTCACAACTGCGTCCTTGCTCAAGTGACTGAGTGAATCTCGAGTCCCTACAAGCGCAGTAGAGAATGCGTTCTGAAATGTATTTAAGGTTTGTGATTAATGCTAAGACCAACCAAACTAAACACTGGTGTGAAGACACGACCGATTGTGCTGTTGCTATTGCAACTGGACGCCACATAACATTGTAGTGGTATTGATGGTGAATATAATGACTCATTTTGTAGGACAGGGCTGTGCATGGGAGAGCACGCATGAGAGAATAAATTTTGACTATGGTCATGTGATCTGTGATGACTTTGTGAATGTGTGCACTTATTTCCCTGAAGAGCATGTGGATGCTGCATATTGGGGGTTCCTAGAGGTCTTGGTGTGTGTGTGTGTGTGTGTGTGTCTGTGTGTAAGAGAGTCACAGAAAGTGAGAGGGAAATCCAGCGCAGCTGTGAGATGGTATGTCAAGTTGACAGTTTGTGTGTGTGTGTGTCTCAACCAGAGAGGCAGAGTTCCCTACAGCAGTGTCTGTGTAATGCAGGGCTGTCAGTATAAGTGTCTGTCACTTGGGCAGAAAAGTCTTCGCTGTGTGTGTGTGGTGTTACTAATGAATTCACAACTACGTCATTATTTTATTTGAGACCGTTAGTGAGAGATTGCTTGTGTTTGACTGTGTGTTCTTATCTTCCATAGTCGTAAGAGTATTTGTATCTTTACTGCAGTGTTCCTCAAAGACAAATCTGTCATTTATTTGGTCTACTGATAGGCCTGTTTGGAGCAGAAACATTGCCGTCATATACAAACAATCTCATGGCCTGTGTGTGTCCTGTGTTGTGGTGACGGATATGCTGCCTGTCTCTGCGGCTGCGGCTGCTGCTGCTTGCTGAGGTGTGCAATGCTTCTTCACAGAGTGGCGCCGTCAGCTGTTCCCCCCCCCTGTGCGCATGGCCCCTCAGCCCCCTCCTGAGCCTACTTAGAGCAAGATGTGAAACCCTTACAGACAGTCCCTGGTAGTCTAGTGGTTAGGATTCGGCGCTCTCACCGCCGCGGCCCGGGTTCGATTCCCGGTCAGGGAAGAGCTTTTTTTCTTTTCTTTTTTTTGTCCTAATGTTGTTTTGTCTAATTTCTACATTTGACACCAAAGCATTTTCAGACACATGTGATGGGGTAAGGTTCTATTTCAGTAACCGCTGACGGGCCACTTGAAAGCCGACTGGAGAATTTGGTTAGTCTGCCGGTCACAAGTTGCAGCGTTGGCATAAGAAGGAGATTGTTTTGTATTTGTTGTCGTCTTAGGTTTGTTAAGCCTCTCATGACTGCAGAAGCCTGTGTAACCAGATTTAGGGGAATGCAGTGAGTTCCTCTGGGGTTTTGGAGAGTGGTTAATGTCGCTCAGGTGAGCAAATTCATTGTCACGGTGACATCAATGAGAGACACCTGCATGCAGACACACACAAAGAAATGCATTCCAGACAGGTCATTAAAAAGCTGAGCAGATTTTATCCCATTTGAGGTAAAACACACCTGATAAACTGGCTCGGTGGCATACTAATCTCTTTTTTGCTGTTACAGTTCTGTCCACCATTTTCTGTCCTAAAACATCTGTCGCAGTCATGACTTTTTAATCTCCTCAGTCTTTTCATCGTCTGTGTTGCAGAGCACGTATAACATTAAAAATATGTCTGTAAACATTTTTTTGTTTAGTAGTGTGACGACAAGTGAGTAAGAAGAGCCTCATCGGAGAGCTGATGACTGAATGTAATCTCTCTCTCTTTCTTTTTCTCTCTCTCTCTCTTTCTTTTTCTCTCTCTCTCTTTCTTTTTCTTTCTCTTTCTCCAGGCTGTATGTGTCCCCGAAGAAGCATGCAGCGGAGCAGGGTCCCCAGTCCCCTCTGAAGTGGTGCCGGCAGGTCCTGGATCATCCCAGCCCAGAGACCGAGGTGGCCTGCAAAACCCTCATCAACCGGCTGGACCAATGTAGGCCACACACACACACACACCCACGTGTACACACCCACCTGTACACACACACACACACACACACACACACACACGTACACACCCACACACACGTACACACCCACACACACGTACACACACACACTCCAACTTATGTCAGCACATATCCTGTACACAGCTTTTAATATTGACCATATGAGAGTATGAGGATGTATTCTTCTCTGCACCTACCCACAGAGTCTGTCCCCCACAAACCCAAGAACCAGGCAAGACTGAGCTCTCTGTGTGTAAAATCCTTCTTCCCAAGGGGGCATAGGAAAGGCCACATTGATAACCAGTGTCTTATCATGGTCGCTCACGGCCCCCGTTTCTCCTTGTCCTTTGTGTGGCATTGTCAGTCAACCCCGGGTCATGAAACCGATCCCGAACATTTGAAACCCTCTCTATGCAAATAACAGGTGATGTGGCCAACCATTGCACTCTCTCTTCTCTTCCTGGACGGCAAAGGTTCATGGGAATGGCTAACGTTGTTAGAAGGCCTGGCCAGATATGATCAGCCATGCTGGCACTGACAAGCTCACTTTCATTGTGCTTTATCAGATGGAAGTAATTTGCATCAGGTGTGTGTGTGTTGAGGTGTGCACTGATACTACAGACAGATAAAGTGTGTGTGTGTGTGTGTGTGGTAGATGGGTGTGGTGACTGCACTTTGTCCCTCCCATCATGTGCTCTTGACTTGTGTTCTGTGTGCTAATGGCTGGGCCCTTTCTTCCAGCGAAACCCTCTCGCAGTCTTATTTACTGTTCAGAGACTGTGTGTGTGTGTGTGAGAGAGAGAGAGAGAGGATGTGTTTACCAGATATGTTTTCATTGGTGTAGCACTCTACAGCAGCCCCTGGAGCGGTTGGGATAGTATGTCTACCTGCTTTGTGTGTTTTGTATTTGTCATCGTTCATTCAGCCTGTGTGTGTGCTTGAAAGTATGTCTCTCAGCCTACGTGTGTGTGTGCTTGAAAGTATGTCTCTCAGCCTGTGTGTGTGTGTGTGTGTGTGTGTGTGTGTGTGTGTGCTTGAAAGTATGTCTCTCTGTCATGGTTGTGTCTGCCTGATTTCCTGAGCCTGTGTCTTTGCAGACGTGTGTGTGTGTCGGTGTAATGGTCTACCTGTCTCTGAGATCCATTATTAACCACGCGGTCAGCTGCTGTCCGCACCCAATCCCAGCTGAGCAGCAGTGTGACTGACGCACTGAGGCACATCATTAGCCGAGGCCCCAGTGTTGGGTTATCTGCCTGCCCTGCCCCAGGCTCTAGTTCACTGACACACACACACACACACACACACACACACACACACACACACACACACACACACACACAGCAGCCTCTCTGCCCCAGTATCACACAGGACCTGTGTTCTTGTTCTGTGGCTTAACTAGAAGACATGTAGCTCAACTGCTAGAACAAATGTGATCTCGACTGACGCTGCGTGTATCAGTTTGATGCCCAAGAAAATGCATATAGATACATGGTATATCTGTATTGTGCTATACTATGGATAAAAGCATCTACTCAATTAATACATGAAATTGGTTTGTTCCCATACAGCACTTATATTAAAACAATACCTTCATTGTGCTGTAAATGGCATTTGTTGGAGGTGTCTGCTAAAAATCAATGAATGCAAATGTATGTGTCTGCAGACACTGGTCTCTCTGTCTGTCTGGGCAGGCCACACTCTTCCACACTCACCTGGTCTTCAGGTGTCCTGAGCTAATGTTACATCAGGGGTCAGTGGCATGGGTTCTGTTTAGGGATGGGGGAAAAGGATTGTTGTATCGATGCATCACGATGCAGGGACATTTTTAAATCGCGTTAGCATGCCAGCATAATGAATTATAAGCGACTTATTTAAACCCATTTCATTACAATATGCAGTTGTAATGATGAAGGACAAGTTCATTTACAGGTAAACATTGTCAACACACACTACTTGTCAAGTTACACGTTCCTTGGTGTCGCTAGCCCATTACACGCCAGCCCATTACAGTTAATGTAAACAAATCATTCCATTGTGATCGCCGTAGAAATGTTTACTTGTTGGTGCTGGCAATACATACTACATGTACATGTAACATCTGTGGATGAGTCAGCTCTCTGTCATTGGGGTCAGTGCTAGCAAGTTGGCTAGCTGTCATCTGAGTGATTTAAAATAGAAAGAAAACGTATGGCTGAGTTTATTAAGCAGGGAAATGTCAGCCAAGTCATGTTTTGGCTGGAGCAGTCCTTCAAACTACCAAGTAGTAAGTTGAATCATATGACATGATGATAACATTATATAAATGAGAATCCTGCAGGTGCCCCTGGCTTGTGGGATGGATAATCATATTTGATCTTACAACATAAACCAGCTGGCTCAATTATGTTTTTTATTTTTGTATTATTATATATTTATATATAAATAGGACAGTAATTTAATTATCCTGTATGCCTAAAAGAAGGACATTCGTTTTTAATGGGATAAAAAAAAAATGTAGCCTACAAAAGATTTAGCATTTAGACATAGGCCTACATTTTTAGGACCAGATGATCGTGATTCATTCAGAATTGTTTTATAATCGATTAGCTACGTTAGCTTCCCTTTGAATCGTAATTGAATTGTAATTGAATCGTGAGGTCAGTAATTCACACCTCTCGTTCTGTTCCCCACGGTTAGCCTCATAGATCGTCACGATGACCTGGGGTTGAGGTCAAACATCGGGTGAAAATTGGTGAAGGATTACATGGCAAGATTTGTGGATTTGTTGAGGGTGCTAGATAAAGGGCACAGAAGTGTTGACTTGTTATAGTTGGTTTGACAAGCAATGTGATCACAACACTCTGGGTTTGATGCTTAGTGTTGACATCTTGACCTTTGTGTCAAGTGTCAGTCCAGTTCTAGGGAGAATGTATTCTGCTTGCCAAACGCTTCGTGGAGAACTGGTGTGTGTGTGTGTGTGTGTGTCCTTTTTCAGATAAAATCAGGTGTGTGTGTGTGTGTATGATGGAGAACCTTCAGTCTGTTATCAATTACAGGGTGTGTGGATGAGAGGGCAATGAACAGCACCTTGCCCAAATAAAAATTCAGTATCTCGATTCAGATTTTTGGATGTGAAATGTTTCATTTGCTGCTAAACAAATGTGTTTTTCTTAGTACAACATTGCCACACAGTACACACGTAATTTATTGCACATATCCCTCAGACACTTGCATGTATTTTCTAGCATTTCTAGAACGAAATGTGTTTTGAATGTAAATGTTGTATGACTAACTCTTTGTGTGTGTGTGTGTGTTTTGCAGCGGCGTCTCGATGGAGGAACGTGTACTCCAGTCCCTCCCAGTGTTCAGTGGGCTCCACGGCAGAAGCCTCCCTCTCACCTGGGTACCACAAATCCACTAACAAAACGCTACTAACCTGTGGCAGCTCAGGTATGGCATGACCTAACACCCCCTGTGTTCTTCTCTCACACACATGTATGTATGCATGCATGCATTCATACATGCGCGAACACACACACACACACACACACACACACACACACACACACACACACACACACACACACACACACACACTTCCTATCACCACCTGACACCCTTAATGATGTTCTCATGCACAAGTATGCATGCATGCACACACACACACACTCACTCACTTCCCATTACCCACCTTAGTTATTGACACACATATTATTGCTCACATTCCTTCTTCCTCTATGATTTATATGAGGGGACAGATGGTTTGTTTTACTTTAATTTGCATGAACACACAGACTTTGACACCCATATGCACGTGTGCGCACACACACACACACACACACACACACACACCACACACCACACACTAACTGCACACGGTCAGCAACAGCCCCAAGGGTGTTGGAATGTTTTTTTTGGCCATTTCTTGTCTGGGTGAGTGTTATGCTGTGGGTGTGATTTAAGGGTGTGTGTGTTGCCTGGACTAGTCATTCCCACACATCTCTGCAATGTGTTCGTACATCAAGGCCCATTATCTTTCCCTCTGTCCCTCTGGTGTTTGCATTGCATTGGTGAAAACACTGTTTCTGGCTTCTGTGCTGTGAAGGAAGCGACTTGCCCTTATATGTACACACGTTTCTTTAGTGAAATGCTGAGGTTTTGCTGACTGACAGTGGATGTCATCACAGAGGAACAGCCGTCTCTGTCTCACACACACACACACACACACACACACACACACACACACACACACACACACACACACACACACCTATATAATTCATGTCCTTATGTTCCCATTACTGAAACCCAGTGGTTAATTGTGAAATGAGCTCTGTGCGTGCGGCCATGACACACTTAGGCTATGCCCACACAAACACATTTTCATTTCAAAATGGCGTTTTAAAACTAAAACAATCTCTGTACAGACAGTTGCTTTAGCTCCGTGTCAGAGATGATCTCTGCCCATACTAACACGCCTGAAAACGCATAACGCATGACCACTCACGTACGCTGGGCATGTGCTTGCTGGTGTAAACAGGAAGCAGATTGTCTACTCGGCAGTCGGTTGCTCAGTTACAGAAAATTCTACGAACAAGGAACAGCTGTGTGCGAAACATAAGACCAGAGAATTTAACTGAATTCAACCGTATTGAACTGCACAACAGCTATAGCAAAGACAACAAGGTCAGCAACGTTTGTAAGTCGTTATCCATGTTGCATTCATCCCTGGCCATCGAGGCTGATGCTGTTTGTTTTCTTCCGGAAAAGGGTCACGTGACAGGAGCGTGATGAATCAGGGAAGGATACGTTCCGTCCAGATCTAAGACGCAACCCCAGAGTTTTCAAACTAAAACGGCGCCCGCAGTGTTTCCAAAAGTCCCCGCTTTAGAGGCTTGAAAACTCTGGAGTAGTATGGAAGCCAGGCATGAACATAGAAATAGTGACTCATTTTTAAACTATTATCTAAAACGTATTAGTGTAGACGTAGCCTGAAATGCCACTCTGCCACTCCCCCTGACTGCCAGGCAGGGACGGAAATGAGAAGCGTGGCCACTGGGCCGTTAATAACAGTGGCACGTCATCCATGCAAATATCCAGAGAGAGAGAAAGAGATGGAGGCCTGACTCCCAGTGTATCTCTGAAATGGCCCTGATGTGTGTTGACTGGTGTGAGGCGTCTAACTAGAGTTGAATAATAGGAACTGAATACCTACCCACTCTGGTTCTGTGATCTGTGAAGTGTGGGAGCAAGCATGTGTCTAAAACTGGCTCTGTGTGTGTGTCTGAAAGCGAGAGGACACTGAAACCCGTATTGCTCTGTGTGTGTGTGTGTTTGTTTATTTATATGTGCACATGGTGTATTTAAAGCCAAATTATTGTGTGTGTTTGTGCATGCTGTATGTAAATCTGCATATGTGTGTGTATGCAGATGCTGTATTGAAAGCCATGTTATTGTGTGTGTGTGTGTGTATATATAGGCTACATGAGTATGCACTCGGCGTTGAGCTCCCAGTCGTCTATAGACAGCGAGCTGAGCACCTCCGATGACTCCATCTCCATGGGCTACAAGCTTCAGGACCTCACCGATGTCCAGATCATGGCCCGCCTGCAGGAGGAGAGTGAGTGGACCGACCTGTGTGTGTGTGTGTGTGTGTGTGTGTGTGTGTGTGTGTGTGTGTGAGAGACCCAAAGACTGATATCTGACTGTGCTCGATCTCTGCAAAGAGTTAGAGAGTTGGTGTTCTCAAACCTATTTCCATATTCAAATTTGTGTCACATTCAGTGCATATTGTAGATTAAAGAGGGGACATCAGCGAGTGTAATCTGTCTTCTCTCAGTGTTGAGCAACTATCTGTGGGGGATTGTGGATTTTGAAAGTACCTTTTTATCATTGCTGTGATGTTCCCTCTGCCTGTAGAATTTTTTTAGCATTACTGGTAGTGGAATGGAGGCTAAATTTAAACAAGTTTTCAAAGCAAGAATCAGCAACTCTTACTGTAAAATCCACAGACATCCACAGAAACTCACTCACTATAACACCAGCAGCCAGCAGTAATTTTAAAGTGCGTGTGTGTGTGTGCCTACCTAAGCTTGTTGGTGTGGTCACATCTACTTATGATTTATGATTTGTGCATAAGTGTTTACAGTTGTTTCTGTTTGGCTTTGCAGACTTATATCTTTGTGTGTATGATAGTGTTTAGTTTAGATTTTATTGAACCACCTGGTATTAACGTTGGTGTGTGTGTGTGTGTGTGTGTGTGTGTGTGTGTGTGTGTGTGTGTGTGTGTGTGTGTGTGTGTGTGTGTGTGTGTGTGTGTGTGTGTGTGTGTGTGTGTGTGTGTGTGTGTGTGTGTGTGTGTGTGTGTGTGTGTGCTTAGGCCTCCGTCAGGACTACGCCTCCAGCTCAGCCACTGCGTCCCGCCGTAGCTCCTCGGCCTCACTGCAGTCCTTGCGGCGCGGGACCGGCGGCGGCGGAGGTGCCTACAGCGACCAGGAGCTGGACTCCTACAGCCTGGAGGACGAGGAGGACGCTGGCTACTGCCCCCCGAGCCTGGGCCAGCGCCGGCCCCGCTGCTCACCCTCGCCTATGGGCTCGCCCCGCTGCCAGTCCCCCAGCAGCCACCACGACTACGGCCGCATGGGGCCGCCACCGCGCACGCACACACCCCGGCGCTCCCTCCAAGGGCCCGGCGCTGAACTCCTCAAGTATGCCCGCAGTGAAGGTAAGAGGGCACGCCGTACATCGTGAGAGGTGAAGAGGATAGATAGCTGGTCTATAAGCTAGCCGTACATCGTGAGAGGTGAAGAGGATAGATAGCTGGTCTATAAGCTAGCCGTACATCGTGAGAGGTGAAGAGGATAGATAGCTGGTCTATAATCTAGCCGCACATTATGCCAGAGGTGAATAGGATCGATAGCTGGTCTATAAGCTAGCCGTACATTATGCCAGAGGTATGGCAATATGGCATACTGGACCTACACGAGTACTGACGTTCTGCATTGACACAGGACCTTCATACATGGCAATGTTCTTCATTGTCATGAGCACTGTGCATGGCTACACATGAGGACTCTTGTCTGAGTGCTACACACAGCTACTGCAACAGCAGCACCCCTCACCTGGTCGTTGCTGATGGATAATGTGAAGGATTTGCGGACATCAAAACTGGGGGAACCCAGTGGGTCGATCCAGTGGGGCCAGTTTGGAGGAGAATAGTCATTTTTAGAATTGATGTTGGCTTGTTTACACTAGTGCTTATTTAACATTAAAATGCTTTGAATGATTAGCCTGGGTGAATCACTTCCCCTCCATTTACAAGTTTAGTCAGTATTTACTGTGATGAAGTATTAGTGTGTAGAACGCTATATATATAAATTTAGGTCACTATGAAATGTCTACCGTAACAGGTATAAGAGGTCTTGCTTTAAGTGGTCTTTAGTTAGCGTTGTATGGATGTGGTCTGACTTCGAGAGTGTGTGTGTGTGTGTGTGTGTGTGTGTGTGTGTGTGTGTGTGTGTGTGTGTGTGTGTGTGTGTGTGTGTGTGTGTGTGTGTGTGTGTGTGAGATATTCCAGAGGAGTTAAGGCACAGCATGCCTAACCTGGTGCCGCGTACCAGCCTGCGCTCCCTAGAGGCGGTCAGGAACAGCCGCAGCATGGAGGCTAACCTGCAAAGCTCCGGCAACCGCATGTCACGCCTGCCCCAGTCCCCCTCCACAGGTCGGTACCAGCCCTACCCAAACTCTACCCCCCACTGCCCCCTTTTCCACCCTACACCTCCCACAGCCCTTCCTTCATCCTACTGGCCTACCTCATGCTCCCAAGTTTATCATGAAGCATCCCACCTTCAGCTCAATGAGTCAAGCACAATTTTGCTCACTTACTGGTTGCCCTCTGTCTCAAACACAACAGTTAACCTCCACCTGGAAACTGGTGAGTTGGGATTTACAGTCAAACTTGTGTTATATAAAAAGCATGTTTGTGTACATTTAGATCCATTTATATACTGAAAGGGCGGGCAGAACTAGTTTGCTTGTCATTTCCAACTTGAGTAAAAATGTAACTCAATGTACTACTTTGCTCAGAGTCTTTGGTCTTCTCTCTCTGAAATATAAAGGCATCAGAGCTACTATAGTTGCACAGCTGCATTTTTTTATTAGCGTAGTGTACTGCCCCCTAATGGTCATTTGTATGAATTACATCACAATTTCTTTTTCTAGTCTAGCTTAAGGTAACAAAAGAAAAATATCAGCATTAATATAATGAAAGGGGTATAAATCAAATTGTAATTGCTATTTAAGCACAAAATGACACTAAATTCTGTATGCAAACTGATCTATGTAGCATCTTTAAATACATAGAACGGAAGTTATTGATTTTAAAATGAGTTTGAAATTAGATGTCTGTCTGAAGAGTAAGTGCTGCTTGCTTCTCTACTTTTTATCTGACCACCCCCTTCTCTCCCCTCCTCCCTGCACTTTTTATTCCAAAGAATGCAGCTTATTATGGAGAAGATGTTGTTCATTTTTTGTTCGAAGTGAAATGTCATTCTATCATAAGAGATCCTCACTGTTCACGTCTTTCCTTACCCTCACTGCTCCACCTGACCCCTCCCTTTCCACCTCCCCCACACAGGTGTGCCCTCCACGCGGATGAGAAGCACTGGCCACTCCCCGCTCTCCCTGCGCGCTCCAGTGAAGGCCCTGGGCCCCATGGGCTCTGCTGGGCAGGCAAGGCAGCCCGCACGCGGGGCCTCTGGGGCCCCGGCTGGCCCTTCCGCTGGGGTGCGGAGAGTCCAGTCCCCAGGCCCCGCTAACGGAGGAGCCTACCCAGCCGGCCGGACCAGCCTGGGGGGCAAGCAGGTGCCAGGGAGAGGGCTGGCAGGAGCCACACTAGCCTCCAGAGGGCGGCTTTCACAGACACCCAGGAGGTAAAGGCACATGACACAAGGGTGGGCAATATGAAGGGAACCTGGAGACTGTATAAACACCCAGGAGGTAAAGACACAGGACACAAGGGTGGGCAATATGAAGGGAACCTGGAGACTGTATAAACACCCAGGAGGTAAAGACACAGGACACAAGGGTGGGCAATATGAAGGGAACCTGGAGAATACATTTCTTGGGAATGTCTTACAAATGACCATACAGTTACAGTATAATCCAACTTTTACATGTAATTATTATGACATTATAAGTAAAGGCCTGTATTATAACTAAAATCCTTGAATTACCCGTAGTCCCTTTTAAGTTGGATGCATATAAAGAAAAAAACATTTAAAACAGTTTCATTTTTTGTGTGTTGTTATGCTGCCCAAGCTACAGCCCATGTGCATATTGTTCTTCGCCCAGAGAGCGTTATTGTGACGTTGGTGCGGTGCGGTGCTGTGCTGTGACATCCCTCTCTCCCAGGCCCATGTTGCTGATGTTGGTCTCCTGTCATTGCAGGTCTTTTGGGATGACTAAAATCGCAGACGACACGTGGAAAGACGGCTGCTACTGAAGCCTTCTATACACACACTGGCATCTGCCTCACTGCTCCCTCAGAACAACCTGCACCAGCCTACTGCCTCTCTGCCCCTTCCCCACACGCACACACACACACACACACACACACACACAGAGCGGCTTTCACAGACACACACACTGCACTTGCAACATGACACTTCAGGAACTGGACACGCACGTGGCATGTCTGTTTGCACTCCTACACTCGTAACACTAAGAGGGGAAGGAAGGCGTGAGAGAGAGAGGGAGAGGGAGAGAGAGGCTCAGAGACCTCACTGGAATCAGTCTAAAGACTAACAGAAGTTGTAACTTCTTTTTGTTCTTTTCCCACTTTATTTTTTCTGCAATCAACCTAGTCTATTTTTAATGAGAGCTGAAGAGACCTGCTGGAATAAGAGCTGTGATGTACTGTATTTTGTCCTGTAAAGTTAGAAACTTGAGAGAGAGATGTGTGTTTGTTTACTATTTGGACTTCTAGTTCTCCCAACATTTCCGCATCAGTGTCATTGCACACTGCTAAATCTACCATACTCCAAGTAACTTTCAACTGGATGTTGCATGTTTATTTTTAATCCATGGATGACAATATTTATGTACAGTATGATAAGTTCTTTGGAAGAAAACTCCAAACTATGAGACAGCTTGTGTTTTGTTCAAGTAGTGATTGATTCCTTGCATTCTGCCAAGACTAATGATGATAATAATAATATCTGATTTTTATGAATTTTTTTTTTGGGCACATCAACGCAATATTTGTGAGGAGTTTACTACCCTTTTAAAAAAGAACTGACCTGGGCGAAAAAAAAAAAAAATGTTTTATGTTGTCAGTGTCATCATTGTGCCAAGATGAATTGTTGCAGCAAATATTCTTGTTATTTTGTTTATTTTTATTTCCAATCGAACATCTTGTATGTTACATTTTGTGTGTACCACTGTCCTGCGTTCTTTCTCCCGGCGAGTAAGTCTTAAGTTTGGACACTTGGTTATGGATACCTCACTCATCCAATGACAAAACTGTATGCAAAAAAGCCAGGTGCTTATGACCGAACTGGGTATGCAACCTTTTACATAGTGCCTCAGAAGATCTGTAGCTGTAACTGAATACAAAAATAAACCTACCCAGAAAGTTACTACTTTCCTAATGTTTATTATTGACAGTCCTGTGAACTCACATTTGTTTTATTCTCTTGGCATTTAAACTCTACTCTACTGTCAACACCTGTATATCCATTCTAGCGCTGTTCAGAAACATGGCTTGTATGGATTTTTAGATGGGTGAAATATTGTAAGGTAGCACTTAATTGCTAATGTTTGAACTAAGTGATGGAAAAAGTTTATAACTATAAGTTATAACTCAGCAGTTGCAGAATATACTTTTGATGTCATATTTTTGGTCAGTGTCAATGTTCTCCCTGATAAAGGTTAGAATGTATGTGCTGAAATTATATTTCAGGTACGTTAAGGGATTGAAGGTTTGCTTAAATGAAACAGCATGGGTAGATTCCAATTGTACAACGTTGGTTAAGCTGATGACTACTTTGACATACGGATGCATTTCGTTTGTAATTTGTCATTTCTCTCCTGGTCCATGTGTTGGCTTTGGTGGTATTCAGTCACTTATATGCCTGTGTAACATGGTGATGGGGAAATTCCGTTAAACATCCATCACCCTCTTACACCTAGTTACATATTTAACATATGCACCAGCTTGCAATGCTATCATATGGCAGCAGAAACCGCTCCAGCTTTCAAGCGAGTGACGTAAATAGACAGGATAGCAGTGAGCGAGGCCGCGCGTATTGTCTGCCCCCCTCCCTCCTCTGTTGTCAACGAACAGCCTGATTGGCCGAGGCCTGGAAAAGTGTTCGAGGATTCAGAATGTACAGGCCGCAGTAGCCATACCGAAGAAAAATACAGGAAAACTACGGCAGATTAAAATACAAGAAACCAAGATATTTACTGGCGCATTACAAGGAGTGTAAGAACAGGTAAAATATTTTTCACCAGTGCACTCTGCGCTCTGAATTTTGGGCGCGGGCCCGCTTGGCCTGTTAGGGCCTTGGCAAGCCTTGTCGGAAACACAACAAAGCAGAAGACGGGCCGAGGCAATGTTAGCCTCTGCATGCTCTTTTTCTTTAGCTAGCTAGTTAGCTAGCTTGCCCGTCGAAGTATTAGAAAATGCACAGTCCACGCGTTGTTGTCTTCCGATTGAACGTGCTGTGTATTACACGGTGCAATAATATGTCAATATCCAGGCATTCAATTTTAATATGCAATGCAGAGAACATATTTAAACGCAAAAAGCTGTCGCTAGCGCTAGTTAGCAACATAGCAATAACTAAAATGGCGGAAGACAAGATGTCGGCTGCTGTCGCAGGATGTCTGCATTGAGCTGCTTGGAACGAGTTCGCGAAATGCATGTGAGCGTAGAGCATAGCACCACGTAGAGCACATCACCCTGTAGCTGTAATTATTATTAATATTATTATTATTATTATCATCATTACAGCGTTATTCCCCAATGTGTTTTAGTAGCCTACGAGCTAAGCGATTATTTACATTACGTCTAAGGTTTTTCCTTCTAGGGGAGACTGCTTGCACGCTAACCTGTCAGCAACCAAATAGACGGCCACCATGCTCTAAGGCTGCTGTGCAGCAAAGAGCTCTGGGTATATAAGATGGCATGGCCGGTGCAGGGAAGACCAGCGTGAATGCATGAAGCAACACTTAGCTATAACCTCTTTAATCAGTGCCAGCATTGCTTTCTACTGTGCCAGTGATTGTAGTATACCGCCCGGCCAAACCTAACTTTCAACTACTCAGACTAGCACACTGACTTCACGCTGGCTGTGTTTTTCCAGGGGATATTTGAAGTGACGCTAGGGACCAATTACGTCATTTGGGAAGTTTCCCTACGTACCGTGAGAAAATCTGACTTATCAAAACTACATCAGACATTGACCAAAAGGACACAGAAGCACTTAAACGACAACATATTTATTGGTTGTTCACCCATAATCATTCGTACATAAAATCAAGCAACAGAGAAAAGCAAGGTCCAACTTTTTTGAGTAAGTAGAAAGTAGAATAATTTAAGAGCAGGAACAACTTTGTAGCATCAATATATCAGCTGCAACTGATTGATGATGTCCAACTGATTTGTACAAGCTAAACTTTTATTTAGGAGTGAGACAGTAACTTCATGTCTTGAATTCAAACAGTGAGTCTAATACATGAGGATAAAGTAATTACCGAAAAATAATATGATTTTAATTAGATTGTCTGCCACTTATTTTCTATAGGAGTATGTATAGAGATATTAGAAATAACACACTAGTCTGATAGCTCAGTTTGACTTGTGTGTATATTTCTAACCTGGTGCTGCTAGAGGATATCTGAGGGCAGTTTTTGCTAGAATTGTAGTCTGAAAACTCAATGGAGATGAGCTTGGTGAGTGAAGGAGTCGAAGATCTTGTTCCTTTATTGTTTAACAATGCACATTCATGATAACCCAAACATCCAAATGAATTGATGTGGTGTCCAGAGCACAGTGAGATATGGTGTCTGGAAATGTAAGGCCAGGTGTTGAGGTTCTGCAGTATAAGGGAGTGCAAAAGTAGCGAAAGTGGACTGCTTTGTTGAGCCTTCAACGTGTGTTGTTTTCATTTTTGTTTCTCTTTCTCTTTCTAGTTAACTGCTTTCTGATGAAAGAGCTGAACAGGACCTTTACATTGCACTTACCCAGCCAACACGGGAATCAGATGTGAAGGTATGCATTTAACCAGTAACGTGCGGTGAAGTAAATGGCTGGGGAGGCAAAGCAGAGAGCAACCTTTCATTGGACACTGTTGTAGCTGGTATAGAGAGCAGCAGCTGGAGTAACTTTGGTGCCCCAGGAACTGCCTGCATCAGATCATTCTGGGCCAAAAAAGAGCTGTCCGGGTTTTTTGCATTTATGTGCACTAATTAGTTCCCCACCATTTGTGAATTATACAATCCGGTAAGATCAGCCAGTCAAAGTACCTAGCACATTTTGAAAGGTTAGCTGCAGTTTTGGCGTTGTCGAAATGTTGTGACATTACATTACATTTAGTGCAATTCGACCGAACCAGGATACGTTTCCCCAACAAAATGATAAAAACACTATCTTGTTGAACACTGATATTGTCCAGAATGTTCTAAGACATTATTTTCCTCTCTTTGCTGATTACTTTGGGCTTTGGGATTTTCACTCATACTCCAGAACACAACACGCTGATCAGATACATTGTCTACACTAGTTTAGAATTTGAGGTCCATTTCATGGGTGCTGCTCTTAGTAAACATCTCTCCACAACATCGTCCAGTAGGTGGTTGCGCTTGGTGGACTTACTGAAAAATGTGAATTAAAAAAGTCCCTCAATATTTAAAAAAAGGTTTTACATTCTGTGTACTGTGAGTCTATGAGTATGCTTTTTTCAATGTAACAGTAGTACTGGTTGTAATAGTAAAAACATATATCTTAATTTCACAAATGTAAATAGTTCTACCATAAAAATACATTTGCGGATCTATTTCTAAATGTGAAACCGGTTTTGCACATTTGTGGATTGCTTTCTGTCAGTTTGTGGGCCATGTGACATTTGTGATTCCCTCTTATTTATTTGCGGATTTGTACTGCAGCTGATCTGTAGAAAGAATCCACAAATATAGGCTGCAGTTACTAGCTACACCGGCAGTTGACGACATACTGGAAGAAGGCTAAAACGAGAGTCTAGCATTACTAAGCATCTGAGTTTGTACAAAAGGACACAACAAGGAGGTGAAAGACAAAATGGAGCCTCTTTATTTAACCCAACTGTCATGATTCAGGAGCGGTTTCACCATCGTTATCTCCAGGTGAGTGTGCTGTGCTTGCCTACTTACTGGAATGTTACAAGTTGGCTAACATTGCGTTAGCTGTTGTAGTTCTGTACAAGCTAGCTCATGTTAGATCATTTAGTTCAGGTACAGAGACATTTTGTATGTGAGGTGTCAATAGCAGCCATAGGTAGCAACAACTGTAAACTTGCATGGCCAGTGTTAATGTTAGGTAAGCAAAACCAACATCTGGAGGACTCGGAGGGGGTCACTAGTCAGAAGGAAGCACTAGCTACTCTGTTAGCAGCGCTGTGTTAGGCTAGGACTAAGCATAAGGCTTGTATATTATATAGGAAAGGTATGTATGGATTTCACAATAATTGGTAATTAACACTAGAATTACAGGAATTCTTGGAATTAGCCCATATGTAGTGCTGTCAAGAGATCAGTAAACACATTTGTATTATGAATGTACTATTACTTCTGCTATTACATTACTTCCAAACTATTACTGCTACTGCTACAGCTAATACTTCAACTACTTACACTCATTCAACAACTGTTGCTAAACCATTAGGGGCCCAGCAGAATGTAAAGATCAGCTGGTAAGACCATGATTTTGCAAGACATGGCTCATTTGACTGCAGTGGGTAGTGCCCAAGTTTGAAATCTAAATAATATTTACATTTCAGTTTTTAATGCTGGTTGAGCTTTACTGTATTCATGCCTTCTAATCTCTGCAACTTCGTGAATGAGGGTCCTTCCTTTAATCAGAGAATTAAATAAAGGATGATGATGATGATGGTGATGATTCTGTAGCTGTTTGATTGCTCAAATGTAAAGCTACAATGATATTGGTTGCATCAAATATGGGTGTGCCAACATCTCATTCCATGGTAACGTAATGTAAAAAGTGAGCGTCCTTTTAAGTACACTTTGATGTACCTTCAGTTTTAGAACATTTGTCCATGTGACTGACCACTATATTTTATTATGCATTATAGTGTAACCTGAGCTCACTGCCCTTATACTCAAATTTGCAGGACGCCCATCGAGGACATTGACTGGGAGGACAGAGGCCATCCACACTGGCTTGATTTTGGAGTTGTTGCCAGAAACGGACGCCCCTGAGCGACCAACAAATGGATAAGACCAGAGAGACCAGAATAGTTTTTCGGAATTAGTAAAAATACAATACACTTTATTTCACTTAAAATGTAAAGAACAGCTATAAGTGCATTGAAATCACATTATTACTTTTTTAAATTAAGTTTAAATATGAAAAAAGGGTATTAACTTTGCATTTTAATGTACTGTCTTAAAGTGTACTGTAATCAAGTTGTATTTTAAATACTCACAGTAAGTGTATAAATAAGGAGTACTTTTATAGTTGTACTTTAATGTATTCATTAAAAAGTGTATACAAAGTATACAAGTGCAATATCTTCAAGCACACTTTAATCATCTTACATATAATAATTGTATTAGTACACTGGAATGCAGTATTCTGATGTGGGCTCTATGGAAAGCATGTGAAAATGTACTTCATGCGCTTTTACAAAGCTTTCATTACATATTCTTATCAGACAATACAAGTGTGTGTAATAAAAACATCTGTTTTACTAGAAGAATGTAAGTAAATTGTAAGTATAATGTAAATAAATACAGTGGTAGTGCACTTTGATTTTTTTCTAGTACACTATTAAGTTATGGAGTTCGAATAGTTTCAAAATTAACATATAAATGTCACACGATTCACAAATGTAAATGCTGTTACATGTATTTACAGACTAACACACGTGCATTTACAAACTGCTCACCATTTGTGAACATCCCATTTTTTTGTGGATTTTGGACACTTTCCTGACGCGGCTTGATTCACAAATGCATTTTTTTTTTCAAAAGGACATAAATAAATGTAACAGTGTTTAGATTTGTGAATTGAGTGACATTTATTTATGTATGTGTCGTGTGAAATTTATTTGTGAATCACAAAAAACATTTGTGAATTGCATGACATTTAGTTGTGAATTTTGGTGATCCACATATTGACAAGAAGTGATTCACTAAGGTGCCAAACCTGTTTCACATGTACAAATAGCTCCGCATTTGTGTGGGTATGATTTTACAAAATATGAAAAAACATATTTAAATATAAAACATTTGTGGATTGTGGTACACATTGGTTTTCTGTGGGTTACAAATAAGTTCAATAAAAACTTACATAAATATGCAACATCACAAAAAACTGCTGAAATTACTGATTTTGCATTGAATTCCAAATCGAGGAATCACAAAAACCTGGAGGGACTTTACATTACTAAGACTATGGAAGGGAAGGACATGTTATGAAGGGGTCTACAAAGGTGACAAACCAATTTTCATAACAGCTATCTTCATTGGAGTATGACAGGTGAAGCTCTGTCTCCCCTGACCGCACATCCCTGCATTCAACCAATCTTTGGTTTAGCACTCAAACCACATGATCTGAAGAAAGATGTCATAATATCGCGTGTCTTCCATGTGCTGTCCTACAGCTCCGCGGAACCAGAGCCAATGGACAAGGGTGGAGGCCTTCTGGAGCTTCACTCCCAGGATCTTAAGATGCCCCACGCTATGATCATGCAGGACTTCGGTAAGGAGGAGATTTAGTGAATATTATGTCCCAGAATTTCACAAAGGACACCACCAGTGTCTGGTTTCGTGGCGCCACTCTTGTTAATGATTGGAACTTAGTCAGTGGCTGGTGGGCTTAACCCACTTCAAAACGAAAACTGTTGTAGATGATGTAGATGTAGCTTGTGGAAGTGGTACTGTGTGTGATTGTCATGGTGTGGCACAAAGTTTTATATCATTTTTGACACTTCAGTGGTACAAACTGCTCTTTGGGGATTGCTGATACTTCAGAAGCCCACTTTCTCGTAGTATTAGGAGGGATTTAACATTGTCAACATGACATAGTCAACATAATATTTGGGCTTGCAAATACCTTACCCTGAAAAACACACATGGATAGAGAGCACTACAAATAAAGAGCTACTTCAGTAGAGTGGAAGATATTTTTTGTTGTGGGGTACAACAACGTAGCTAAGTGGCCTTGTGTGGCTTAAAGTCTTTGAAGCGTGTGGTGAATGAAGGCCTTTTCATTTCTCTGAAGAGTGCATCCCCTATACTTTTATTCCCCATAATTTGGCCTAGAACTCTTTCTGGTGCCGTCTGCTTAGAATAGAATAGTAAGGAATTTATGACTTTTGCCGTGTCTATTGCTGAGATTGAACTGTATGCACAAACAAGCTTACAACGAACTTGGATCAACTCTTCTCTGCATCTGCTTTTCTCTCCTCTCCTCTCCTCTCCCCCATCTTCTCTCCTTTCCTCTCTTCTCACGATCTCTCCTCTCCTCTCCTTTCCTCTCTTCTCCTGGTTCTCTCATCTCCTCTCCTCTCCTCTCTTCTCCTGGTTCTCTCATCTCCACCTGCCTTCATCTCCTCTCCTTTCCTCTCTTCTCATCTTCTCTCATCTCCTCTCCTTTCCTCTCCTCTCCTCTTCTCTCCATTTCACCCCCAGTTGCAGGCATGGGGGGCATGGCCCACATCGACGGCGACCACATTGTGGTATCGGTGCCGGAGGCGGTGCTGGTGTCGGATGTGGTGACCGACGAGGGCATCCTGCTGGAGGAGGCTCTGGAGGCCGAGGTGGTGGAGGCCGACGAGCTGGAGGAGTCCGCCGGAATCATCATGGCGCACGAGCCCATGCTAGGGGTGGAGGTAGCCATCGAGGATGCCCTGGAGGAGGAGGAAGAGGAGGATGAGGAGGAGGAGGAGGCAGCTCTGGAGGAAGGAGAGGATGAAGATCACCACCACCATGTGCTGACGGCGTCCGACCTGATCGAGGAGGAGGAAGGGGTGGTGGGTGTGGACGAGGAGGTCGGCGTGTTCGTGGGCGGCCCCCTGGAGCACGAACTGGTGTCGGAGGAGGTGATGGTTGCCGAGGACGACGATGCAGCAGTGATCCAGGCGCATGATGGCTTGCCCGCGTCCACGGTCACCATCAACACGGAGGCGGACGAGGACGGAAAAACCACGTCAGAGGACTACCTCATGATCTCCTGTAAGTGCTCACACACACACACACACACACACACACACACACACACACACACACACACACACACACACACACACACAGAGTGCCCCTATAGGGAATAAAACTGTGTTGGACTGCAATTTAATTTCTACTGCAGTAGAATTATTATTGCCATTAATAGCCTGTTTATTGGAAATTCGTTTTTCCAGAATATGATTGATGCATCTTTCGAGTTACAGGTATAGGTATTGACAAAGTACAGACAAGTTCAGGATAACCTGGATATTCAGAGAAAATAATCTTACCATTATCCAGTTCAGGAATATAATTGAATATCTAAAAGTACTTTACAGTTACAGAAAATATTACCCTGAACTAAAAATAATTAGATTTCACATTGCATTATGATTATGCTGTCAAATCTAGGAACCAGCCCTGAGGTGATTTCTCATCAGACTCAGTCAGACTGAGTGGGTGGTACCAGCCTATGGTGCTGTGTTGTACCATAAGATCTCCAAGAATGGACTAAGAATGTACTTCACATCAACCTGCCCCTGGGACTGCGGATGGAAAATAGCCAGGCAGCCATATCTGACACATAACTCTCTAGTGTGGTGTTCATTAATGTGTTACATTACAAAAAATATAAATGAAATATTCATTGTGCTGCAACTGATATGGGTCTAAGTTCACAGCGCCACTGTTGGACTGTATAATGGTTGAATTTAAGTGGCTGTTTTTTTTTCTGCGTGACTTTGAGGGACCTTATCTGCATAACACATCCTCTGTGTGACCTTTGAGTGACCTTATCTGCATAACACATCCTCTGCGTGACCTTTGAGTGACCTTATCTGAATAACACCCTGACCCTGAATAACACATCATCTGGTGCTGTTGGGCTGCTTAGTGGATGATGTTGGCGAGAAGCTGGACATCGGCGACACTCCCCTGAAGATCAGCACCGCGGTAACCCAGGACGACGCCAGCTCCAAAGAGGACGGCTACGGCTCCGATGTCATCAAGGTGTACATCTTCAAGGCCGAGGGTGACGACGACGTGGAGATAGGTAAGTGCAGAAACATTCTCTCATTTCGGTTAGCACCATCTTTGTTTTCTCGAATCGTTATAATAATAATGGGAAGATAAATCACCGTAGTGCCAGGAGACTCTGCCACCCCCAACCCCTTCCCTTACCCTAACATGGGTTTATATCCTATTCCTACCCTAACCCTAATCCGGGTTCGTTACTCCACCCAATCCAGCCACCCCTTACCATGGATAGTCTGTGGCATATTGATTTAGATAATTGGTTTAGATAATTAAGTAGTGCATCGTTCAGACACTGAGAAATGCATGTGAAATATTTTTGTGTGTGTGTGTATGAATATGTGCGTGCGTAGGTGGCACAGAGGTGGTGACGGAGAGTGACTTCCAAAACGGCCATGCGGTGCTGGTGCCGGCCACGGGCGGGCGGTTGCCACGGGAGAAGATGGTGTACATGACGGTGAAGGACAGTGGCCAGGGAGATGAGGAAATGAGTAAGTGTCTCCACTGTCGTTTTGCTCACGCGTAAGCTTTTATTTTGTGTTGTATTCAGAGGTGTGTGAAAATCGTGTTGTACTACAAGGAAGCGGTATACTGTACCGAACGGTTCACACATACGGTTACACCCCTAGTACCCCTTGTATTCCTTCAACACATGATCCAACACTGTCCGCCCCCACAGACTGTGCGGAGATGGCTGACCAGGTGTACATGGAGGTGACCGTTGGGGAGGAGGAGGCTTCTGCCATCCAGGAGGCGCAGCTGGACGACTCCCACACCAACAAAACCTTGGTGCCTGTGGCCTGGGCTGCTGCTTATGGTGAGAGAGCAGTCTTTTCACCTGGCTTGTGTCCTGCTTCTATATTTGTTGGTGCAGGGATTAGGAATCATCTTCTTCAAGGAAAACATGTCTGAAGTAAATTAGAGATTTATTAACACTGATTAAATGCCCATGCCTTTAGTGAGTGGAAAGGAATGATGGTGAAAGTCTGTATGACCTGAAATGTCCTAAACATCAATATTCTTTATTTTATTTCACAATGAACTTCTATTAGTACACATTGTCCAAGATTTGCCTGGGTATAAGGTTAGGGTTAGGATTAGTACTGTGGGACCAGTAGATATCTGACATAAATACATTGGATTATGTATGATGGAAATTGATATTGCCATTCATTTATAGACTTACATTGCATTGCAAGCATGTTCTCCTGTGTGTGTGTGTGTGTGTGTGTGCCATGTGCATTGATACACCTTTGTTTAAAGCCCCTAGCAGACATTCCCCCCCCCCTGCCCCAGGTGGACGAATACACATCTATTGTCCACCATTTTGGCTTTGTGTGCGTGTTCCGGAACCTTCCGTAAGAAGGTCACCTCCCCTTCCCAATCTTGACCTGTAAGAAACATCCCCAATGTTGACCCTTGACCCCACTGTAAACTCCCATTATTGACTTGTATATATACTGTAACACTGTGAGGCTCTTTAGTCTTTTGCCTGCCTCTACTCGATGTGGAATTGACTCCCTGCAGGAGCACCTTGAAATACACCTCCAGAAACCTTTGATTCGCCTCGTGGTCCTTTGTCTAGAAGAGTGTCGGCCTAAGAAACCCCGTCACATGGCCGTGTCGGCCTAAGAAACCCTGTCATGTATTACTTAAGAACACTCTTATATGGAGTCCTTATATATAGTGGGTCCCAAACTGTAGCTGACTGTGGCCCAGACTGAGTGTCCTCTCTTGCCTCAGGTAATAACCTGGAGGGCCGTCTGGAGGGGAAGCCGGGGGCGGTCACACCGTACCTGCAGATCAACGACAGCATCAGCACCAGTCGAGCGCTCAAACAGAAGATCAAGAAGAAGAAGAAGGGAGAGGCGCGACAGTGCCAGACCGGTGGGCATCAGCTGCACATTTCAGTGACCTCATGACTGTGTGATGTAGTTTCTGTGGTAAAAGGAAATTTTGAGCCAAAATACTTATGTTGGTTACAGTTTTTTATAGCCCTAGGTACCTAACACGTGAAACGGAATAATAACTGCTGTCAAAATGAACACGTTCATTTTTACAAATTCATTTGACATTTGAAAAATGAACGCAGGTGCCTGGGTTTTGTTATTATTTCTGTTGGTGCATATGTAACAGTTAAAATTCAACGTATATCTAAAACAGAGTTTAGTTGAATTCACAAACTTACTAGTTTATTGAGCACTTCAACTTACAACTAACTAAATGAGCTTCACACTTTGTTCTAACTACCGACCGGCTGACCTAGTTGCTCACTCCCTCCAGAGTATCTCATTCCCCAAACGTTCGTCTCCCTTGTGCATTAATACAAAAAAAGCGATTAATCAGGATTAATCACCGCAAATCGTGCGATTAATTATTTGTTGTTTTTCAATTGACAGCACTATGAATAATTCATCATTACTTAATTAACTGCTTCATACTTTATGTTCAGTTTATATTGTTTTATTGATTATGTAATGTTTATGGTTAGGTTTGTGGTTAGGGTTATGATGTGTATAAATGTATGACAACTTAAATAAGAAATATATGGTCTTGTAACATAGATGAAAATATGTATACTAAACATACTAACCATTTTATATATCTCCTCCCCACCCCCTCTTTCAACCTTGCCTCGGGCCACCCAGCGGTGATCATTGGTCCGGACGGCCAGCCCCTGACGGTCTACCCCTGTAACGTCTGCGGCAAGAAGTTCCGCTCGCGAGCCTTTCTCAAGCGGCACATGAAGAACCACCCGGACCACATGCTGAAGAAGAAGTTCCAGTGCACCGACTGCGACTTCACCACCAACAAGAAGGCCAACTTCCACAACCACCTGGAGGGCCACAAGCTCAGCTCCAGCGTCAAGAGCGAGCGGGAACGGGCTCCCGAGTACAGCGAGTACACGCGCCGCTACCACGAGGCCAGCCCACTGGGCTCCAACACGCTCATCCTGCGCGACAAGGACGAGCCCAAGATGCACCAGTGCAAGTACTGCGACTACGAGACGGCCGAGCAAGGCCTGCTCAACCGCCACCTGCTGGCTGTGCACAGCCGCAACTTTGCCCACGTGTGCGTGGAGTGCGCCAAGGGCTTCCGGCACCCGTCCGAGCTGAAGAAGCACATGCGCACGCACACGGGCGAGAAGCCCTTCCAATGCGCGCACTGCCCGTTCCGCTGCGCCGACCAGTCCAATCTGAAGACGCACGTGAAGAGCAAGCACGGCTCGGACCTGCCGTACAAGTGCAGCCACTGCCCGCAGGCGTTCGCCGACGACAAGGAGCTGCAGAGGCACTCGGAGGCACTGCAGGGCCACAAGACTCACCAGTGTCCGCACTGCGAGCACAAGAGCACCAACTCCAGCGACCTGAAGCGCCACGTGATCTCGGTGCACACCAAGGACTTCCCGCACAAGTGCGAAGTGTGCGAGAAGGGCTTTCACCGGCCCAGCGAGCTCAAGAAGCACTCGGAGACGCACAAGGGCAACAGGGTGCACCAGTGCCGGCACTGCGACTTCAAGACGTCCGACCCGTTCACGCTGAGCCGCCACATCTTGTCGGTGCACACCAAGGAGCTGCCGTTCAAGTGCAAGCGATGCAAGCGCGGCTTCCGGCAGCAGTCCGAGCTCAAGAAGCACATGAAGACGCACAGCGGGCGCAAAGTCTACCAGTGCCAGTACTGCGAGTACAACACCACGGACGCTTCGGGCTTCAAGCGCCACGTCATATCCATCCACACCAAGGACTACCCGCATCGCTGCGACTACTGTACCAAGGGCTTCCGCCGGCCCTCGGAAAAGAACCAACACATATTGCGACACCACAAAGAAACGTTGATGTAGACGCGCACACACACACACACACACACTCTCACAAACACAAATGCATACACACACACACACATCTCTTCACCCTGGTGCCACAGGTGAGCCGTTTTGCACACCGGGATTGGGGAAAGGAGCATTTAGACATCTAATGCCAATAACACTCTAATCAGCAGTCCTTGTTTTGTTAGTATTGTTTTATTTAATTTGTGCAGTTTGTCTCCCCCCCCTTCAGAGGAATAGGTCTTAAAAGAATTTACAGCTATGGATATGACTAAATGAGCATGAGTCGCAGAGGCAAGATAGGAGAACGATCGGAGTCGTTTTTATCACTGCAGAAACTACAAAACACCGATTGACATTCAGGGTCTCAAATGTCTCTATTTTTATATCCACTTTGCTGAAATGCTGCAGGCGGATACTCCATAATCTGGAAGTGGAGCTTAGAGTACTTCTGTTGTCAGCCTCTCACTTCCTGAGGAGCGGGCCCTCGGTCAGCAGCTTCAGTCGTCAGTGTGGTGTGTAGTACTGCGGCCCCAGGCTTCGGGCGCGATGTATTTTTTTACCATTTAGTATGTAAAAACTTTTACCTTTCATCTTTTTTTTTAAAAGCCAATCAACTTAATCATGTCAAATATAAACGTGGGCAGGCTGTGGTTTGTGACGTTTCCCACTCGCACATGCACGTGTCTGTGTGTGTGTGTGTGCCTGGAAACGTTTGCATCCACTCCTGTAATGGTCGCGAGCACCTGTCTCTGGTATTTCTTCACTCTAATGTACTTGTGGCTAAAAACCCGGAGCAGAGCAGTGTAGTTTTGTGGTTTTTATTTTGGGGCATCCACACTTCAGCAGGCCTTCACTCCTTATTGTGTCATGAAAAAGAGAACGATTTTTAAATTCTGTAACATGGTGGTGTTTTAACTTGACCTAGTGTGTCACATAATTTCATTTGACACCCATGAGGTAGTCATGGATACCTCCTGGCCTGCCACTATGAAATTAAATGTGTATGTGTGTGTGTATGCGCGTCTGTGTGTGTGTGTGTGTGAGTGAGAAAGAGAGAGGAAAGTGTGTGTGTATGCACTCATAAGTTAATGCCCACATTAGTGGATGGACTTGCACGCATTGCCAACCGTTACGGAACTCTCAGTCAGGCCTTACATGTGCTTTTTTTTTTACATGCACTGAATACAGTAAACAAATCAATCAGTTTCTTTTTTTTTTTCTTTTTTTTTAAACAAGTGTCTGATGTACTATGTAAAGTAACATTTTTGCTCCAAAAAGATTGTGTATATCTTAGTAAACAACAAATAAGAGCACTTTAATTTCTCTTTATATTTTTTTATTGGTGTGTATGCGGGGGAAAGAGTGTGTAGGCCAGGCAAGGCATACTAAATTAGGATTATTTAAAATAAAAATAAAAAAAAACAACACTCTTGTAATTGCTGTCATTGTCTCTCGATGGGTCGCAGGAAACGTGATGGTTAACTTGCTACCTAGAATGCTTTACTGCATGCAATTTCACAATTGGCTTCACCGAGCATTGTTAACTTTATGAGTGAAACTTGTCACCTTTTTACCTAAATGTGTCCTCCAGATTTGGGGTTCTCTTTATGTTTACTCCAGACTGTTATCCTGCTCACTTCACCTTCACAGATAAGTCTGGGCCAACCACAAGGCAGTTTTTATCTCTGTGTGTGTGATTACGCTGATTACGATTACGCCTTTGAACAGAAACGCTTTTGAAAGAGTCACAAATTGCTGTGGAGGTCAAAGGCGTCCTGCATACTGTATTTCACACACAAAAAACGCACAGGTGAGTTTTGCCCTTTGACAGTCAGTGAGGGTTTAAAAGAAAAAGGAAAAAAACTGCCTTCCAGGTATTGCCTCTCACCCTATCTAATCGTGTCGTTCCCAGGCATGCAGTACTACGGAAATGTTTTAGGCATTCTTCTGCAGTAGTGTGTCAATGGCAAATATATTTAGATTTTCGATATTTTTTTATTATTATTTATGGTTTGCTGTACTTTGTATGTTGTAAATTGTTAAAATACTATTCTTATCATTTTCAATGCATCCTCACTTTACAGCATTGCCTTCAGTCGAGCCTAAAACATTTGCACTGTATCTATTCTGACTAAAGGGGCCTCAGTGATCTGGCCCAGGGAGGAGAGGTCAACGCAGACACTTTGCTTTAAGAGATAGACTCTGCAGCTCACTTCCTGTCTGGTATGGACTCTGCAGCTCACTTCCTGTCTGGTATAGACCCTGCAGCTCACTTCCTGTCTGGTATAGACCCTGCAGCTCACTTCCTGTCTGGTATAGACCCTGCAGCTCACTTCCTGTCTGGTATAGACCCTGCAGCTCACTTCCTGTCTGGTATAGACCCTCCAGCTCACTTTCTGTCTGGTAATCCTGGTTGTTGATTTGGCCTCAGGCCTGTCGGGGGTCCTGAGCGGTCTCTTGTGTAATGGCTCTGTGATCCTTGCAATCAACACACATGACCAGTACTCTCCCAGAAGGCCAGATGTCATGTCCTTTTCACAATGCAATAATTATGGTAGTAGAGGAGAAGAGGGCTCAGTCCAGGTCTGTGCCTCGAAATGCATCATGTAACAACCACAATATATTATACAATATATATTTTATAATATAACATCATCATCAATCATTGTTTATTCAGGGAAATTGACTAAATATTGAATATATAACATATATATTAGTGGTAGTGTTGAGCATATTACAATCTCTGGTTGTGTACCTGATCTGATTGAGGAAGAAATTTCATCCTCTGCATCTGTGATTGTGACAATAGTTTGTGTGCCATTAGCTGACTGTTAAAACTAGAAAACTAAACTTATTTTGTAAACTTTAGTACTTCCAAGGGTTAGGCGCACGCCCTGGTGATCTGAACTCTGAATAATCTTTAATCTTGTAAAGGGATTCTTTATACGCTAACAGTTCCTCCATTATTCGGCAGGCTATTGTTCTCTTCATTATGCAGAGGGTAATTGCCTTGCCTGGAGTCATTCAGACTTCCTCACACAGGCAATTTTCGTAAAGAGCTTTAGTGCTCGGTGCACTTATGGGGTCACTGAGCTTTGTTCAGACTCCTGCATTGATGTACAAACTTGAGGAAGCAGTGGCTAGAAATCTAAATCGATGAGGCTCCACCAATGTGGAATGGCCTTTGCTGGCTCACTGTCAGTATTGGACACAATAAGCCGTTGTGTTCTTAAAGAAACCTTAATTTTCTCCTTTGCTGTCCTCTCACCATAGGCCTTGAGTTGTGTGAAATACTCAGATACTGAAATACAGATTCAAAGCTTTCTACACCAGGGAATTCCTCAGGTGGGACTATATGGGAGCGTGCCTATGTTCCCACAGCCCTATGTTCCCACAGCCCTACATTCCCACAGCCCTATGTTCCCACATTTCTAAGAGCTTTTTCAAAATGAGGTGTTATGTTCCCACATTTCTAATATTCATTACAAAATTAGGGCCTATGTTCCTACAGTTCATCTAACCCTAACCCTAACCTAACCTATAACCCTAAATAATAACCCTAACCCGCAGGCGGGTCCGCAATGTTTTTCAAAATGGCGATTTTTGTACTTTTTGCAACATGAACATGCAAATCGACTGTATAATTGTGGAGGAATTGATCATTTACTTTAGGCATGCATTTGTAGGTGTTTTTGTCCCGAAAACGGCTGGGGCTTAACAGAAAATGTGGGACCATAGGGTTTAATTTTCAGAAACATCTAGAAATGTGGGAACATAGGGCTGTGGGAGCATAGGGCTGACCCCGACTATATTCTAGTATTTCCCTGCAAGCTATACTTGTGATGCAGATCAGGTAGAACGATTTAGAATTTTGGGATGACAGGAAGAGGATCGCACAGGATTCTCTGTTCTGTAGGATGTAAAGTTGGGACTGTTTAGAGCTCCACTCACATTTACAAATGGGCAGTGACTTTTTTCATTTTCATTTTCAAAAAGAAGAAGGAAACCCCACTTTGCTTGTAGGGAAAGACTTCTGTTTTTTTCTCTGATGCAATTCCGTTTTGGAAAGCCTGCACTGATAACTGCCATTTCTTGTGGACTGAAGACATAGAGATGTTGTTCACGTGCACTTAGATTCTCTTTAGAATTCAATTTTTTTGAAGGGTTGTAAACAAATGCACGTGTGATGTGTGTGTTATTATGTGAACATGGGTTAATGTGGGATTTGTTATTGTGTGTGATTGAAACACCACCTGTCTCAGTGAAGTGGCTTTTAGTCTGAACCGGAAATGGCATAACTTCAGTACTTTATTGCTTTTAAACATGACGTTGCACACAGGACTACAGTGAAGACAAAGTCATAGACACTGACTCAAATTAAAATATAAACAATGTAAATACACAAACAATGGATTACATTGTGAAAGATCCACATTGATGAACACAGACAAATCCACAGTTTTGTTTATGTCAAAAAAAGGGGGAAAAATTGGACTAAGGAAATAAACATAATGTATATATTTTATAAAAATAAACATGTCCCATGCTTTTATAGATATGGTTATATATTCTTTAAAATATATTTTTTCACTGTTTATCTCTATGATACATTACTACTATAAATAAGATACAGACATGTGATATCTGATTTACAAAACTGTGAAGAATTTGGACAAATCTTCACACTGTTTGGGCTGAATATTTTAAAAGTGTTTTTCATCTTCACAAATATCCCAGTTTATCTTACAACTATTTACAAGTTAAATTGGAATACACTCATAGAGTAGAGAAATTCCTCAGCAATATAACTCCGTAGCAGAGGAGACTCGTCTCCCTCTCACCTTTTATGTGTGTGTATGTGAGTGTGCGTATTCAGCCTCCAGAGAGAAGAGACTTTCCAGGACCAGTGGGCACCATATTCTCTAGTTTGTACACATCCAAAATGATTGGTTGAAACAGAGACGACATGCAAGATGACAGTAAAATGGGGGGGGGGGGATAAACATGGAATGATGGGTTTTGGTGATCTTTCTCCAGAAGTGAACAGACAGATGATCAGGAACCCAATTTAGACCAGCGAGCAACTGGTCTTGGTTTAAAATTTTTGATCACGAGTCAAAGAAAGTTTTCAGACAGAAAACAAGTGCTGGGTTTATTAAAATACATAGAAAACTACCTTTCGTGTGTTTCTTCAATACAACCTGAAATGCATGATTGAACAGTATAGAAATGCGTGACTGAACAGTATAGAAATGCGTGATTGAACAGTATAGAAATGGGTAAAACAAAGGTCCTGTAGTTTTGTTTCTTTCTGGGGTTGGATGCTTTCATGGAGCAGCACTCCTAGTGTAAATGCTATATATAATGGGACCTATGCTCAGTTGAGGGACATAAAAATGAAAGTGGAGTTATTATCACAATGCTTTACACATCAAGGTGAGAAGGTATCAAATGGAATCTGATTTTTTATTTTATTTGGCAGGCTTTGGAATTCACAAAGCTTACTCTTACACGCCACATCCTATTCACTTCTTTAAAAAGCGGTCCAGTACTACACTATGTGAGACTCAAAAAACACCGTTGATATATCATTACTTTTAAACATCTTTTATGAGAAAGTGAAAACAATAACGTGATTCAGTGAAAAAGAGTGAGTTTCACATCTGTGATCCAAGTTACTGGATGTTCGCTGTGTCTGGATGAGTTGGGTTTTGGCTACATTTCCCCGCTCAGAGCAGTTTATTCTGACCGTGGTGTGTGCGGTTTATGGCCTTGGTGTGTCAGGAAACAGCGTCAGACGTGGCGATTTTGCTCAGACCCCCACTCTTGCAGTGAATGATTCTGCATCTGAAGCAGAGTGCTCCACTTTTGTGGTGTCACAACAGTAAGCAGTGATTTCAAAAGTAACAATCACACAAACACGTCATCACAGAACCAGTGTTTGGCACTACCTAATTCACATAATGCGCTACCTTACAGTCTCTGCAGTGATTCAGTTTAGGGTACATCGGAGGAGTAAAGTC
Source organism: Clupea harengus (assembly GCF_900700415.2). Lineage (NCBI taxonomy): Eukaryota > Metazoa > Chordata > Actinopteri > Clupeiformes > Clupeidae > Clupea > Clupea harengus. The sequence goes on from NC_045171.1 coordinate 8,371,810, forward strand.
ATTTTAATTCATTATAAAGTCATAACTTTATTTCTTGAATTATATAATTTCCTCATGAAAATGACAGTGATCTCCTGTCCTCCCATAAATAATCTTTTCTCTTGCCCACAAAAATAAATAAATCAATTCATTAATTAATTACATACATTTAGATACAGTAAGTACAAAACCCTCAATTAGTTTGCTAGCCCCTTGACGCAAGTGTTGAAATGCAATCATTAGCCCTGTTTATCATCCAGTGGTAAGGGAGCTAAGATGAGAAGGTTAGAGACAGAACTGTTCTCTGGACAGGAAACACAAGACACGATACACAGGTGTCCTTCAGTCGGAGATGGACGGCATGAGGGGTGCAGTCTGCAATCTGTGCTGCAGCATCCCCCTGTAAACGTAGTGTGGAACAGTTTTATTGAGAATTAATCTTTACTTTATCCTAATATGTCCTGTAAAAAAAATATGTAAACAATAACTGAGATATGACCCGATATGCGCCCCCCCCCCCAGTAGCTGTGATGGCCGCTCCGTTCGGTGGGCTTTCAGATTTGTGTCTGTGGAGGGGGATGTGGGAATGCTTATGGGGCTTCACTTGGTGGGCAAGGCTTTGATGGAGCGCGGGAGGGAGCCTGCATTTGTGGCTGCAGTTGCCTGAGGGCTGGCACTCTTGTTGGGGAGGCTGCTAGAGTGACCCATGGCGTCCTCGGCCGCCCGGAGGAGCAGGGTGTAGTTGACTGCCACCTCCTCCACCTTGCGCAGCAGCTGCAGCTTCTGGGTCTCGGAGCGAATGCCGCGCACCAGCCGGATGAACGTCTGCGTCAGGTTGCACAGCACCTGGAAGCTGGAGGTGACGGCACTCAGCATGCGCGTGGGGCTCTTTTCCACGCTCGCCACGCGCCGGCATGACGCACGAAACTCCTTGAAGCGCAGAGCCAACTCTTGCTTGTACTCCGCCAGCCGGGCGGCCGGCATGCGGGGCTCGTCCTCAATCTGGTGGCAGTTGGCACACTGCCGAAGGATGGCCAGCAGCTCGTTGGCGTCCAGCTGCGCGTTGAGGAAGCCGTCGGGCAGACAGAAAGTTTTGCCCTGCAGGGACTGCACTCGTGTCAGGCTGGCTTCCAGACTGCTGCAGGCACGCAGGTCGATCTCCTGGGTCTGGGGCTCCTCTTCCTCCTCCTCTTCCTCCGCACTGCAGTCTTCAGCGTCCAGCACCTGTAAGGTTTTGCTTACCACCGGCATGGTGCGGGAGTCCAGCTGCATGCCGGGCAGGACTTGCAGAGGGATCGAGTATGAGAGCTCGTCCTTCTCACTGCTCGAGTCGGCAGCCTCACACTTACGGTAGCAGAAGCAGAAAGAGCAGCACTTTTCTCGATCATCACTGCTACCTTCAGTGGGTATTGCCAACAGTACCTCGCTGGTTCCCTCCCGGCTCTCGCGCAAAATCTCCTCTCCCTGGATGAAGAAGATACCTTTCTTTTTCGCCTCACTACCCTGGGTGTGAATGGGTTCTATTGGGGTTGGGAGTCTAAGGCCTGTTGCCCTAACCCTTTCCATCTCCTTTTCCAGGCTCTTGGCCTTGGTGGATTTGACCTCGGCATAGAGAGGCGTGCTGTCATTGTTGTTGTCAAGCTCACCAATGCTGTACCTTCGCTGGAGTTTCTTGTACTGCGGCGCCGCCACCATACACTCAGGACGGGAAGTACAAGTGGGCAGGCAGGACACAGGTGTGTCACGTAGTTCACGAGACTCCAGACTGGTGGAGCGGATTCTCGTGGTCTTGATCTCTAGTGTCTGTGGCCTCCTTGGTGTGCCTTGGCTGTGAGGGGCCTTGGGAATGGTAGGGGGCGTTTTGGAAATGGGCCTCTCTCTCCCACGGGGCTCCATGGAGGATCCGACTGGTGTGTCGGGCAGCCTCATCCCACGACATATCCTCTTGCAGTCGCAGCTGCGCCTCTGCTCCCGAGAGATGCCCGGAACCTTCTGCACAGGACTAGTGCGCAGCTGGCAGGCGCAGGGAGTGCCAGCTGGGACGGGCGAGGACCCCTGGGGCATGAACTCGCCCTGTGATGTCTTCGGCTTCAGGAGCTCCTCCAGGAACTCCAGCTCATACTGCCGCACCTTCTGCAGCTGTGCCCGCCGCTCATCCGTCTCGCGTCGCAGACGGGCCGGGAAGGTGGCTGAGATCAGGTTCTTAAAACTCTGGAATGGTGCGGCCCGCTGGGACTTACTCTTACTGCTGCCTTGCTTTTTGCGCTCGGCCCCCGGGATGGTCGCGCCCTTTTCTCCGCAGGTAGATATGTGTGTTGTTTCCACCAGGACAGGTAAGGAGGTTTTGGCAAGACCTTTCTGTTGCTCTGTTAGGACTTTGCTCTCAGATTTATCGTCAGGTGTCTCTTTGCGCTCTGTCTTCACTGGCATGTGCGGGGAGTATTTTGGTGGCGGATGGATACTAGGCTTGGCTAAATTAGGGTCTGTTGTCCGCCCCACGGTCTCTTTGCAGCTTGCCAGTTGCAGTCCCTTGGCACAAAGTCTTTCATCATCAGTGGGTGAAGAGGAGTGGAACACCATTACCTTTTGGGCCTGGGGTTCCTTCAGTCGCAACTGGGGCCCCGGTTCAGGCTTCACTGGGCACGTGCAGAAGAGGTCATCAACAGGCAGAAGGCCCTTAAAGCTTGAAGGCTTGTTGGTCTCACTAGAGGCAGTCTCGGCATCTTGGCACATTTTCGTGGGACTAAGCTTGGCAGAAGTGATTCTATCTACAGACAAAAGGATGGGTAAGGCTTTGTTGGTCACCTCTGGACTCGCCTGTCCAGACATTTTCCCTTTGACGCTCTCTGAGGCATTAGGACTCAGTTTACCCTCTGACAATTTCAGATTTTTACTGCCGCCAGTGGACACATCCACCTTGGCGACAACTTTCAGTTCCTCGGGAGTCACAGGAGAGGATTCTCTAGCCCTTGGTTTCACAGGCTCTTTGACAGGCTTCCCTGCATCGGCCTTTATCTGTAGTTGATCCTGGGTTTTTCTCTGCTCCTCCACAGGACAGAGAGACCCCGTTCCTTGGCTGGGGCTGACCTTCAAGGGTACAGTCTTGCTCAGGATCACCTGTTTAGGGGGGCAGCCACCACGTATCTGTGTCATCGAGAAGGCCCCACTACCAAGAGTCTGGGCGGTGCAGCCAGGGATTGCCAGCGGGAAGTCTCTGCGACTGAAGATGCGCTCCTTGTTGATGTGGTGTGCCAGCAGGTAAGCTTGGTTCTGGTGCTGTTTCATGGCGGACACCATTTCGGACATGTCTGTCAGCTCAGAGGAGTTGGTCTCGTGTCCAGAGTCGAGTGACGACTCGGGGGTGATTGCTGCCAGCACTATTAACCCTGCAAAGTACACAGTACAGAACAAAATCAGGTTCATAAAAATAGACTACACACAAACAAGGACTAAATAGACCACCCTAAACATGAACAAATTCATTAGCATAGTATAATAGGGAGGCATCAATCACCTGCATATTTAACAGATTGAGAGTTATCATCACACTGTGTTTTAAATTTCTGAACATCTGGCCTGTCTATTGCACATAATGATGCTTTAGGAGAAAAACAATATCAGTCCTAAATATGTGCAATTTGGTAAACAATTATACTTTCAACCCATAGCAAAGCAGCAGGATGAGGCATTTGCCAGGGATCCTGTTGAGAACAAAACTAAATGGTCTCTCTGTCTAAATACAAAATCTGTTTGGCCTCATATGTGATACAACTAATCCCCATTTTAACCTAAATAAATAGGCAGTCAAGCAAGGAAAGAAATAGACAGGTAGGAGGTAGGAGACTGTGTTTCTGAGAAGCAGAAAGTCCACCTGCTGTTTGAGGGGTTTGCTGGTGGTGATGGGGGTAGTCCTCAGAGGCAGCCAGAGCCTCGAGGGCTTGCAGGGTGGAGACCAATGCATCGTCCAGCTCCTGGGCATGGTCCCGCACTGTCCTGGTGGCCACGTTATCAATCAGAGTCACCGGGACATCCTCCTGAGTTTCTCCGGCTGTTGCCGCAGCAACTGTTGCTGCTGCTGACGCTTCTGCCACTACTGTTGATGTGGCTGTTGTCGCAGTTACAGTAGCAGCTGTTGCTTTCGCGGCCCCCACTGCCTCGGCAGCAGCCTTGCGTTTTTTATTCGGGTCGTCCTCGTCTGAGCTGTTGTCCCGGAAACCCGGGGGAGGGGCAGCGATGGCAGGAGCCGGAGGCTGCAATTTCCCAGCCACGTTCTCGTATATCTCATCATACTCGCTGCCGGGCAGAGGCAGGGCCATGAGGTCCACAGCTCCTCCCTCTCGGGAGCCACAGGCATTGGAGCACTGCTGTTTCCCACCTCCTCCTCCTCCACTGCCTCGTACATCCTCTACGATCAGACCCTCAGCCTTGAGCTTGGCCTTGCAGGAGTCACAGAAGGAGTGTCCAGTATGGTGCGGGGGCTCCAAGGACTTCTCCCGGCTCCTGAAGCCGGAGCCAACGCCCCCCTCCTCCTCCTCCTCTCTTTTCGTTGGGCTGTCTGGGCGGGCAATAGACTCCGCGCTCTTGAACGTGGGGTCGGACTTGGTACGGCAGCGCCCCTGGGAGACAAGGTTCTCGTTGATGTCCAGCTGCTCCTCGGCCTGCTGCTGCAACTCCCGAAGTTGCTGTTGTTCACGCAGGTGGATGTGACAGAGGCCCAGGTGCTGTGATGGAGCGGGGTGTGAGGCGGAGCCGGACACCTTCTGGGATGGCTCTCTGGATAGCCCATCTCTCTCTTCACCTCGTCGGCTGCTGCCACCACCGCTGCCGCCGCCGCCGCTAACACCACCGGAACTTGACGCACCCGTGGACCGCGAGTGTGCGTGGGAACTTCTGTAATCTAAGGACAGAATCATCAGAGGAGTTGACAGGTGGAACAACCCTCAGAGGTTAGTTGGATGGAGCATCCTGATGGTGAAAAGCGACAGCGGTATGGATGTTGTTTTGGAGTCGTATGAAAGGGGTGGTTTTGGTAGTTTCAGAGATTAAAACAGGTCACCCCTGAGGGAATGTGGTGATATAAGTCTCCCTCACAAGACTGACCACAGCAATATGAGGACAGATAGAAGAGCAGGAACATCCAACAGAATGACTGAGTATTAAATGTTCTTTGATGAGAGAGAGAGAGAGCAGGCAGAACTGACAAATCCTGAAAGTGACTTACGTGAAGAAAAGAAACAAGAAAAATGAACCACAATCCAATGGGACTGAACCGAGATGGAGATGAGAGAAATCGAGAGGTGGCTTGCAATATGAATGAGATCCCCAAGGCGTCAATGGAACTGGTCCGAGCAAATGGAGGAAGCTGATGACACTCCAGGAAATTTTGAGAGAAATGTTGAAATATGAGTCACCCTTTGTGCTACATAGAGTTTCCTTAGTTTGTTTCCTTAAGCCTTACTGATGGAAACCAGTTCACACAACTTGACCTTGAGCCTCAGTGTTGATATAAAAACATGAGACTGCCATGTCAAGTCAAAATCATATATGCTGCAAAATTCTACTCTGTACTCATGCTCAAAAGCATGTTAGGTGGTCAGTTTTTTGTTATGTCAGTTGAATGCAATATTAAATGCACATTAAATTCCACTGATGACACAAAGTGATGATATTTTGATACCATACAACCAACTTTGACAATGATATTTTACAAGCACCTAAGAGACATAATCCTTTTTGTACTAATGGCAGGCAATCCATAGCAGAGTGAGATGGAAAGACATGAAGGTTTCAGTTACAGGTTACAGCATTGTGTTACATATGCATAGAAAAAAATAAACATTAAGCACATTTTCAAAGTACAGTTTAACAAATTCACACAGGGTTTCTGCTAGCTACACAAAACCAAGGGGGGCACTACTAACATACCTGCCTTGATCATATGAGACTGACCAGGTGTCCTGTAGTAGATAGTCCTTTTGGGGTCCACATAGAGCTTGTAGTAGCCAGAGATCAGACAGGCAAAATTCGAAGCATCAGGCCACTCCATCAGCAACACCAGAGGCTAGAAGGAAGTGGTGAAGAGAAAGGAGAGAAAGAGATGCCAGGACACTTTCTGTGAGGCGATATGTGTTATTTGACAAAAGTCTGTGTCAAGCAGATATCCATTCCTCCTCATTTTGGATATACTTAGCCCAAAATGTCTCCGATTCACTTGCCGTTTAAATGGATGATAATTTGCTTTGGCTGGGGGGAAGGATAAGCCCAAGTTCAGTGTAATTTAGAGGATCCTTTCTCATTACTATTCTATTGCACCAAACACCAGGGAGAGCTTTACATGTCCTTTTTCCTACCACCAGGGTACTAATCTCTTAAGCGCAATTTATGGTCGTCCGTTAACGGACACACGGAGACACAGAGAGCCCTCTCCGACGTTGCAAACCCTCTCCGAGCACCTCTCCGTGGCCTGACGTGCACCTCACAAATTTTGTAACTATCCAACTGATGGAAATTGATATTGCCATTAATTTATAGACTTACATTGCATTGCAGGCATGTTCTCCTGTGTTTGTGTGTGTGTGTGTGCCATGTCTATTGATAGTCTTAGTACACCTTTGTTTAAAGGCCCCAGCAGACATCCCCCTGCCCCAGGTGGAGGAATACACATTGTCCACCATTTTGGGCCTGTGTGTGTTCCTCCATAAGAAAATCCCCTCCCACTCACCTCCCCTTCCCAACCTTGACCTGTAGAACCTTCCCCAATGTTGACCTATCACCCCCAAGGTATCCTCCCATGATTGACTGGTATTTAACCTGTAACACTGTGGTGCATCTTTAGTCTTTGCCTGCCTCTACTCGATGTGGAATTGACTCCCTGCAGGAGCACCTTGAAATACACCTCCAATAACCTTTGATTCGCCTCGTGGTCTTTTGTCTAGAAGAGTGTCGGCCTAAGAAACCCCGTCACAACTCCCTCAATCCGTCAATACATCAGTATCAATGCTTTACAACACCCACAACCGTCGGAGAACCATAAATGAAAACGAGTCCTTCGAGGCAACTGCGTGACCACGGAGTAACGGACTCGTAGAAGTATATACAGTGGGGAAAATAAGTATTTGAACCCCTGCCGATTTTGCAAGTTTGGCCACTTGCAAAGAAATGTGCGATCTACAATTGTAATGGTAGGTGTATTTTACCAGTGAGAAATAGAATATCAACAAACAAATCCAGAAAACTGCTTTTTATAACATTTATGACTTTATTTGTATTTGATGCAGAAAATAAGTATTTGAACCCCCAAGCAAACAGCAAGAATTCTGGCTCCCAATGACCCGTTATGTGCCCAAGAAGCACACAGATTAGTTCTCATTAGGCCTAACAAGGTACACCTCATCTCAACTGGTGACGTGTATAAAAGAAACCTGTCCAAAGAATCATACTTCACACCTTCAACCTCACCACCATGGGCAAGACCAAAGAGTTGACCAAGGACGTCAGAGATAAGATTGTAGACCTGCACAAGGCTGCAATGGGTTACAAAACCACCGGCAAGCAGCTTGGTGAGAAGCAGACAACTATTGGTGCGATTATTCGTAAATGGAAGTAACACCTAACAACTGTCAATTGCTCTAGGTCTGGGGCTCCATGCAAGATATCCCCTTGTGCGGTATCGGTGATCATCCGAAAGGTGCAGAATAACCCCAGAACTACACAAGGGGAGCTTGTGAATGATCTCAAGGCAGCTGGGACCACAGTCACCAAGAAAACCATTGGCAACACACTACGCACATGTACAGGGCCGTCTGAAGTTTGCCAATGAACACTTGAATGATTCTAAGGAGGATTGGGAGACAGGATGTGGTCAGATGAGACCAAAATCAAGCTCTTTGGTATCAACTCGACTTGCCGCGTTTGGAGGGGGAAGAATGCTGAATATGACACCATCCCCACCGTCAAGCATGGAGGTGGAAACATTATGCTTTGGGGCTGTTTCTCTGCCAAGGGTACAGGACGACTCCACTGCATCGAGGGGACTATGGATGGGGCCATGTAACGTGGAATATTGGGCTTGAACCTCATTCCCTCATTCCCTCCCATTGAAAACGCAACCTTAAGGATTTGGAGAGGATCTGCAAAGAGGAGTGGACCAAAATCCCTCCTGAGAGTGTGTAAACCTGGTGACCAACTACAAGAAAAGTCTGACGTCTGTGCTTGCCAACAAGGGTTATTCCACCAAGTACTAAGTCATGTTTTGCTAGGGGTTCAAATACTTATTTTCTGCATCAAATGCAAATTAAGTCATAAATGTTATAAAATGCAGTTTTCTGGATTTTTTTGTTGATATTCTGTTTCTCACTGTTAAAATACACCTACTATTACAACTATAGATCACACATTTCTTTGCAAGTGGCCAAACTTGCTAAATCGGCAGGGGTTCAAATACTTATTTTCCCCACTGTATCTGCCTTTAAGAGCTGCTATAAATGTTATGAATCATTTGAATAACCATGTCAAAATTCCCCTAAAATCAAGAGCAATTGATGTCTCACCTTCGCCTCCAGCATGGTGACCTCCACTCTAGCCACTCCCTGGTGCTCCCTGTACAACTGGACCTTCGCCACCCGACTGAACTCTGCCAGGACAGTAGTCAGGTTGTTCTTCAGGTCAATGACATGGCTGATCCCGTGCCTTGGCCCCACCAACAGAGTCGTAGCTGAGTGCTTCTCGTCCTGCAAAAGCAACAAAAAAATAAATCAGATAATGCTGCAAAAAGAAACACCACGTTTAAAGGTTAATAACCTTGACTGTGTCCTTCCTCGGAATGCTGCCTAGGATTCTTTCATTTTGGACACAGCCATTGACTTTAAAATGAGCTATTTTACATCAGTGTGGTACTCACTGTGTGACTCATTTGCTATAGGGATGTATCCTTATGACTTTGAGCCTCCTGAAAAATCTCAACCCCTTCAGTCTAAATCTCAAAACTTTGCACTAACACTCCAGGACTCCTATCCAGCACTGTCCCCTTAAATGTTTCAGGCTAAACCTACCCCCTGACCCCATGCTATTGCCTCTGATCAGACCCCTAAAGCCTGCATATGTTACCATCGGACAGCAGCTTGGTAGGTGCATCTTTTATGAGTCATATTACCAGCCCGACAGTGTGGAAAAGCAGGCCTCCGAAAGGTGGAAGGTCGTTCAGGACACGCATGTACTGATGCTTGCCCTGGAGTGGGGGAACCTGGGTGAGAGAAACAGACATGACAAGATGGACAGGGAGGGATGGAGGGAGTGGAAGAGGAGGAGTGGGTAGCGGAAGAGGGGGTTAGAGAGAGATATGAACGTTTCACAAGATATCTCAGACCAGCAGGGGGCACTGTTACCTAACTCCATAATCCACAAATATTAAAAGTCAATACTACATTTTTTATTTGACTGTTATATTCCTCTTAATTGTGGTAGTCATTTCATTTACACACTGTGGAAGTAGCCAAACATCTCTAAATTTAAGAAACGAGTTAATCTGTGTCTACATTGACATAATAATGTGTCACTTAACATAATAGAATGTGCCATAATATATTGATAAAGGAACTTTAAGTAACAGAAAGATTTAGAAAGAATTACCCATGACATATTTTTGGCAAAAATCTTGTAGACCACAGGGTCGTGGGGAAATAACGGCCATTGACCAATGACAAAAAATATCCAGCTGACAAAAATCTATTTTAATCAGCAGTAAAAAATAAATAAAAAATGACCTCAATATTTTCCCTCAATACACCTCATTGTCAAGTCAAAGGTGAACAACACCCTCACAATTACTAGTCTTTTAATGAAGAATCAAAGTACTGAAGCTTGTAGCTTCATCAATATCCAAAATGTCCTCCTCCTGTATTTTTGTTCATGAGTAATTAGACATGTTTCAAATTACAGGCCCTCGTAATTTGTTGTGTGTCATTAATCACAAAACCAACATTTCCCCTTTAGGCAGCCACAAAGCTGCCTTCATTTAAAATAATTTGCTTTTGTTTTGGTCTTGGATGATTCATTGCATAAGGACTCGCGCTAATGCCATGTTTTAGTTCTTCTATGTTGTTCAGTGATTCCCTTGCCTGCTAGTTTCACCTCTCTAATTAGAGAGGAAGGTTAGCGAGCGCTCCACTCTCTAAGGCGATAAGACCAGCCTCATTCGCTAATTGTCAGGACTTGCATGGCAGCATGAAAAAAAGCCATGTGCGGCTTGCCTGTGTATGTTTGTCGCTAGATAGTTAATTTTCTTCTCCCGTTTAGCGCTTGCTCAAACGATTTCACATTACTCCCTGACACCTTTTTTTGTGATGTGGGGATGTGAGCAATCTAAATATTGTGTCTTGCGCAGTGTGGCTGACTTGTTTGGTTGCCCTGGGAACACACCTTATTGCCAGCCGGAGGAGGATGCTGATACGTCTTCAGGAGCTGGGAGAGAGTCTTGCAGATGTTCTTCTCCTTGACCATGGGGAGGAGGTTGAGAGGGAGGAAGGGCTCCAGACCCCACTCCTTCCTGGAGAAAGGAGTAAAACAAACAGCCTCCTTCAGTGAGGGTTTTAGAAGGATACTCCTTTTTCAGTACTAGTGTAAATGCAACAGCTGTACAGAAGTATAAAATGTAGTTGCTCCAGTTGCTGTTTGAACAGTTGAGGTTGCAACAGGTTTTTGTCATTAAAAAGCAAAGGTTTACAACAGCTCTTTACGTCACAAGGCATTACAAAAAACTGTTTCCCCAATTATGCATACTCTCAGGGCTCTCAAGTTTTGAAGACAGGCAAGAGTGACATTCCCCCCCCCCCCCCCCCCTCAGGGGGTCAAAATTAATTAATGAATTGCTTTTTACCTGACATCTTTGAAAGGCAGCAATGATTAATGCATCCATGGCCAGGATATAATAATAAAATATGACATTATTTTAAAAATCAGAGGCAATCGGACTTTTCAACGTCCCGCACTGGGTTCGATACTGCCACCTCTGACATCCCAAGCGCCGCCACTACAAACTACGCCAACAAATAGCTAGATATCCAATGTTGCGGGTGGCTTCTTATTTACCTGAGGAGTGAGTTTCACCGATACACACCGGCTACATCTGTGAACTACTTGTTCTGAGCAGGTGTTGTCAGTGAACAGGCTGTAAAACTGTTGGTTAAGAGACTCGTGAAAAACTGATGCTAATTATCTGGGAAACATTTTTCAACAGCAGTCAAGTTGTCATTGTTTGTGTGAAACAAGTTGTGAATTTGTTGTAACATTAAAACAGGAGATCATGACTGTGCTCAAAGTGATGCTCGAGCTTCAGCGATTTGCTTTGTTGGTGAACAAAACTTTCGGAAGATGTAGCAGAATCACGAAAAATTACAGGATATGCTTTTTTCCCATTGGTTGTTGCATTAAATCTTACCCAGATACAATGGTGCTATTTTCCGATTGGCTATTGTATAGACCCTTTCGTTTTTTTGATTGGCTGATAAGTGGCAGGCTCGACTAAGAACTCCAGGGGAGACGCGCTTGACTGCCGGTTCCATAGTGAGAGTGGGGCGGCCAGAGGAATTTTGGTTGGGTGCTGCGGCATATTACATTTATTATAAATATTTTTTTTCTGCGTGAGAAATACAATGTGTGGCGGGAGGGCGTGACTAAAGACCGAAATGAGTGACTGTCACTCTCAATGCGTGACACTTGAGAGCCCTGTACTCTTGCTCTGTTCCTTTTACTGCATTTGTGTACAAAATATGGAAACCCACGTTCATTGGTAAATATACTGCATTGCTACTGGGAAGTATGGGAATATACATACTCAACATGTTTGAGGGAGATCTTCTGATTGGGCCTCGCTATAGAAACAGTGATGTAGATGTGGAGGGCTGCCAGTCTCAGTGTGATCTCAGACTTCCAGTCCACGCCAAAGCGCTCTTTGATGACATCATTGCGACTCTGTCAAGGTGAGAGCAGACATGTCAAGCCATACCAGGAGGTGATTATCTTCATGATTATCAGCCAAGATGGCATTCTTTACTGGAAAGATGTGTAGCTCGCACAAAATGTATTTTCATATTTGTTGGCAGTAGACACACTGGGTGCTTCTTGTGAGGATGGGTAGGCCTTTAACATTTTACTTCAGAGTAGTGTGAATACAACTGTTGACACCTGCATTGACCCCTCTTCACATCGACTGCTATAAGCGCAAAGGCTTCTTTGCTTTCAACTTTGATGTGAACTGACAACTAAAATATATATATTTTTTGACATTATGTTGTGTTTTTACCCCTTCTGCTTTAAAATGACAGCATGTCCTGATGGCTGTCTTAAGCGGCTAAGTGTATTGCTATTATGCTGCCTAGTCCAGGCTGTAAATAATGCACCCTTGACACATGCCACACCATCAGCATTATGTCTGTCTGACCACTAGATGGTCACTCCAACAGATAACTCTGTGTGCTCTGAGGCATTCAGTAGATCACAAATTTAGCTGTCAGGCATAATCCCTCCCTTCAGGTATGAATAAATCTCCTTGAGCTGGTCTTCCTTTTCGCAGACAAGATGTGATGGCACTGGATGAGAGAGGAGTACCTGTATATAGAGGTACTCAAAGGCAGCGGGATCCCTCCTCAGCAAGTCTGCAGGGTCTTTCGGAAAGAAGCAGATGCGAAAAAGACACTTCATCCCCTGGAAGTAGGTCCTGTGCACCACCTGAGGCAACACAAAAGGCTGAGTTAGCGTTAGCCTTGGCATTAGCTGACAGGTCAGATATCTATCGCCGTGGTGACCTGTGGGGATAACTGGAATTACTGTCCTGTTCGTTCTGGGATTGTATGTGTCCAAGATTTCAGACAAGAGAACATCAGTGCTAATGCTTGGTTAGCCGTTATTAAATCTGTTCTCCAACTATGGAAGTATCATTACTGAAAACAACGTATTTACGCAATTGCACCATAGCATGCAGAACAGGCTGAAGTTAAATGACAGTCTTACAAAGACTGGGAATGATACCACTTGCATGTTCTTTTCACAGGTAAATTACACTGTCTGAATCCGGCACTTTTATCCATAATTCTTTATGTTAAAGCAAAATGTAACTATAGCAAATGTGAAGGGGCTAATGGCAGGATTAATCTTCTGCTGCATTCATGCTGTCAATAATCTTGCCGTTCATGGCCTTCAGCCCTGTAATTGTACCCCTGACCTTACAATCTGGCCACATACAGGCTTCTTTCTCTCACTCGTAAATTGGATTAATGCTTTACACGGCAGGGAGTTCAGAGTCAGAATATTAAATCAATCCACAGACAGTTCCTCCTGGGGTTTCAACTGACTGATCACAGGTTTCTATATGGGTTTCTCTCGTGGGGTGTGGGGTGAGAATGGAAAGTGAAGCGGACAGTAAGAGAGAGGAAATGAGAGGGATAGAGAGAAGGAAAGAGAGAGAGAGAGAGGAAATGAGAGGGATAGAGAGATGAAAGAGGGCAAATGGGAGAGCAAAGTGGACGTTCAGATATACAACAGGCAGATAGAGAATGAGGAGCAATTAGAGGAGAGAGAAAAAATGTACTAAAATAACTTGTATGAATACGTGTGTGTGTATACATATTTGTGTGTGTGTGTGTGTGTGAGTGTGTGTGTGAGAGAGAGGGAGAGAGCAACACTGTTACTCATGATAGAAGAACACCACCATAGCTCATACGGATATGAATCATATGATTAGTAAATTGTACTGAATTCAAATAAATTCAACAAACTAGATCTAGAAATACAACTATAGCAAACCAGATCTACAGTGTGTATACAGTATGTGTATGAGTAAAGGTTATAGGCCTACTCTGTTACTCGATGATAACTGAACTTAGATTAAATTAGATGCTTTGGGTTTGTTTATTTATTTATTGTTTGTTCTACTTCTGAAGACATTGTTCTTTTTTTCATTTTTCATTATTACTACACCAGTTATATAATAATGTGTACCGTCTCCATAGTTTCAAACTTGTAGCTTTGGCAACATTGAGTTTATTCATTCATGCCAATGAAGCACCATGAGAGAGTGAGAGAGAGAGAGAGGAAAGAGAGAGAGAGAGAGAGACAGAGGGAAGGAAAAAGAGAGAGAGAGAGATAGAGAGAAGGAAAGAGAGAGAGATAGATAGAGAGAAGTAAGGAGTGAGAGAGATAGAGAGAAGGAAAGAGAGAGCTAGAGAGAAGGAAAGAGAGAGAGAGAGAAGGAAAGAAAGAGAGAGAGATAGAGTGAGAGAGAGAGAGAAGGAGAGAAAGAGAGATAGAGAGAAAGATAGAGAGAGAAATAGAGAGAGTGAGAGAGAGAAGGATATGGTAACCTACGTGTGACAGAGGCTGATGCTCCTGTAACAGGTGCAACCTCTGGTTCTTGTCCAGTCCTCCCGACTCCAGAACCAGTGCGAAATGCTCGATGTAGCGCAGAGACAGACGGTCCTGCAGGGACGATATCACATCCTACACCCGGAAGCAGACAAAAGAAGAATGCAAACGATGTTTGGCAGATGGGGCAGTGTGAGGCAGATGCAGGTATTTGTGTGTTGTAAGGTGTTGAGTTGTTGACTGTATTCTGGCATGCACTGAATGTGCTGTTCCTACACAGAGCAAACAGGGCTGACATTTACTTTACTCGTGTGTAGTGAGGAGATGAATGGGATTAATGAATGGTAACTATTCCAGCACTGAGCCTCTTGGGGGCGCTCCTCAGCCTCCTGGATACAGCCCAGGAAAAGGACAACAAATGTTAATAAAGTCTGTGACGCATAAATCCACCTGCCCTCACTTATACAGACACACGCACAAGCAGACACATACATTAGTCGAGACGAGCAGCCTTATGTTGACTAAAGGCACACGTCACGTCAAGTGTTGCCCAGCTGTGGAGCCCTGCATGGGGGCTTGTCGATATGCATTGACCTGCTCCTGGTGTTATTTGATCAGGACCGATCCCATGGTAACAATGCTAGAACAGAAATGGATTCCCCTCCGAAGCGGCACGGCTCATGAGGAGCACCGCCCCTGTTGTGGGTGCGATCTGACAGTCAGACGCCGATAATCTCCTCTGGAAATATTGACCAAAGATTTAAAAAGGATGGAAAATACCATCTCGTACACACGCTGTTATGGAAAGATTGCAGGGAATTTTGTATTTATTTATTTATTTTATATCTGCTTGCCACACTGACAAGACACACACACACTCATACACATTAGTGTGCTCCCAGGTCAATGTCTGCATGGTAAATAGCCCCACTAATGGGCTGATTTGTCTTTGTTTGCAGTTATTGTTCATCGGCGTATCAAACAATATCCCGATGAATTCAGGCGTGAGGGGATTACTGATAGCCAGGGCCTCCCACAGCCCTGAAGGTGACCCTCCAAACATTTGCTGAGTCTACACGTCCATCGCCCTCAAAGTCTTTCTCCAAGGGCCCCCCTATGATAGGTTACACATCCAGTGAGACTACAGGGGCCGTCCCTGTATGGATGTTTGTCTACAATAGAGGTCCCAAACCTGCGCCCCACGGGAAGGACACAGCCCACTTTCACCTTCTGGGTGGCCTCCCGAGGCAATTTATGTGATGTTTTGTATCCGGCGCGCAAAGGGGCCAAAAATAGCTGAGCTTAACATTCAGGCCGGTATTTTCTGTAATTCGCTCATTTCTACCCAGCCACACGTGAGTGTATGGGACTGTTTTATAAACGTACATAAAGCGAGAGTGATGGACAGACATGCTTATACTGAACTATTATTATCCGCTCCTGATTATTTACTTAAAACAGTAATCCAATGATTGTAATGGTTGGATTGCTTAAGAATGAATAATAATAATAATAATAATAATAATAAGAACAATAATAAAAATAATTATGAAAAACAAATCTATGTTAAAATATTGTATTCCTACATGATATATGTATAAATCCATGGCAGATTTTCCATTTTTGTAGATTTGCAACTCTTTTTGTAATTTAAATGTAAAATATTTATAATAAATCAAATACATTTAAAACAAATACATTTTTAAATATCTGCTCGGAATATTCCTCACTTTATCAGGCCATATGTATTACACTACTTGCACTAAAATGGAAATGTAATAAAATTATGATAATGGTCGAAATGCTTAAGAATTATTTATATTTTTATTTTATTTAGTTACCTGCCTTTTATGTGTTGTATACAACTTTGACAATGTGCCATGGTAATGTCAAATAAACCCAACTAACGGTATATAAACAGACTGAAACATATCTTTAGATGTTTTAATGTGCAATACTCGGCAAAGGTAGACCTGTTGTCCACAGCACTATTCACTATTCACTGTTACTGACACACTCCGGACCTCCCAAAGAGCCTGGCAGAGGGATCTGGCCTTGCTAAGAAAAAGTTTGGTGACTCTGGTCTACAATTTATTTTGCTGTCTGGCATCCATTGATTTGCATTTTAGTTTTTTTTAATGTCTACAGACATATATAATCAAGTTGACATTAAGTTATGGCCTTCTTTCCATTACTGTTCAGGAGAGAGGGAACATCTCTCTTTTTTAATCAAATTATGTCACCTAATGAGCACTCTGAAATACGCCTGCATCATCTAGCATGGCCAGTGGATACTAATGGCCTCTCCACCGGCCCCACAAAAAAAAAAAAAAAAAGATTTGAATCCTTTTAAATACAGATAAATTGCTTTACTTAATGGTTCTGCATAGATAACTATTTCAGTGGCACCAACGAAAATGGCTTCATGTGCCAGGTTAGGACTCTTCTTACAATGGAAGAATCATATTGTGCTGTTTTCTGTGATGCTCAAAATGGAGGTATCAGATATTAGGTTTCAGTATTACTGTGGGGGAAATTACTTTAAGGGAAATTACTTTAGTCCATGGAAGGGATATTTACAGTAAGCTCAATAAGATCATTCCATTTGATAATGTCTTTCGCCACTCTTTTGATAAAACTTTGGGTAGCAATTGCCTGCTCATCCCCTAAAGGTTATAAATGAACATTCATATATGCAATTCTGACCTAATTGAGCGCATTGTAGCGGCAAGCTAATGTGATGCTAAGTGAGTTCCTGGTTTGGGGAATTATGGGTAATGACTGTTTTGGTGTACTTTAGTGGAGTGTTCTCCCAGAATGTGAAATGTTACAGTCTGGGCTGTGTGTGTGTGTTTAAAGGCGGCTTTGAACTCGGTAATGGTGTAGTGTGAATGTTAGAACATGCAGTCATCGTGATAAGTAAGCCTAGAGCCTCGTGCTAACCACAGTAACTGGCCATGAAAAAGCATACTAAGTTTCTGATGCTCACATTGCTAATAAAACTGGTAGCAATTCTCTATTCAATTCAAGATGTCTCATCACTCTTCAGTTATGCCCAGCGCTACAGTGTGTTTGAGGAGCTCTCAGTTGTGAAACATTAGAGTCAAAGCACATGGAAATTAAGACATGTGGATGAGCATCATGTGGGGAGTGATACTGTTTCATTTGGTTCACAAGATATGTCTTGGCCCCTTCTAACAGGACCAGCTACATTACACGTCACAGGATAGATGGAGATGGACACACACACACAGACACACACACACACACACACACACACGCACACGCACACACACAGACACACACACACACACACACACACACACACACACACACACACACAACCTTACCCTAACCGTGGTCCGACTGTCAAATGTAAATGACTTGATTTGTCCATTCTCCAGGAACACCTTCAGCACATTTGGTATGAGGAGTAAAGAATCGTCTTTGAGCATTGTCTGAATCAAAGGACAGAGGACAGCAGAAGAGGAGGAGGAGAGAGAGAGAGAGAGAGAGAGAGAGAGAGAGAAAGAGAAAGAGAGAGATAGTGAAATGGACAGAAACAGAGAGTGGGAGACAGGAGGGAGAGGAAAAACAGATAACCAGTTACTGAAGCACTAAAGGACTGAGGACAGAGGAAGAGACATGGGGAAGTACTTCACAGGTCAACAAAGAAAACCTGATAAATTCCAAGGAGTTAGGGAGAGAGAGAGGGAGAGAGTTAAGGAGGCCATCGAGTTTCATAATTGGATGGAGGAGAATGCAAAAAGTGCATCCAATCTCATCTCAGTTCAAAGGCTGAGGTTTGTTACCATACATGGTGGGGGGGGGAGGGCATACACCTTAATTGCACCATTGTGGTCCAACTGGGGACAAACCTCTGCTTTAGGAGTCGATAGGAGTGCATTGTGCTGCGATCAAAAGGGAGAGCTTATTCAGTCCCTCCAGGGCTTTGCTTAAATATGTATGCGGCGTGATTACAACGCCGCTGTCACGGCTGCAGCTACTGCTACCGCTGCTGCATTCATGCAGAGCCGGGGAGTTGTGTAACTAGAAATGAGAAAAATTGGTTCTGACTCAAGGTTATCCCTTACGCTGCTCTTCCCCTCCTCTGTCTCTCCTATCCTCCCTCTCTCTCTTTCTCTCATTCTTTCTCTCAACAGCCCTCTATTCAAAAGGTTGCACTCACATGAAGTTTCAGAAAGGGGGAGTGAGAGCACGCCACCTACCCAAGATGTTACATGAAGGAAATATTGCAGTGTTAGCCTTACTGCATAGTTTAGCAGTTGCAATCCTTAAAGAATTCAGGGGTTATTCGACTTTGTCCCTGTATTAGGAGAATTCTGCCATGGATGTCAGTTAGAACCATGCAGTTAGTGGATAGAATGGCCCCAGATAACTAGAACTCTAGACTCTAGGTTCTAGAACTTTTGTGCTGTTGTGCGTGGAAACTGGAACCCTTCAGCTTCTTGAACAACAAGGCATTCGTTATCAAACAGAATTTTGAAGAACAAAATTCTCTCTAATAGGGACAAAATAATACCCCTTTTCTAAAGAGAGTAAGAAAAGGGTACATTTAGCATATTTAGCATAGCAGCTATTGGGACTAGTTACATGCAGTTATTTTGGTAGCGCTTTACTTTAGGCCATCCTTAATACAATTACATGACCTCAGCATAAGCCCTTTATAACAACTGACATAAGCATAAACAAACATTTATGAAGACTAATTCCAACTGGTGCTAGCAGTCATAAACTCTGCTTTTGGCCACGTTGATGTCAAATTGATGTCATCTGTTGAAGTAATCTATTTCAAGTTTTCGTTGACAAAAACTTATGTTGTGACACTGGCTTGAAGTGACATAGCATCCTTTCACAGTTGACCTTTATATCTCAAGTGGAATGTTGATGAAGTGACATATTCTGCCACTCGCGGCAAGTGGGAAAATGGAAGCAATGCATTTGACAAAAGCAGTGTTTATAACAGCAGGCACCAGTTGGAATTAGCCTATATAAATGTTTTATTATGCTTCGTTGTCATTGAGGATTTACACAGACGTCTTGAAGCTGTATAATAAAAAACCTAAAGTAAAGATTCACAGTCGTTTAAATTATAACATGTTTTAAAGTTTTTTAAAGTAATATATGTAATTTCCTAAATTTGAAACTATCCCTTCTAATGTTCTCGTTCGACTACTTTGCTGAAGGCAAACACAGCAAACTAATTATTCTCTATACCTTCAAAAGAACAAAGGCTTGAATCAAACGTCCTCTTTCCAACAAAAGCCTCCCTCTCTCTCTCCCTCTCTCTCTCTGGAATCATGAAACAGCATCTTTCTAACAGCCTGTGATGATGCTGATAATTAGACTTCTCAGTCCTCACCACAGTGAAGAGTAGTAAGAAACACACAGCCTTCATTGCCATCACCCTAGCCAAACACCTCATTTGCACATGCTGATGAAAACCAATCTTAGAAAAGCTTCAACTAATATAATACCCCTGTAACTAGTTCTTAAATTAGAACTTAAAAAGCATAAAAGAAGAAATCCTTTTGTTTATTATCCTCCAGTGAGGTGGACATTCTTCCTCTCAAAGGCCATATACTTAAGTAATAGGCTTCTCTGAACTGCCAAAAAAAATCCAGCTAAACTAATATTCACCAGACCTTGCTGTAAATAGAGTTTGTATCACATTAATACTGCAGCATTTGACTGAGGCTGTCTGGATTAGCAGATGGGTGACATGAAGCTGTTTTGAATAGACTCCCTCAGCTCTTCTGCTCCAGGCAATCTCACTCAATTGCTATGCGTTGCATCTGAAAGGGCACAAACACTATTCGGTTCTCAGGTTGTGTATGCCACAGAAAGAGCGTAGCCATATCCATTCAAGGTGTCACTCAAATCCGGCCTTGGCGTCCAGGCACTCTGTCAAAAACTTCAATAATGTCTGTGCTCGCGCACCTGCTAAATGAAGACAGTGAAAGGTTGAGTTTAGCATAACAGAGTGTTATCAGCCAGTCAGGACGCGATAGGACAGGGACAATCGGGACGAGAGAAGGGGGGGTGGGGGTGGGGTGGCAATCAGTGACGAGAAGCATAATGTTGGCAAACATTGGGTGTATTTCCCGATCAGAGATCAACATGTCTGCTGTGACCTGGGTTCAAGAATAACATTGAGTAAAACAATGATTAAGGACTCAAACAGATGGAGCTTTGACCTGCTGAAAAATTCAGCACAGGCCAGCATTTGCTAGTTTTCTGGCGTATGCCGGCTCCTGCAGAGCGATGCTAGACCTCTTGGCCAGTGCTATGCTCCGAACACGGCATGAAACAACACAAACTGTTGTTGTTGAGACACATCCGTGTTGGTCTCTTGCTGGTTTATATGTCCAGCTGATTTTAGGCCAGCTAACAGACTGGCATTGTTGAGCAAAAAGCACCATGCCAACACTTCACCGTTTTTGGCTTTTTATTCTACTTAACAGGGCTGCTGCTTCTCGCCACTCTGCCACTGTCTGATTTCAATCCCTTGGAGAAATGTAGGCCCCAGGTGTATATACGCATGTATGCAGGCATGTATGATGAGCATCTCCTGCTTGCTGTCTCTCTTTTGCGCCAATGAGCAAGTCTGGTGATCCGACTGGCAGCCAGCGCTTGCTGATCGCACAGGATGGATTTGGCATGACTGTAGGCAGCGCGGTGGTGGTAGTGGTGATAGCAGTAGTGGTAGTGGTGCTCTTTGGTCTTTACCGATTTGCGGCCTCTAGGCCTGATCAGCCAATCGCGTCCTTCCGGAGAGCAGCACGCCCCTCCCATCACGTGGCCTTACTAAATTGGAGAGGCGGCACCCCGAGGGGGTGTGGTGTTGCGTTCGCTCGTCGTTGCTTGTGTGGCTGGGGTGGTTGTAGGGGAGGTTGGGGGAGGGGAGGGTTGGGACTGTATGGATGGGAACACAAGCCAGGGAAGGACACGTTACCATGAGCCCCCGTTGACCCACGGCGAGGGCGCTAGCTAGCCAATTTAGGATTGATTCAAAGAAAAGAGACTGCAAATGAATGGACTGCTAATAACAACATTGCAGCTTACTGAGGAAAGCTGAGGTCCTGCAAGCAAGTGCAGCTGTGCTCCGATCCTCATGCCTGTTCAAAATTCAAAATGGAGCCTGCCAACCAATCTCACGATTGCTAGGCTAGTCAGGATCTCTCAGTTGTGCGGCTACAATCTGATGCAAAGTGTGCCATTCCCAGATCTCCGTCAGAATTGAAAAGGGTTCTCTGAGGATTATCCATCTTTCCCATAAGCTTCCACATCTCATAATTTAATCCCAACTCCACCCAACTGGAGTCTCGGCCTTTGCCACCTAAGCCAAATAGCGAATTTCCCAGATAACAAAGCAGAGAGCAGTGTTATTCATAACACACACACATATTTATTCTCCTCACATCCCAGGAATTTGGACACGTGGACGTGAACTTGAACGTGGGGACAAGCTGCTGAGGCCTGATAAACTAGAGTAAGATCCTCTCCATTGCCTTTAACTTGACTGTGACTGACACAAGTGAGCCGGTGTTTACCGGGGGGACTTTACAAAAGTTGATAGGAGGATAGGAGCGCATCGGCGGGGCTGAAGAAAAGAAGAGGAAAAACAAAATGGAAGGAAGTCGAAGTGGAATCTGAAGTTGATTTCAAAGATGGATTGGCTTTGTTCCTGTGGCCAGTTGCAATGCTGATCGTGTCTGATGCTGTCTGAGCTTGTGTGCCTGAGAGGGGCTGGATGTGTGTGTGTTTGTGTGTGTGTGTGTGTGTGTGTGTGTCTGTGTGTCTGTGTGTCTGTGTGTGTGTGTGTGTGTGTGTGTGTGTGTGTGTGTGTGTGTGTGAGTGTGTGTGTGTTTGTTCGTGTGTGTGAAGCAGACAGGAAGACATACTGAGTCTGGGTCGCTGATTGACACTTGCTCAGAAAAGCGCACTTTAGGGGGGTTGGTTCGCAGACGAGCTTTCTTGGCTGCGCTTATGAAGGCAGATTTAGGAGACTGCAGAGAGAGAGAGAGAGAGAGAGAGAGAGAGAGAGAGAGAGAGAGAAGAGCAAAAACAAAATGAATTTCATGTGAACATGAAAGAGGGACTTTAGATGATTTGGAGTCCACAGATATTTTAAACAAATCCAAAGTTTTTAACTCATTTCTACAGTAAACTCACTTAAAATAAAAGAATTGGGAAATAATTGTTTACTGGGTGACTCAATTGAGAATATTAAACGGAACATTTGAAGTCTCATCCCCGGCTTAGTGCACAAAACTACACAATTATCACACAGCTGGCACGGGGCACTAGCAGCAGTTGTGTATGCATTAACTAGGCTCTTGTTTAACAGCTCAGGGCTCTTAGCTGAGTGATGTTTAGCATATGAAGCCATTTAGCTGAACCTAAACCTTGGTGCAGATGGCGGATGGCTACAGCTCTGTATCCTACCTAGTGCAGACCCTGTTGCATGTGAACAACGGTGACACTTTACACAGCAGATGTCCCCATCTTACCTGCAGTGGCTGGATAACCGTGAGTAGGATGGAGTCTTGACACCGTCTGGAGGAGAAGGAGAGACAGACACAGGTGTGTGTGTGTGTGTGTGTGTGTGTGTGTGTGTGTGTGTGTGTGTGTGTGTGGGTGTGTGGGTGTGTGTGTGTGTGTACGTGTGTGTGTGTGTGTGTGTGTGTGTGTGGGTGTGTGGGTGTGTGTGTGTGTGTACGTGTGTGTGTGTGTGTGTGTGTGTGTGTATGTGAGAGTGAGTAGGTTGACACAACATATGCTACACACACCCAAAAAGCACAACTCCCCATCCACACGACTAGTGTGAGATCACCATCTGCATTTAGACTAATCTGTATTCATTCATTAATAATTCAAGACACAGACATCAACAAAAGAAGGGAGAAACCCTCAGTATCCTCCATGTCTGGATGCAGGTGTGTTTACTTGACGTATTGTCATTGAGCATGAAATATGGAGGGAAAATCGACTGCCCCTGGGCATAGTGCTGGCTAAGTGCCCACCCCCCATCCCCAATCCCCATCCTCGCCCTTCCCTTGGTGGCAGTAAAGGATGTTACCTTACAAGGTCTATGACTCTTTCCCGGAGGGTGTCGTGAACCGGGTCGCCGTTGATGGCCAGAATCTGATCCCCCGGTAGGAGCTTTCCGTCTGAAGGGCCGTCTAGGGAGAGGAGATGTTACACACACACACATACATACATGCACGCGCGTGTACGTACCAGACAGACACACGCGCACACACACACACAGAAAAATACACACACACACCAACAGATACACACTCAGATTGCATACACACAAAGAGTGATACACACAAAACACTCACAGACACACACACACACACACACACCCACACAGATATGCAAATACTCAAACACACACAGACATACACAAATACACAGGCAACCATGCGTACACACACACACACACACACACACACACACACACACACACACACACACACACACACACACACATGCATACACACATTTAGATCACAGATTTATATAGCCACCAAAAGAAAACAGGTTTCTGGTTAACAAATACAAAATATTTTCATTCACATACACACCATGCATGGATGATAATACACTGTCACTCACACACACACACACACAGACACACACCTGCTGAGACGGAGCGTACAACGACGGGGCGTTCGCTGCCTGCGATGAAGCCGAAACCGTGCGTGTGGTGACGTTGAATGCAGACCTGTCGAGCTGAGCCGGCTGTCAGGCTAGCACTGTTCACTCCATCACGGCTCTCCTCTAACATCGCAGGGCTGAAACACACACACACATGCAAATCCAATGCTCAAATATATATATATATATACACACACACACACACACACACACACACACACGTACATGATCTCAAACACAGGAATACACACACTCTCCTCTAACATTGCACACAAACACGCAAATCCAATGCCCAAATATATTTACACACAGACACATACACACATACATGATCTGAAACTCAGAAATGTGCACACTCACAAACACGTGGCCGCCTAGACATAAGCAAATTGTACCTTGAATCTACAAAGAATCAATATTCTACAATCCCCTTAAAACCACTATAGAAAAAGAGATTATTCATGAAGAGAGATTCAGTCACAGTGACATCCACTCTAACACTGATTTACAGCACTGTACTGTACATTTACTCTTAAATGTTATAGGTGGCTTGACAACTTCATATGTAAAATATGTGTAGGATTACAGTGAACTCTTCTTTAATCTTCTTTAATGGAAAAAGTAAACTATGCACGAGTCTGTCTGCTTTATCTCTTATATGTGTGTGTCTGATGTGCACGATAGTGAAGGGTACCTGTCACATTCTGGTGTGTGTCCATCCTGGACCTTGGCCATCCCCTGAGAGGAGAGAGGAGGATGGGGAGCACGCTCAGGTTAAGCTCCACTGCCTGTAGCGCACTCATTCACCTGTGGAGGGAGAGGAGGAGAGAACACTCATTCACCTGTGGCACCAAACGTGTGGGGAGGGAGAGGAGGAGAGAACACGAAAAAACGAGGAGGAGGAGGAGGAGGAGGAGGAGGAGGGGATGAGGAGGAAAAGGAGAGGAAGGGTTTATCAAGCTGTGGTTTGAGTGTTTATGTCTCGTGATGGTAGCACACACATACAGAACTGCTCACCTTCCCCTCTCTCCCCTACACACATATATGTCCGCTGGCAGGATAATTCTCACCTCCAACCACAGACACACACACACGCCAATGCATGTTCCCTGTTGTCTGTTTTACACTCAGCCCACACACACACACATACACACATCAACACTCACAAACATTCATATCCCCACATGTGCATGGAAAAAGCTCACAGGGAGGAGGGAAGGTTGGGTAAAAATAAGAGAGAGGTGGAAAGATGAGAGGAATAGAAAGTTGAGAAACTACAGAGAGACTGAGAGAGAGAGCGATAGAGAGATTAAAGAGTGTGTGAAAGAGACTGACAGGGCTGCACGGAGGAAAAAAGGATTCTTGGGGGCAATTATACGATTTCAGAAGGAAAGTGATGACCCAGATGGCTTACAGTTTTCTGGTTTGACTGGAAACGAGAGAAAAGAAATAAAAAGGGAGTTTAATTTAAACATCAAGGCTCCTGGGCCTCCACGGGCTATGGGCATCACCTCCACTTAGCGGTGCACTGCCTGACATGGCGTTTTTTAAAGGAGCGTCCTCTGGGTGCGGAGGAAGCAGCGACAGGAGAGGTTGCCCTGCATCACTGGCACCTTCAAACGGCACGGTGCGCCATGTCTCGGAGGACGTCGCGGCAACGCTCGAGCCTGCCACTCCGGAACGAGAGGAGGTGTCTCATGAGTCACGCAGGGCTTTGAGGCGCTACTTTAAAGCGCTCCTGATTCCAAAGGGCAGCCGATTGTGGAGCGCATCTGGCCCTGATCTGACCCTGATCTGGCCCTGATCTGGCCCCGATCTGGCGCACATCCGGCAAATTACGGGCCAGATCTGGGCCAGACCGGTCACACAGAGCCACGCCTCTCCCTGCTGCAGATGAGCAGATAAGCGAAAAAGAAAACCCACGCTACCGACATGCATTGACAGGCTTGTTGGCTGCCGCTGTGTGTGTGTGTGTATGTGTGTGTCGACGCTCCTGACTAAGCTATTTAATGCCCCTTGCCATGGCGTCCACATAAATACTGCGGATAAGCAATCCGTCAGGTGACGCCGGTCTCCGCCCTGGCAATCCCTCTCCTGCCGAGGGGTCAGACAGCTCAATTTGAGCAGGAGAGACGGGCTGGAGAGGGCTCTGAGAGCCGCCACATGAGACGACCAAGAGGAGACACGGGTTCAAGAAGCGAGATGCCGCTGGGCTCGAGGAGTGCTCTTCAAAGCCAAGGTACAGCAGGGGGACGGAGGATGAGAAATGTCAGGTTGGAGTCAAGAGCACCTGAGAAGATTGATGCTCATTAGCCCATATTTTTGTCAGTGGGCATTGTAACTAGACAGGGCCATCACTGAGATGGTAATTGCACAAGGGGCGAAGCCCAGCAATCTGAAATGCTTAGGAACAGGAAAATGACCCCCATTTTGGCACGTTAGTATTCCAGGATCAGCTGATCTGTGAATGAATCATGGCCAACGCTGGAAAATAGAATCATAAACCAGGGAGAGAAAGAATGTGAGGGTGGGACAATTAGATGGTGAGAGAGAGAGAGAGAGAGAGAGAGAGAGAGAGGATGAGAGAGGGTGAGAGAGAGAAACTGCCTGAAGGGGGAGTACTGCTAAAGCAGGAGTTGACCTCTGCAAAGCTGAGACACAGAGAGGTTACATCGAGAAGCCTCCATTGCCAAGGGCACCAACAGGCGCAAGAAGAAAAAAAAGCCTGAACGTTGCCATAGCGACAGCCACTCCGAGCCCCGACGGCGGAAGAGAACAGGCAAGCATGTCAGCTGCGCCGTTGTGACCTGCTGCAAATGACTGCACCGGCTTTTGGTTTCCAGAAAACAACTGCCGCTACGGCAACCCGACCCATAACCCCTCTGTACCAGCTCTTGAGCCGCGATGCCACGGAGGGGAGACGAGTGCTCTCAGCGACCCCCCCTCACCTAACATATCTAGACCCCCCCCCCCTCCCCCCTTAGGGACCAACTATAAGCATCCTCCAGCAGGAGCAGCAAAAAAGCAAATTAAAATGAGGTTTCGGTCGAGGGGAGGCAGGCCAGACGGGTACAGCAGAGAGGAGCAGAGCTGGCGATGCTGGGGTATGTTTACTGAGGTGTGGATCCGTATGCGTAATTGGCCCCGCGAGGATGCTTCTCTCACACACCCTCAATAAGGGGCTCAGCTTACCAGAACAGTGCGCATGGCTCAGAGCTGGCTCCATTGCCAGTGACTCAATCAGAGCTAATACATGCATGCTGCAAATGCATTTCAGGCAGGGCAATGCAAGGCAGAGCAGGTTCATTTCAATGACACATTTTATACACAAATGTTCGAAAGCACAAACAGTTAGAATCTTAGACATAGAATAATGCAGTACTGCAGTCTCTAAATGGTTAATAACAGGTAAAGCAAAAAACTATCTGGGTTGATTTAAAAAAAAAAAAAATACAAATCGAATTTTGATGGGTCAAACGTTTTCAATCCCTTTTGATTAAATAGCATTTCACAGAGGAAAACGAACCCATGCCAGGTGGTTATGGCACAAAAGGAACAGCGGATACGTTTCAGCACAGCTTGCCGTTAAATCCACAAATCTGCCTAAATCCTGTTACATTCATG
>NC_045171.1:8404457-8416957 GCF_900700415.2 Clupea harengus
CGATTCAAACTGGTTAAAAGACTGCGGATAAACAGTGGCTATTCACGCGATGTCATAGGATGTCGTGACACCCTGAATCAGAGCTGAGAATGCAGGAGTGATGGACAGGTTTGGTGAACTCGTTTGATTACATGCAGACCAAGGGCATTAAAGCCAACCCAGCCATGCCTAACTCTTTAGCCAGTGTGGTTGATGGTGACTGATTGCTTGGGAAGGGGGTTGATGCTGGACCCTATAACACCGACTATAAAGGGCAGGAGGATATTGCACTCTCGTTGGTTACAACCCAGCAAGCGCCCACGCTTCTAGGAGCAAGGGGAACGCAAGGAACCAGAAGGTTAGAGGAAGTTGAAATGAGCTCTCTTTGCTTCTCTGCCTTTGGTTTGTGCCTCAGAGCCCTTCAGAAGTTGATAATGTTCGCGTGTAGCCACCCGTAAGAATGGATTTGTTCTGTTTTAGTGCACTTTAGAATCTCGCATATTCCGTGCGGAGTTTTTCCTTCCAAAAGTTAATGGACGGCAATTTTGCTGGACTGTCAAAGCTGGTTTCAGGTTTGGGTCGTTGCTGTTTTGGAACCTTTGAATATTTCATTCTAGCATCCCCCCCCCCTGTGAGTCTGGATCTGTCAGCGCTATCCGTTTTCCCCCTCCTATTTTGTTTTCAGATAATGAGAGAGCTGCTCATTATTTTAAAGCTGCTCATTTGAGACAAATGCATTTGTATGGAGGCCGAAGGCGTCAACACTGATCCAGTCAGCTCTGCGGGAAAACAAAACAGCCTTTCCAGTCATAGCAATTCATGGCGCGTAGATTTCATCAACATGATGTAGCTACATCGTGAGTGTACCGCAGAACACCAAACTCTCAAGAGAGTGGACAGCACACTTAAACCATCTCTCTAATAAAGTTTACCCGGACCTTGAAGAACTTTGAGAGGCTTAAGAATCATCAAAGGTTTACCAAAATACGGAAAGGTCCAAAATAGTAAAATTCCCATATTTTCACAGAAATCTTTCACTAAACCTGAACACAGGTGACACATCTCTCTTTTGTTTCTTAAACAACTTTCGCCCTCTCTCTCTCTCAGTCTCTCTCTCTGTCTCTTTTTTCCCCTCACTCTCTCTTTCTCAGTCTCTCTCTCTGTCTCTCTTTCCCCCTCTCTCTCTCTTTCTCAGTCTCTCTCTCTCTCAGTCTCTCGATATGTGTATGCGTCTGTGGTATGCTGCCAAGGTTTGACTGCTGTGACTCATCCAGCCATTATGAATGCAATCATGTCCTCCTTATCCTTCAGGAGGCGATGGAAATAAGCAGGCTCATCAGACTCACGGGGAGACCAGCAGCAGCAGCAGCCACAATGGCAGCAGCATAGCCGCAGCTCTCCACAACTTTGCCTTTCACCTGTTCTTTTCTCTCTCTCCCTCTCTCTCTGTTTGTCTCTGTTTTTGTCTCTTATTTTGCTGTGTACCCTTTATTTTTACTATTCCCTTTATTTCTCTATCACCCTCTCCTTCTGCCCCCCATAGTCTGATTATTCTTGTTCTACGGTCTCTCCTTTGCCTTTCGCCCCTTCTCTCTCTCCCTCTCTCTCTCTCTCTGTCCCTCCCCCTCTCTCCCACTATCTCTCCCTTTCTCTCTTACTGTGCATTGTTCTTGTTCTATATCTGCCCTTCCATCTCAATGCCAGTCTCCGTTAGCCCCCCCTGAGTGATGACAAGGCACATTTATATTACTAAAGCATTTCTGTCTGTCTGTCTGTCCGCTCTTTTCTCCTATCTCCGTCTCATTCTATTTTTTCTCCTCTCTCTCTTCTTTTCTCTTCTCCGTGCATCACTGGTCCCTGCTCATCTTGTTTCTTCTCTGTTACGTCCCCCATCTTTTCTCCCTCTCTCCCATTAGCCCTTTTTCTTTCCTTTACTTGTCCCACCCACTCCCTCTCTCTCATATTCCTTCCATCCTTCTCACCCATATCACTCTTCCTTGACTCATAGTCCCTTGAGTCCTTAAACTAGACTTCTATATCGGTTTAATCCCCCCCCCTCTCTACCTCCCTATTTCTCCCGCTCTTGCTCTGTCTCTCCCCACCTGTCTCTGCTCTCTCTCTCTCTTGGTCTGTCTCTCTGTCTCTCTGTCTCTCTTGGTCTGTCTCTCTTGGTCTGTCTGTCTGTCTATCTCTCTCATTTGGTCTGTCTCTCTCTCTCGGTCTGTCTCTCTGCTCTCTCTCTGCTCTCTCTCAATTCAATTCAATTCAATTCAATTCAATGAAGCTTTATTAGCATGAATGTTTTTGAACACTATTGCCAAAGCTAATTCAACACATACATATTACATACACATACAGAAGGACAAATATAATGATCAGAGTTGGTTAAAAATAAATAAATAAACAACAAAAGACCATTCCATTTCTCTCTCTCTCTTGGTCTCTCTCTCTCTCTCTCTCTATCTCTCTCTCGGTCTGTCTCTCTATCTCTCTCTCTCTCTCTTGGTCTGTCTCTCTGGTTGTTCGTCGCCATCCTCTGGGGTCCAGTGTCCCTCAGTAGCATGGTTAGCACGATGACATCCATGCTGTGTACTGTGCCATCAACTCCAACTTATGGGTAATTAATAGATAAACACAGGCGTGTGATATTTATAATTATGAAACAGGAGGTTCAGAGGGTAGTGCACTCGCAGAATACAAACAACAGATGTGATAACTGGATGGCATCTATACACAAGCCTCTATTACAGACAGAGAGAGAGAGAGTTAGAGGGATAAACAGAAAGAGGGAGATAGAGAGGGATTGACAGACAGAGAGAGAGAGAGAGTGAAGGAAATAGGAGGAGAGAGAGAGGGGGGTAGAAGGAGTGAGGAAATCAGAGAGTGATAAAATGAAAGATGCAGTGTAGTATGTGGCCGTGGCTGTGGTTGTGACCTTGACTGTCCTTCATTGTAATTCCTGGTGTCTCATCTTCAGCCTTGTCCTTGTGGGCCTAGTGTGTGTGTGTGTATATATTTATATATATATACATATATATTACACGTGTGTGTCTGCGTGTATGTGTAATCTGTGCCGTTTGCTTCAAGAGATCGATTAAACAGTCTCATTGTCACATTGTCTGTGGTAGATCACAAGTTTTACAGTTGACAAGCTCACGAGACATGTTTGTGTGTGTGTGTGTGTGTGTGTGTGTGTGTGTGTGTGTGTGTGTGTGTGTGTGTGTGTATGTGTGTATGTGTGTGTGTGTGTGTGTGTGTGTGTGTGTGTGTGTGTGTGTATTTGTGTAAGGGTATCGAACAGGTCATTGGCCAGCAGTTTAATGATAAGACAAGGCTAAGAGGCTCTTCTCAGCCATGTAATAACTAAATACCACTCCCACACCATGAAAGCCTATATTGATTAAGCCCAATGAACAGACCTTGGAGAGGACACCAGAGACTGGTGAGCTCACCCACTTGCTATAAATATTGACAGAGGAGGCAAACTGCAGTGTCTCTCAGGCTGATTGTGTATGCGTGACGTTATGTGTGTGTGTGTGTGTGTGGTTGTTTTTTGCTGGACTTGTGAGTGTGGTGTGTTCAAACTCTCATCAAAACTCTTTCTTTGTTCACGTGCCACCTTTGCTGGGCACAGTTAGTGAGAACTCACGCCAGGGTGTGAGCATGGCACTGCCCCCAATGTCATTGGCTCTCGTGCCCTCCTGCTCATGCATGCCCACTCTCCAGCACTGGCATTTTGAATTGGGATGTTAAATAGGCGGTGCTGGACACAGAAGAAGACGAGCAAACACACACACACGCATACACACACACACACACCCACACACACACACACACGCACACCCACACACACACGCGCACACACACACACACACACACACATGGCTGTGATCTTTGGCCAAGTGTATGAAAACTCCTTGATGTTGTCAGCCAAAACCAACATAAACACATCTATCACTTCCGTGTCTGTGCATTGCTGTGTTTGGTGTAAGCTATGGGTAAATGGTATGTGATGAGTTTTAGTTTGCTGCCTCATTAAGATGTATTCCTCATATCTGCAGGCTGAGTTGGCGTGACTTACAGCTGAACCGGAACCTCCTCAGCGGCCTAGTTGGAGTCTGAGGACCACCTGCCAGGCTTCAAGTGCACCATCTCCTCAGTGGTCTCAACACTAAAGCTCTTCTCATAGCTCTGTTTCCCTCTCTCTCTATCTCTCTCTCTCTCTCTCTCTCTCTCCATCTCTATCTCTCTCTCAATCTTTCTCTCTTTGTCTTTTTCTTCATTTCCTCTCTCTCCCCCAGTCCCTTCTCTTTGTTTCTACCTCCCTCTTACTTTTTATCATTCTTTCTTTGTCTGTCTCCTCTCTCTGTCTCTGCTCTCTCTCTCTATCCCTCTCTCTCCCTCTCTCTCTCTCTCTCTCTCTCTCTGCTGTTAATGTTTCATCTGCTGACATGTTCATAGTCTCGTCTCGAGAGTGTGTTTAAGTTGATTCCGATGAACGGCTCTGGAGTGTATTCCTCGGCACGTGCCATTATCTCTCTGCTGCAAGCCGTGAGCACAGCAGAGAACAGCGCTACGCAGAGCCACAGTAACCACACACACACACACACACACACACACACACACACACACACACACACACACACACACACACACACACACACACACACACACACACAGTAACCGCACCTGCCAGACTCAATGGATGCCTACAGAGGCCCCTCCACGCAGAGCAGAGAAGCCAAAAAGCAACGGAAATAGAGATAGAGAGATAAGATAAGATAGAAGGAGATATCTATCTATCTATCTATATCTATATCTATATCTATATCTATATCTTTATCGATCTATCTATATATATATATATATATAAAAAGAATATAAATATGCCGAAGCACAGAGAGAGGTGTACATGGAATAAATATGGCGTGAGGAGAGAAAGAGCGAGCAAGCAAACGTGAGATTGGACTGAGCTCAAGGATGCAATTTTATTACATGCTTATCGTGAACCCCTCTCTCGCACGGCAAGCAGGCGGCCTGTTTATTAGGTTAAGAGCACCAGTAAATTACATGTATCTAGGGGAGATAGACAGAGGCCGCAAATACCCAATTACCCCCACGGGGGGGGGGGGGGGGGGGGGGGGTGGAGTCTGATGCGTCTTATTAGCCGCCCGATAAGAGGGCCCCTGCCCGCAGCCCCAACAACCCCCCCCCCCCCCCCGCTCACCAGCGACTTAATGAAAAGGCTTGGCGGCAGATCAAGCCGAGCCGATGAAACAGCAAATTAAATGCAGTGTCAACACATATTAGCGGCAGAATCTCCTGCATCGGCCTGCCACTGTAATGAAACAAATGTCTTTTCTTTTTTTTTTACAGCAGGAAACATAATAGAGCAGAGAGATGTGTGTGTGTGTGGAGAGAGGAGTGTGAGAGATGCCATCTTGAGATTAAGAATGTCTGTGTGTGTGTGTGCGCGTGTGTGTGTGTGTGTGTGTGTGTGTGTGTGTGTGTGTGTGTGTGACAAAGGGAGAGAGAGAGAAGAGGAAGAAAGAGAGAAATAAAAAAACTGAGACAGAGAAAGAAAGAAAATGTGTAAAACTAGGAAGCGTGAGGAAATCCGATTGATAAAAAGACTGGATAGGCTGGAGGGACTATCAAAGATAGAAGCCGTCACATCATAACCCATGTTGTGAATATAAAATCTTCTTACCACTCCACACTTGAAATTAGAATTATGACCTAGCACACATCTCTGTTTCTCTCCAGTGTGCCCGTCCGTCTGACGGGAGCGCTGGAACGGAACGAAAGGGGGTGCCACCCTGCCAGGACTGGGCGGTGCGCGGCGGGCAGAGAGCGAGTGTGACACCAGCAGGTGGATGCTGTCACTTCTCCATCACGCCCGCGACAAGATGCCCCAACCTCTCTCCTGCCAGAGCGACTGTGAGAGCCACACCGGCAGGCATGAGACATGTTTCCAAACATACACACTAACACACACACATATATTCACACACACACACACATATATTCACACACACACACATATATTCACAAACACACACACACACACACACACACACACACACACACAAATACACTCATACCCACACCAAATTAATACACATATTTTCACACACACACACACACACTCAGTGGAGATCAATCTTTATGGACTCCCTATTAAGTATGCTTCCAAGGCGCCTTCATACTCCCTGTGTGATGCATGATGCTTCATGCACTCTTTGCCAGACCTCCAGAATGCACTTATTATATGCAGTTCCTTGTGCTACGACCAAATCGATGCATGTCAACAGATTATCAACAGGTTATAAATACCACAAGACCCCCTAAATAATGAATGGAACCCTTTCAGGGATTTAATACAAATGAGAAAACCTAAATCAGTCAGCCGAAACTCTTAGAAATATAGACTGCTCTGTTGAAAAGCAATGTTTATAAAGTGTTGTGAGACAGACGGCATGAAGTCATTTGAAACAAAGTGTCTGTCTGTGATAATGGACGACCCGGGTGGCTGCGGTGGTATTTCTCAAATGCCAGAGGAGATGCATGAGTGATCCCCTGCCTGGGCGTCTGCCTGGGCGTCTGCCTGGGCGTCTGCTGTGCGCGTAACCAATTTCAACCTCCCCGTCTCCGCATCCCTTTTCAGCATCTGCTGCGTTTCACAGTGGAGGCTGGGAAAGGTTGGGTGTTGTAAAAAGTCAGGGGTCAAATATGATGGGCACCTCTGCATCTGTAATTAGGGCTAATCGTTCTCATCCTTCTTGACACCCCACACCCCCACCCCCTCCTTGTTGTCGGTGGTTTGTGATCATCTTTACCTCACTTCCTTTTCCCTGTCACTTCTGTCCTTTGGTTTCCACTTCCTTCCTTCTTCCACTGTCTTTTTCTCTCCTCTTCTCTCCTTTCCATCTTCTCTTTCTTCTCCTTTCTATTTTCCCCACCTTCCCTTCACCTCTTATCCATCCTCCCACTCTCCACCGCTCCTTTCCCCTCCTCCACTCTCTCTCTTTCCAGCTGTCCTCGGCTCTCCTCCACTCTCCCCTCTTCTCCTCCTCGTCTCACTCTTTCCCTCTTCCCCTCCTCTCACCTCCACCCTCTCCTCCTCCCATCCTCTTCTTCCCTCCACCCTGTCCTCTCCTCTCCTCTCCTCTCCCCTCCATGTGATTGTGTCTGTCCTCCTGCTGTGGCTCAGTGCTGATGAAAGGCCTCCTCCACTGCCCGTATCTGGCTGTGTGTTTTAGAGGCTGTGTGGAGAATACCAAGTGCCTCTTCCTCCTCTCACCCCCCCCCCCCCCCCCCCCTCCTCCTTCTCCTCCTCCTCCTCCTGCTGTTGCTGACCAAAGCTCCAGCCCCCCTGTCCCAGTCCTTCTCCAGCCGTGGCCCTAGCTCAGCCTCCCTGTCTGGGGGTAATTATCCAGTAGGCTGGGCAGTCAGAGCAGCAGCAGCATCATCAGTAGGAGCCGTGTTGAAAGGCAGAGTAGCCCCTGCATTGCAGAATCGCTGGCAATAAAGCTACTCACTGCTGCAGCTGCCTTTAGTGTCCTCTCTCTCTTTAGGTTTCTCACTGTCTACCTGTGTCACCCACTCACTCACTCACCCACTCACTCACTCACTTACTCACTCACCCACTCAATCACATTCACTCACTGAGTCACTCACTCACTCACTCACTCAGTCACTCACTCTCTCTCTCAGTCACTCACTCAATCACTCACTCACTCACCCACTCACTCACTCACCCACTCACTCACCCACTCACTCAGTCACTCACTCTCTCTCTCAGTCACTCACTCAATCACTCACTCAATCACTCTCTCACTCGCCCATTCACTCACTCACCCACTCACCCACCCACTCACACTCACTCACTCACTCACTCTCACACACTCACTCACCCAATCAATCACACACACTCATTCACCTTATCACTCACTCACTCACTCAATCACACATTTATTCTCTCTCTCACTCTCTAACTCACTCTCTCACTCACTCACTCATTCTCTCTTACTCACACAATCCATTACTTACTTATTCACTCTCACACACTAACTCACTCAGTCATACACTTTCTATCTCACTAACTCAATCAGACACTCAATCACACTCACTCACTCACTCACTCACTCACTCACTCACTCACTCTCACACTCACTCACTCACAAAATCATAACTCACTGACACAATAACTCAAACACACAGACTCACTCTCACACACTCACTCACTCACTCACTCACTCATTCAACTCATCACTCTCTCAATCTCACACATTCTCTCACTCTCTCACTCAATCTCTCTCACACACACACACTCACTCAATCACACACACTCACTCACTCAATCTCTCACTCTCTCACACACTCACTCACTGACTCACTCACTCACTCACTCTCTCTTTCTTACTCACTCTCTCACTCACTCACTCTCTCTCTCACTCACTCACTCTCTCACTCACTCACTCTCTCTCTCACTCACTCACTCTCTCTCTCACTCACTCACTCACTCACTCACTCTCTCACTCACTCTCTCTTTCTCACTCAATTATTGTGTGTCGACCGTGTCTCAGTCTCTCTCAGTCTCCTCTATCAAATTGATCTCACTCATTAATCTCGCTCTTTCTATGCCGTTCTTTCTGGAACATAAATGTTGTTGTAATCTCGGTAATGACCTCTCCTTTCACTTGCGTGCACACACACACACACACACACACACACACACACACACACACACACACACACACACACACACACACACATATATATGTATATATATATATATATATATATATATATATATATACACACACTCACACACAGACACATGCCCACACACTCAGAGCTGTTCTGAGTTTCTCCTTGTCAGCAAGGGGTACAAGGTGAAAGAGTACAAGAGAAGGTTGTGAGCAGGTACATGTTGGTGTCTGTGTGTGTGTGTGTGTGTGTGTGTGTGTGTGTGTGTGTGTGTGTGTGTGTGTGTGTGTGTGTGTGTGCATGTGCCTGTGCGTGTGTGTGTGTGTCTTTGTGTGTGTGTCTGTGTGTTTGTGTGTGAGTGTGCATGTATGTGCATGGACAACGCTGCTCAGAGTTCCGAGGTAAGAATCATACGCATCATCAGCACGTGCCCACACTTCCTGTGGGTGTCATCAATCATCGCCGTCACCCAGCTCTGTACACAACCTCCCCTGAGCGTCAACAGGGAATAAAGTAAGTAATTCACTTGACTACATTTATAATTCAGCGTTATTTCTTCCAAAGAGTTGGAAGTGCATTTCCTTGACACAGCTAATGGGAAAAATTATGAAAATCTGATAAGCCTGGTTTCTTGCAGGGGAACACAGACGCTCGGAAATGAATAGAAACAAAAGAAATTGCTGGACTCATTTCACTGCGGGATATTTATATCCAGCTCACGGCCTGAGAGGTTAGCTGAATGTAAAGTGTCAAGTTTGCCTTAAAGGCGCAGTCCGTGATTCTAATTCCAAGCAATTGAACCCTTATAAATAAAAACTATTTAAGTATCTTATAGTATTCTATAACTGCATTATAATTACATTCTAGAGGGTCTACACCACATTCAGAGGACCTTATACTGCCTGGCGTAAACATCCATAACTGTTCACAAACAGTTATAACAACCCCCATAATCTGTTATAACAATGTAATACAGGGTTATGAAGTGTGAAGCACAGAATAGCATGTTACGTAAAGACAAATGTCTTTTAGCTGTTTTTAGCATTATTGATAGCTCCAACAACATGTTGCTTTCAAGGGCAAAACTAAATATTTGAATATATTATGTGTCATTATGCTTCACCATGACAATGGTTTATATGTGTAATTATGAACAAATGTACAATCATTATTTTGATTTATGTACAAATATTACTGTAAGACACCATGCAAATGTTGTGAACCCTTATTAATGCATTACAACGATATTATTCTATTTAATCATTGAATTCATGTAATAATAAATTAGATAATTTACAGACAGAAGAGGTTCTGGTCCGTACCTACAGCACATAATTCAACTAGCCTGAATCTGTTCCCGACTTTTCTGACTCACAGCCACTTCTATGTTCTCTGTAAGCGGCTACACGTTCCCTTACACACTCCTACACACACATTTAAGTGCTCTCAGTTGCACTGCACTGGGACGTAACCCAGCTCGCTGCGGTCCCGACAGGTGATCCGCTATGGGGCTAATGCAGTCGAGAAGTCCTCTTCGCTAAGTCTGACACCTTCAGCTACGTCCCTTCAGCAAGACATGCAGACACATTGCAAATCTCATTCTGTATTACAGCTCTTTTTAAGAGCGACTAAACCACTAAGATGACTTCAGACGGTCTCTCTCTCCCTCTTTCTCTCCATCTCTCTGTCTCTCTCTCTCTCTCTTGCTCCCTCTCTACCTTTTTCTCCACTGTTCTCTAGCTCAGCTCTCTGTCTCTCTCTCTCCCTCTTTCTCTCTCTCTGTCTCTCCCTCTCCCTCTTTCTCTCTCTTGCTCCCTCCACTGTTCTCTCTCTCAGCTCTCTCTCTCTCTCTCTCTCTCTGTCTCTTTCTCAGTTCCGTGTACTGACTGCACTAGCGCTGGATGATCTTTGGGGCTTTTTCTTGAGTGAAGTTGGAAATAAGGAAACGCTTGGCTGCCTCTAGCTCCCTCTAATCCGCATAACTCTTCCGCAGTTCCCCGCCTGCACAATCACACACACACACAAACAGACGCACGTACACACACACACACACACACACACACACAAACACACACACACAAACACAGACAAACAACACTGCACCATGCCAACAGACTCGAGCATCGCATCAAATGTGTGTGTGTGTGGTATGTGTGTGTGTGTGTGTGTGTGTGTGTGTGTGTGTGTGTCTGTGTGTGGTGTGTGTGGTTTGCTGTCATCTTGTTGTATGGCATCCATCTGACAGAAAAATCAGGTTGTTTTTCAACGACTATGTTGTCCCCTGTGTGTATCATATAAGTGTATATATTTGCGTGTGTGTGTGTGTCTAAGAATCTGCATGTATGTTTTACATTTTTTGAAGACATGCAGCTTGAAAGTAATCCCATGTGTGTAACAACATGAGTTCCTGAGTTTGCAGGCACATGTTTGTTGGTTGGTGTGTGTGTGTGTGTGTGTGTGTGTGTGTGTGTGTGTGTGTGTGTGTGTGTGTGTGTGTGTGTGTGTGTGTGTATGTGTGTGTTTGAGAGTGCGCTTTGCATGCATATGGCATATCAATACTGACTTGTAAAACTTCTCGATTTTGGAGCTACACACACACACACACACACATACACACACACACACACACACACACATATATATATATGGAAAGCAAGTAGACATGTCTCCCGTTGAGTTTGAGTGTGTGTGTGTGTGTGTGTGTGTGTGTGTGTGTGTGTGTGTGTGTGTGTGTTTGAGTGTGTGTGTGTGTGTGAGTGTGTGTGTGTGTGTGTGTGTGTGTGTGTGTGTGTGTGTGTGTGTGTGTGTGTGTGTGCTAGTGGTGTGTGTGTGTGTGCCCTACCCAGACCTGTGATCAATACAGGGCGCTCGTCTCCCCACTAACACAGCAGTAATGGGGGGTGGAGCCCAGGAGAGCAGAGTGTGAATCAAAGAGTGATTCACCGAGTGACTCTTAATAAGGTTGGACAAACTCTGGGGGGCCCTTCCCTGCTCGAGCAGATCAGCCTCCCCTGCTTGAGGACATTAATTAGCTGTATTATTACCGTCAGGATCCATTGTGCTGAAATGCTGGTTTCCTCACTTTGGTGGAACAGTGGAGAGATGGAAGAGCAGAGTGTTGTACATACTAAGCGTGTTGTCATGGGTACCGCTGTTCCAATGCAAAGAACAGGGGAGAGGAGTCGTGTGCTGGGGAGAAGACAGAGGGTGGCTTAATAAAAATGATATTGGTGTGTGTGTGTGTGTGTGTGTGTGTGTGTGTGTATGTGTGTTTGACCTCAGTATCCTGTCACTCTCTCCATTTCTCTCGCTCTCTCTTTCCTACCCTCTCTCTCCCTCTGTCACACTCTCACACACACTGTCACACACACACCCATAGAGAACTGGAGTCACTATCGCAGCTGTCATTTACGTAGTAATTAGACTCCACTGGCTTTCGCAGAGGTGAAAATTAGTTTTTTTTTTCCTTCCCTGTGAAATCTCCAGGGGCCGGCAAGCTGTCAGGAGCACTGGGACATTTCCCGGCGGCCTGAGGGTCATTCCGGCCTGCCGTGAACACTCAACTTGACCAGCAATAACACAGCAAGCAGGAACGGACCTCTCAGAAACACACATCAGGCACGGCTCTCCCTCTTGCTGCAGTGTGCCTAATCTACCTGTTTCTTTACCGATAACATTTTAGATAAGTCGCCCCGGGAAAATGGACGATGAGAAGAAAAGGAAAAGGTGGAGCAGAGAGGGAGGGCATAAAAAAAGTGAAAGGCCCTTGCCATAGATGCAGCTAACTGCTGCAAAAAAAGCAACATGTT
>NC_045171.1:8421957-8424457 GCF_900700415.2 Clupea harengus
GAAGAACAACAACAAAATGACCGCCAAAATCTAAACTACCTCAACAGACGAAATCTGGAAATACTGTATACCCATTGGAAAGATATTTGGACAAACAATCAGCTGAAAAACCATTTGGACAGATACTCAGTTAAAAGGAAGTTGGCACCCGACACCCTGCTGAAAGACCCTTGGTACACAGACTCATTATCATGAAGGTGACAAACAGGCGCCTTTGGGGTGGAGTACCCTGTGGTGTGCGTTGGCACAGGTGGCTTTGGGGTGGAGTACCCTGTGTTGTGGTGCACAGGTGGCTTTGGGGTGGAGTACCCTGTGGTGTGCGTTGGCACAGGTGTCTTTGGGGTGGAGTACCCTGTGATGTGGTGCACAGGTGTCTTTGGGGTGGAGTACCCTGTGTTGTGGTGCACAGGTGGCTTTGGGGTGGAGTACCCTGTGTTGTGGTGCACAGGTGGCTTTGGGGTGGAGTACCCCTGTGGTGTGCGTTGGCACAGGTGTCTTTGGGGTGGAGTACCCTGTGGTGTGCGTTGGCACAGATGGCTTTGGGGTGGAGTACCCTGTGGTGTGCGTTGGCACAGGTGTCTTTGGGGTGGAGTACCCTGTGGTGTGCGTTGGCACAGGTGGCTTTGGGGTGGAGTACCCTGTGGTGTGCGTTGGCACAGGTGGCTTTGGGGTAGAGTACCCTGTGGTGTGGTGCACAGGTGGCTGGTGTCTGGCTCTTTATTAGGCGATGGTCACTAAGGCCTAATCAATTAATGTCTGACTGGAGTGGTGTTCCAGACTAGGGGCCAGGTGTTGGTATTACAGGTGATTTAGGCCTGAAGTCTCAAACAAGCACACACACACACACACACACACACACACACACACGCACAGAGTGACAAACACACACACACACACACACGCACACAGTGAGATACACACACACAAACACACACACACACACACACACACACACAAACACACAAACACACACACACACACACACAGTGAGAGACACACTCAATTTGGATTGACTTCAAGTTCCTGACAGCTGTGTTTGCTTGCCTCTGTCAACAGCTTAAGTCGGCAACTGTACAAACATCAACATCGAATTATATCTCCAACTATAAAATATCCCATCTAAAAATACTTGCCTCAATTAAACAAAAAGGAAAAAAAAGCTCATTCACTGACTCTAAACAAATACCCCTATCCAACCACACCACTCCCTGTAGTCCAACTTAGTAGAGCAAGGTGCTACAAAGATTCTTGCTTGTGCACATATAAGAGGAAAGTGTGCTAACTGTGCTGTGGATGGCTGTGTATAAAAATGAGTGCATGTCAGCACTTGAAAACCGGTCCAATCCAGTGTCCAAAAACAGTCGAGATCCACAATGCTGTGTCCCACATTAGCAATGCAGCAGACTGAGTGTCTATGTACGCTTGGCCCTGAGATCTCTACCCGAGGCTGTGATCACACGCTTGAGATGTTTGTATGGTAATGAGGTGCTTGGGGTTGTAAGAGGAGGTGCATAGTAACCTAAACATTCCCTGCAGTGGCGTGAAGCAGCAGATGAGAATCTTGTGTATCTAGTTGTACAAGCGGATGAGAGCAGCACGAGAAGCAATGAGAGCCATGTGTATTGGATGATACATGGAAAGAAGTAAGCACTGGGTAAGGTGTCTGTTTCAAAATGAAGGCCTCATTTATACACACGTATGTCACACGGGTATCACATTGTTCCAGAGAAGATTAAATGCAGGTGTATTGTAAGGCAGTTTTGTGCAAAATTCAGACTCTTTAAGTGGCAGGCAGGCAGACAGACACTGTCAGTTTCAAAGGATGCAGAACCTAAGTAGTTGTTCTAGTTCAGTTATTTGTCAGATGCTTTTATCCAAAACAACTCACAAAGGAAATACAAACAAATACTAACAACAACAGTATATATTTTATATATATGTAACATATATATAATATGTACATATAGTATGTAACATAGAATGAGTATGTTTTTGTGTCCAGTGTAAAGGTCATGTTTGTGAGTGTGTGTGTGTGTGTGTGTGTGTGTGTGTGTGTGTGTGTGTGTGTGTGTGTGTGTGTGTGTGTGTGTGTGTGTGTGTGGGAGGTTGATCTGTATGTGGGTGAAGAAAGCAGGAGTGCAGGTAAGGGAGCCGTGAGCACAGCATGCCACTTAATGAAGAGGCAAGGTCCAGACTCTCACACACTATATCACACTCACTGTAATACACCTAAACTTATTTCATGCTTGACCGCATCCTCACCCACCACAACACACACTGATTCAGAGGAATGTGCATAGGAACACTGTAAGGATAGCCAAAATGTTACCAACAACGGAAAACAACAAACTGGAAGGTTTACATGTAGCTGAACCTTATAAAAAGCATTAGAGTGATATATATTGCAGAAAATACAATCAATTTGACTCCATTCAATTATTAAATTGCCTACAATGTTACCAAACAATATATACACCAGCTGTGAGATCTTAATGTAATG
>NC_045171.1:8429457-8436957 GCF_900700415.2 Clupea harengus
TTTTCAATGAGAGAGGTCTAGTCTAACTGCATATATTTTTCCTCCGACACAAACTCATACCGTCTGTCTCTCAAGCACACATAGATACTTTAGATTAGCTCCTGGAGGGACTGTTGACCTCCAAACAAGAACAGAAATGAAATGAATGTCTGAGAAGTCACAGAGGAGAAGAAATTAAATGAATGTCTGAGAAGTCATAGAGGAGAAGAAATGATACCCTTCGGTAATCACCTAGGCAGCCAACCGAGGACAGTTCTCATACTGCATTAACCAGTTATTGTGTTTCATGCACAGTAATATCTTTTTTTGTCTCTCTCTCTCTGTCTCTTTCAAAATATATTTTATGCAGCCTTAGGTACAATATACTTATATACAATATGCAAGCACATCTCATACTGCATTAACCAGTTATCGTGCTTCCATGCACAGTAATATCTCTCTCTCTCTCTCTCTCTCTCTCTCTCTCTCTCTCTCTCTCTATTTCAAAATGTATTTCAAGCAGCCTTGGGTACAATATCCATATGCAAGCTGAATAAATAAAGGTGTTTCACATAAGTACGTACTGTTAAATGTTACCAATCCTATCCCTAAACCGTAACCCTATCGATACATACATCCTGAAATAACACAAAGCTATGTAAGACGTATGCAGCACTAATTTAGTAACTTAATAACTAACTTAATAATAGTTATTAAACATTGTGTACATACTACCCAAGGCAACTTTGGGTCAGGTTTAAGCATACTCCCTCTCTCTTTCTCACTCCCTGTCGTTTTATCATTTATCAGGGCATCAGACTGCAGTTGACAGCACTCTGTGAGCATCGCACCGCACCGCACCGCACCACACCACACCACACCACACCGCACCGTACCCCGCGGTGAGCCACGGCTGTCCTGTCCCGTTCTCCCACATGCTGGACTACCCTGATGACATCTGAGACCAGACCCCTGTCTTGGCCACAATCAGCTGCGGATGTGAACACCTGGGGTTCAGACTTCAGTCAGAGACGTCGATAAGGGGTGTGTAGTGCTGTGCAACACCTCTCTAAAGACCGTATCTGAGCCATAATATTAGCACACATGACAGCATTATGAGGCGTTCGTTCACAATTGATGATTACAGAAATGGTTACACACAGTACTCATTTATATGATTTGCTTTAGGTTCTAAACATGCTCACACTAGAAGCAATTTCATCATGGAACTAGATTGCTACTGAAACTAATGCATTGTTATTTAATTATGAATTAATTAATATTATCATGAAGGTCCAAGTTTAGAGTAGCCATTCATGGTAGTCACACTTCACCATCATTGTATGTGTGAGTCTGAACCTAAGGGAGGGGAAGAAAAAAAGAATCGACATTCAAACAATTAAACCCCCTTGAAAAATTCAAACAATCT
Source organism: Clupea harengus (assembly GCF_900700415.2). Taxonomy (NCBI): domain Eukaryota; kingdom Metazoa; phylum Chordata; class Actinopteri; order Clupeiformes; family Clupeidae; genus Clupea; species Clupea harengus. Next base: position 8,430,866 of record NC_045171.1, read on the forward strand.
GGTATCTACTGAAGAATCTCAGAGTTCCTTGTTGCCTACTGTGTTCTTTGACATCACCTTTAAAACAGCCAAATCCCTCTCTGACTGAAGTCTCTAAAACATAGCCGTCGACAGGCAAAAAGAGATGATAAAAATAGAATGGAAACATCAAGGTAAGGGGAACAACAAAGTCAACAACCAATCCCAGGATTTTTAAATCTTTTATGTTTGGGTGAAAACGCCACAAAGCTAACATTAAAATGCTACAACAAGACATTTGAACAAGCTCCTGTATTTGTATTGCAAGCCACTGTCCCCTGCGTCTGTCTAAAGTTATCTGATCACGTCTGACTGATCCTTCGAGATCGCCTCTCGTGTTCTTACTCAGTGATGTGTGACCTAGCATAAGCCCATCATGTCTAAGTGATCCTTTAAGATCAGACCATGATCTCCATCACACACGTGTATCATCTGAAGCCTGAGCCCAAGCACCTAGTTAAAAGGCCTCATGTGTGAGGACTGCTGGGGAAAAGCTCGCCCCCCCTCCCCCCTCGGGGTAAAGATCTGCTTTAATGTGTTCCCCGGATCAATGCCTGAGCACTTTTGTTTGATCCACGGTAATCGACCCAGTGGGAAACACAGCCCAACTTCATTGGGTTAACGTAGGCGGCACCAGTCCAAACTCGCTCGTAGCGGGGAACACAGATTAGCTGAGTCTGGGCCACGTCTGGGCCAGATCCGTAACTGGATTGAAGGTGCAGTAAGTCGTTTTTGTTGACACAAAATTAAAATGCTTCTGGACCTACAAATCAAATCAAATCAAATCAAATCAAACTTTTTTTATACGGCGCATTTCATACCAGGAGGTAACACAATGCGATACAAAGATGGTGTAACTCTTAAGGCATGATGAATCAACAGTGTTATCTAATATTGTGGTGCATTTTGGCACACACTTACAAACTCTAGTTCCCCTTTCTTCTTTCTTAGGTGTATGTTTACATGTCCGGTCCATCTAAAGTGTCCTTCGTCAAACTAAATATGTGCATGAAAACAAAGTATCAAAATATCAAACGAAGAGTTAAAATCCACAGACGACAATGGGGCTAACCATCAACTATTATTCTTCAGATAAATGTCATTATTGTAGTTCTAGAAATATTTTTCACCATTAAAACCAGTGACTGTACCTGTAAGGGCTACCTTCAATGACTCTGCTACTCCATTGTGCTGCCTGAAAAGGCTCATGTGCAGTTGGACTTCAAGTTCAACAGCAATCAGTGAAATTTGGGGGCACTTATTATTCCATTTTCCTCTTCTTGTCAACATCACAAAAAGCTGCCTTGGCATGATAAAGGTCAGGTGATAAAAAATATCTCAGAGCCATGTTGTGTTCTGCATAGCAACACATGACATCATCACCAGGACAGTTCAATTGTCTACACCCGCACCAAACTGGGTGTTTGATGTTCATTTGTTTAAATGACTCAAAGGTCGAAGGTGAAGCAGCCGATCAGATGATCAGCTGCCTCAGTTTATCATTTAAAGAACAGATTAAGCTTGATTGCACATATCACAGCACAAGTTCAGTCCACATGCACACGACCAATGCAACACTGGCCAGTTATCCGTTTGCTTCCCCATTCATGTGGACCTCCAGGGTGATTGAGCATGCATGTCACCTGTGCACAATCGAACAGTCTGCCATCATATCAGAAAATGGCCCAAGCATAAGCCATTAGCATTCTTGAGAGTCACTGCCTTGCAGTCTCCTCACAGCATAGTGGCACTAATAATAAAACCTTACAGATGAAGGGAGTGTGCGTGCGTGTGTGTGCGTGTGTGTGTGTGTGTGTGTGTGTGTGTGTGTGTGTGTGTGTGTGTGTGTGTGTGATGTACTTATGCCTGATTGCGTGCTCCAGGGCCGCCTAGTATATGTATTTGTGTAAGAATGTGAGTGGATGTAGGAGTGGGTCTGTGTGTGCGCTGTGTGTGTGTGTGTGTGTGTGTGTGTGTGTGTGTATGTGTGTGTGTGTGTGTGTGTGTGTGTGTGTGTGTGTGTGTGTGTGTGTGTGTGTGTGTGTGTGTGTGTGTGTGTGTGTGTGCGTGTGCGTGTGCGTGTGTGCGCGTGTGTGTGTGTGTGTGTGTTTGATGGGAAGACCAGAGTTGTGCTCAGTATGTCTGCTGGGTGAGCCTCAGTGTCTGAGGCACTTCATCTTTCACGTATATATCTGTGCTGAGTATGCTGGTAGTGTAGTACCCCCCCCCACACACACACTCACTCACTCATACACACACAGACACACACTCACTGACAAAAACATGCACTAAAGCACACACACACACACACAAACACACGCATTCTCACACTAACACAAAGACACACACGCACACACCCCCACACACACACTCTCGCCCACTCTTCTGATATGAAGTGTTGTTGCTGTGTCGCAGTGGGATGTTGAGAGAGGAGTGAAGCAGTGTTTGTTTCATCAGATAACTCTGTGCTTGGATCAAAGCAATCACGCAGGAGGACTTAGGAGATGTTCAAAAGAGCAGTGGAAAAAAAAAGAGAAAAAAGAAAGAGTAACTGAACATGACTGTCAGTCTGTTAGTCTCGGCGCTTTGGAAAACCAAATGCTTGTTCCTTCAGTCCTTTTTACCAACCCTCATTTTCTCCCAAACACACTCCCCCGGTGTCACCAGCGGTGTGATCAAGCACTGTTCCCCTGCGGCACTGCCCCCCCCCCCCCCACCACCTCTACATCCTGCCTCCCCCCATGTTAATCAAAGCCTGGCCATTTTTCAACCAGATCAATACTGTACTGCATATATGCTAACTCGGCAGCCTGCTCTCTTCCTCTCACATGCTCTCTGTTTCTCTCTCTCTCTTTCCTTCTCTCTATCTGTTTTCCTCTCCCTCTGTCTCTCCATCTCTCTTTCACTGTGTCTCTCTGTCCATTCCTTTCTCCTTCCCGCATTCCTTTGGTCTTTCCATTTCATATTTCTTTATCTGTTCTCTTTTTCACTCTCTCCCTTTTTCTCTGGTTTCTAGCTTCATTTTTTTTCTCTCCTCCTTTTTTCTCTCTCTGTCTCTTTCTGTGGTTACCTCTCTCCTGCTCACTGAGCCCTGAAGAGACGGAGGTGTTGCAGGAGCAGGTTGTGACCCTGTGAGACGTTTACTCCCCATAAAACCTCTTAAGGCAGCTCTGTCACAATGATGGTGGGAGAGACAGAGAGAGAGGGAGAGAGAGAGAGACAGAAACAGAGACAGAGAGGGAAAGAGAGAGTCGGCAGTGGGCCCTGTTTAATTGGCAGTGTGAATCATTTAAAGGCCTCGTTAGAGACAACGATCCGAGGAGAGGGGAGCGGAGAGAAGAGCTAGAGATACAAAATTATTAGGAATCAAATCAAAACAAGACAAAAATATCCTAATGTACTGTATCTCTCCTATACAGCCAACCATGTTACCAAAATCAACGGAAAAACCCCAGGCTGTAAGGCTTCTGTTTTATGGGACAGAAGAATGCATTAGAGTGGTAGATGTTGCAGAAAAATAGGATGCATCTGACTCCATAAAGTTATTAAATGACCTCCAATATTGCTAAACAGTATATGAGATATTGGAACAATGGCATTGTTGAGTTATATGATGAATGAACAGTTTATTAATGCAATAAACGGTCAGCTTAACTGGTCAAACTGAATGTAAAGTAAAGACCAAATGGATGAGTACAACTGTAAATAATAACAATTAAATAAACAGCTTGGATGCCAATCAGAACAAGTATACTTAAATGACCGCACAAACAGGATAAAACCTGAATGCATCAAATAAAGAAAACAAACCCAAACCTCAATGAGTGAGTGAATGAGATAAAGAGATGAGAAATGAAGAGAGAGAGAGAGAGAGAGAGAGAGAGAGAGAGAGAGAGAGAGAGAGAGAAAGCATAAGTAACCTAGTGAACACAGAGGTGTCAGAGAGGCTAATTAATCTAAAGAGCTAAACTACAAACTTTTGGCCCTCTGGTCAGTTTTGTAGTTTTCATCATTTCCAGAGCTTTTTCCGCCTTACATATTATTGCCTGTGAGTGTGTGTGTGTGTTCGTGTACTGTAACTCACTCACTCAACAGGAGAGGTACACTCTAGGGGTATTTCCATTGAAAATGTTTATTCAGGACCATACCATACCAAGCCATCCCCTTGTCATGTTTATGATGTGTGTGTGTGTGTGTCAATCTCCAAGAGCTCAACCATCACGCGTCATGTTTACAATGTGTGTGTGTGTGTGTGTGTCAATCTCCAAGAGCTCAACCATCACCGCATCATGTTTATGATTTGTGTGTGTGTGTGTGTGTCAATCTCCAAGAGCTCAACCATCACCGCATCATGTTTATGGTGTGTGTGTGTGTGTGTGTGTCCATCTCCAAGAGCTCAATGCTTCATACTGACAAATTGCACTGACTTATTTTACAGTCATACAACAGGATAGCCAATGTTATTAAATGAAAGAGGAGTAATTAGCTATCATGTCACACTGTACAAAACAATGAAAATGTCTGACTGATCAGAACTGTCACTGCAATCAAACAGGAAAGTAGACCAGAATTCTAATTCAAAGAATTCTAATTCCTAATGGATCCTTGAGACAATGTGCATTACTTGCCGTAGCCATTAATCACTTTCCTGTCTCCAGAGGTCCATGTATTTACATTTCAGGCAAAGATTTTCCTCTCTGCATGAATATATTTGGTTGGTCTTGACCAAACAAAGGATTCTTAGACAAATGGCCTTAACAACCTTCCAATGATTTAACCTTCTTTATAATTTGTTCTTGTGACAGAGGCAAATTATTTATGTTTTTGTTGAATGTCGACCTTGGCTTGTTTTGAAGCAATTTGTTTTGAGAGATTGATCTGACTTTTGTGTTTTGTGCCCAGGGCATTTCATTTGGATATTGGATTGCTCTTTGAGCTGATCAAATTCTTTACTACGAGACTCTGAAACTTGATTTTGTTTCTCCACTTGCCAGTGGTAAGAGAAGATGTGTGTTTCCCGATGGTTTCATAAGCCATATTTGTCTATGCTAGTTCCTCTTGATATACGTCTGCTATGACTTTGAAATTCCAAGTGTCATTTACTGAATAAGTCAACAGGCTGCTGAATAACAGCAGCTTGTGTTGTATGGAGTACTCAAGCCAAGCTCAACTGATGTCTTTTCTCTAAATATAGCAAAATATATTTTCAGTGATCACAATCTGGACTGCCAGTGCATATAATATACCACACCAGAATTTCATTAAAAAAAGATTGAAAATGAAGACAAGCGATAGTTATCTGATGCATCCAAACCGATATGGTTAAACATGTAACATTTGCCTCTGTCTGTCTTGGATATGAAACTGAAATAAGACTCAAGATGTGGCTGAGAGCACAAGCTCACAAAGCTTCTGGTCTGACCAAGGCCATAACAGGCAGCAGGGTGTCCAGACTATGTCTGACTTCAAGTGCTTTGACCAAGAGTTTCGCAATCCCAGCCTTGAGCAACGTTGTTAGCCATTTACACCTCAGTGACCTTTAGCTGGTCTTGAATAGTGTGTTCAAGGTTTAGATGTGTGACGTGTGATAGAGGAGAGCTTGCAAAAACAGCTGCAGTGTTCGGTTTTACTCACGTTTTTTCTGGTCTCTGGGCTCCGTGTGGCCTCTGGATGTTGTCACTCTTTCAGGGATCACACACACACACACACACACACTTCCACACCTGTTGTGTTGGCTTCTGTGAGAGAAACAAAGAAAGAAAAAAGCTTGCATGAAGTCTACCTACATGCACTATCCAACCATGAATAAAACTTGCATATGAAAGCGAGAGAGAAAAATCCAGAGCAAAATGAATTGACTGAAGCAAACAGATTGCGATGGCCATGAACACACATTAGGTATAGTGACTGATTCGAGAAGATTCCTAATTTGTTAACGTTGTCGGAAGACATCAAGCAAAAATGACTGGTGTAAATAGGGACTCACTTTAATAACTCACATCAATCCGATTAGCGCTGGCTAATTTCTAACAGGCAAAGCAGGAAAATTGTCCATTAGTTCCAGTTACATAAGT
>NC_045171.1:8441957-8466957 GCF_900700415.2 Clupea harengus
TGTCATGTATTCGTCTGCGTTCTTGATTAAGGTTCATGAGATCATGAGTCCATCAAGCCACATGGCACTCAACATGCCAAATTATGAAAGGTAGACCACATGCTGGGTCATGATTGCTAATGATGACTTGATGATGCAATGCAAATTAATTGTGTTTTTTTTTGTTTGTTTGTTTTATCTCCCCTGACCTTTTCTTTGTCTACAAATCACCACTAAAAGTTACAATTTGAGAATTCACAATCCCGAGAGAGAGGTGCTAGTTTGCATATACAGTATGTGGGTATTTATGGTCTACGCATGTGTTTATGTGTGTATGTAAGTATGTGTGTGTGTGTGTGTGTGTGTGTGTGTGTGTGTGTGTGTGTGTATGTCTGTGCACGATAGAGTTAGATTTAGCTAGCCCTCCTGTTCCCCATTGTGCCGTTGCACCTCACGGCAGCAAGGGTAAAAAATGGCCTTCGGGTTCATCAACCTTACCTGGGCCTCTCGGGGTAGATATCAGCCACTCCTTGTGCAGGAGGTGCCTACCAGAGCTCCACACTAACAAACACCGGGGAGGAGAGAGGACACTTTTCCCCGTAATAAGCACTTCCTTTCGGGGGCCAACTCCTGTGGAACTCCCTTTGCCTATTCGGCACTTACTGACAGGGATGACGACAGAAACAGCAATCTCGCCTTTGTCGAGCAACCCTGCAGAGAATGGCTGCCATCCCGCTGCTTACTCTATGATTTGGTACAGGAAGCACAAAGTGTAAAGCTAAGCGAGGCCATCCATTATGTTTGTGCTGTGTTAATGATGGAGCCATTTTCCTAGGTCTCTATGTCTCTCCCGGAAGAGCTTTCTGCACAATAAAACATTTCTGCAAGCCCAGCCAAATTGATTTCAACCATTAGTAAACAAGGGGGAATTGAAATGATTAAGCATAAATATTGACAGGCCAATGGTCACAATGCAGAGGTATTTGGTAAATAGAAGGATTTGTCTCTAAAGCAATAGCATGCAGGTTTTTAACCTTTTTTTGAAATAGGCAGCGGTTTTGCATCATATCCAAATGCTGTCATTACCACTGGCATGTCAGGCTAATCCCTGTAGTTTTGTAAAATGCACAGTTTTCACAGCACAACTTTACCCAATATATTGCCAAGATCCACCAGTTAGCAACCTAGCTAACCTTTTTCAGTGCTAACTGTGCTGCTGCAGTTGGTGTTTGCCTGGCAAGTCTTTTGGCTTTCAGCTAGTTAGCTCTCGTGCTTTAGACAGAAATTACAAACTGTTGCTTTAACATCAGCTCGGCTGTATAATTATGCATCACCCTTAGTAATGTAACTGTAGTATGCCATAATAGATATTACGTGATTCAAAAACACTTTACATTGTATAGCCCCTGTAACACTGAAACCACACAATTATTAAGTACATTGTTTGTGACATGCGGAGCAAGAATACGTAAGAGCTTTGATAAATTGATAATCAGTGTGTCATAGTTTAGTATGGTGGGGTATAGTCACAATGTGAGAAGTGTAACTTACTTGTTAAGTCTTCCCCTCACCCAAAGATTTTGGAGTGATGCACCTGCAGGAGAAGTCAGGTGTATCAGGTGGCAGGTGTATCACTCCAAAGTCACTAGCAAAAAAAGTTTGTATGCACCTGTGTTACGAATCCAAACCAGAAAACTCAACCATGTTGGATAACATAACATAAAGGAGGTTTTGTGAGAACAAAAGTAGAAGTTTACTATACCAAAGGAAAACGCCAAAATCCAGTACAAAACAAGGTGGTTACCATAAGACAGAAAGGAGAAAGGGAAAAGGAAAACCTCACGCTTGGGGGGTTGATGTTATGAACTTGCGTCACGAGAGTCACGAGACAGGCAAATCAAAAAGCGAGTCTTCCACAGTCCAACTTAATTACCTATACTAACTAACTAACTACAAACGTGCAGAAAAAATAACCACCAGGTAACAAGAAAACAATATCACGAATATTTACAGAATTACGGCTGTGCGTTTAAGTCAAGCAGTCAACAGTCAATATCCTAAAGCAGTGTGTGTGCCAGCGTCTGTCTGTGCGAGGCGAGAGCGAGCATCTATCTTGGAAACGGGACGGCTTTTAAACTTGTAGGCCGGCCCCAGTAATGACATGACCACGCCCAGTCTCCACCTACAGGAAGAGATGCACAGACCAGAGCAGGAAGCAAAGCAAGGCCCAGCACTATGTAACAACCTATTACTCTGACAATGGCTGACAATGCAAGCTGACTGCTTATTACTTTTGTCACTTCTTGCTCTGAGCAAAACCTAAGTTTGTTGAGAGGTTGGAATATGGAATCTGAAAATGGCAAGACGTGTTGTCTGTGCCAGGCAGAGGCTGAGACGGAAGCGACGGGAGACAAAAAGAGACCGGGGGAGAGGAGAAGTGCATTACGGATCATCTGTCCAAGATGCTGCATTAACCTGCCTGTCGATGTGTGTGTTTGTGTGTGGGTGTGTGTGTGTGCAGAGAGGTGAGTGATTTGTTTGCTTTAATAATGGAGTCCCCACACTCACTCATGCGTTCGGGTGATTCACTCTCCATGGTATGCAGGACTCTTACTTCTACCCCGGGCGCAGACGCGATCGATAGCTTAAAGCATCGACCCTAACCCCTCCATGCACAAAATCCATCAAATGTTTTAATCTGGGTAAAGCTGTGAGCTTGGCTCAGATATGTATCTTTGTCAGAGGTCCCTGTATAATTAATAGGTTCATTTACGGTTGATAATACATTTATGGATGCTACATGAATGATTGATACCAGTTCTCCAAATTCCATCCACGCTTTTTGACCTCTGAGTGTAATTCTTGACTAGGGAACTGTAGCGTCTACAGAGCTGCTTGCCAAATGGGTTGGAAGTGACTGCAGACAAACCCTCAGTAGGGGGCGAGGAGAGAGGCAGACAGAGAGGAGGGTTCCAAAATGACTCTCTGACTTCTCTCTCTCTCTGTCTGTCGCTCTCTCTCTCTCTCTCTCTTTCTCTTCCTGTCTCTTTCTCTCACTCTGTCCGTGATGCCAGTGAAAAAACAAGTACATGAAAGAGTGGTACACCCTAACACAAGTTATTGTTTTATCTTTCTATGATTTGTTGAAAAACAGTATATTTACGCCAACAAAAACACATATCGGTCATTTGTGTGGGTCATATCTAGTATAAACCACAACCTTGAAAATATGGTAAGTTTTGTAAGTGTCTATCTGCCCATCTGTCTATTTATCTGTCTATCCATCCAGCGAATCTGCCAACCAGCTGTCCAGCTCCATCGTTCCCCGACTTCTAGGAGATGTGTAATACTTCCCTTAATGCCTTCTGAAGGTTAAGAGTCTTCCATGACTGACATGGCTGACTCTGTGAGTGCCTCCATGACTGGCTGACTCTGTGACTGCTTCCATGACTGGCTGACTCTGTGACTGCTTCCATGACTGGCTGACTCTGTGACTGCTTCCATGACTGGCTGACTCTGTGACTGCTTCCATGACTGGCTGATTCTGTGACTGCTTCCATGACTGGCTGACTCTGTGACTGCTTCCATGACTGCCTGACTCTGTGACTGCTTCCATGACTGGCTGACTCTGTGACTGCTTCCATGACTGGCTGACTCTGTGACTGCTTCCATGACTGGCTGACTCTGTGACTGCTTCCATGACTGGCTGACTCTGTGACTGCTTCCATGACTGGCTGACTCTGTGACTGCTCCGTCTCTGCTGCACTGTGACTGCTTCCATGACTGGTTGACTCTGTGACTGCTTCGGCTCCGCTGCACTGTGAGGAGGCAGGACCCCGCAGTGACACCAACCTGCCGGGAGCTTCCCCACGCTGGAGCAAAACACCTCAAGCAGCAGGTCTCACAGGCACCTCACCGGGAGAGAGGAGGAGCAGGCGAGGACAGGACAGGGAGAGGACAGGACAGGGAAGGCTGCAGCCATTTATATAATACATCTCCATATTTTAAATCATTCAGTCCTTTTAAACGAACTTATATTTCACTCTGTTTGATTATTTATATTCTGCTTTCATTTAACTTGGCTTCCTTTCACCCAAAACTCTAGGTTCAGCATACACCTGTAAACAGTCAGCGACGGATGTGTGTCTACTTCAGGGGGAGCTGACGTCTCGGCTGGGATTAGGGGGGAAACTGAAGCAGTGGGTACTGCTGCACTGTGTGTGTTTTTGACAGGGGCGGCATCTCAGCCTGACAACCTGCCATTCATCCTCGGCTTGTTTGCCTACGCGTGGCTATGAAACATAGGAGGTGAATAACTTCTGACAGCGTGGTGACTTTAGGCATGCAAGGGAGGCAGAGAATGTGGGAACAGTGCAGTGTTCACTCAGGCTGAATTCACTCTGAGAAAGTATATTCTGGAATGAATCCTTCATGGCGTTTGGCAAGGGGGTCAAAAGGTACACACCACAGCTTTTCAACCTGGACTGTTTTTGCAGCGACCCCCGTGCATTGGTTGTTATTAGGCACCCCAGAACCTGGTCATAGTTGAACTAATTGCCACATGCTGCATTCCTTTAGGATCTTGTCGATTGTTTCAGCCTTACCCCATGCCATTACATTAGTTATCTCACAATTAACGTATATACTGTTTTGAAAAATTGCAGGTAATTTAATATTCAATGGAGTCAGATTAATTGTATAATTGTATAATGCTTTCTACTGTCTCATAAGGTTCAGACGCGTATAAAACCTTCCAGCCTGGTGTTTTCCATCGTTGTTAACATTTTGACTGTCCTTACAGTAGTGTTAGCACCCTCAGACAAAAAAGGATCTAGAAACTTATCTAGACCCCTTTAAAGAACTGATAAGAGGTCAGTATCACACCTTCAAAACTAGTACATGTTTATAACCAAAGGACACTTGACATCCTTCACGTGAGGTTTGTATCTTTCTGAGTGAGTCCAGACCCACTTTGCATTACCAATCAAAGTGCATATTATTACATGTTTATAACCAAAGAACACTTCGCATAAAGTGAGGTTAGTATCTTTCTGTGAGCGAGTTGATGCAGGAACACTGTGTGTCTCCAGACACTGCCTCGGGTGCTGTCGCAGTAGAGTCTCTCAGGTCCATCTCAATCAAACGTTATTACCCAACACCTGCACCTTCATCACCTGCACCTTCATCACCATTCTTTCCCTCTCATGCATTTCCCCACAAGAGAAACAATCTCAACTCTCAAACTTCTCAAAGAGACACAGACACAGACACACAAACACTCACACACACACACACACACTCACTCACACACACACACACACACACACACACACACACACACACACACACACACACACACACACACACACACACAGAGAGAGAGAGAGGGAGAACTCCTTCCTCGAGACACACACTCTTGTCACACTCTTCCTCGCCGTCTTCTGCAGCTTCTGAGTCCCATTAGTTTCGACTGATAAGCCTCCGCTCCCCTCTCATCCTTGGACGGTACAGATGCCACAGCACGTTACCGACGCTAACGATTGTAGTTGACGACCAAAAACAAGCCCCTTCAGCACACACAGGAGCCTTGCTTTTTAATCCTCGGCTTCGCTGTCCCTGCTGTTCTGTTCTGTCAGTGGGGTTTGGCACTGCGGCATGGTGCGTGCCCAATTAATGGATTAAATGATGTTTGTTTAATGCGGAAACAGTCATACGTGTCCCCGCAAAACTCTAGTCCAAATTTCTGGGAAATGCAGGACACAAGGGAATCATCCAAACTGACTGTCTTGTTTTTCAAAGCAGCAAACAAGCTAACAAGCTAACCTTTCTCCCATGTTCTCAGTTGTTTAAGCCACTGTGTGAGAAGGCCATATTTTTTTTTAAATAGACCACAACCAGGGTTGAGAGCTGACAGCTGAAACCGTCTGCCACCAAGGGGTTAAAAGATTTCTTTCCCTTCTCTTCACTCTTTCGATCTGTCTCCTCTCTTTGGCACTGGGTGACCTAGCGTGTGTTAATCCACCGCTGTGAGAGAGAGTATTGTATGTAAAATGGCCTTGTTAGTGCTCTGCAGGGCTATAAATCAGAGGATGGGGTTGGGGGGCTTGGGGTGGCATACAGTGTGATATGTGTATATGTGTGTGTGTGTGTATGTGTGTGTGAGAGAGAGAGAGAGAGAGAGAGAGAGAGAGAGAGAGAGTATGTGAGGAAGAGTGATGTGTGTGTGTCTGTGTGTGTGTGTGTGTGGTGTAGGGATACAAATTATCTGCTGCCTCCTCAGCACTCTGCAGTGGGCTGTGTCACATCCTCACGCTCCTTCACATGGCCATAAACATCCCCAGTGAAGGTCTGCAGCAATGCCGTGAGTGCAGCTACACTGTGCCGGAGCTGAGAGTCTTACCGTAGCAGTTACCGTTCAAGAGAACGGCCTGATCTTGGGCGGTTGTAAATCTCAAATGGGAAAAGGTTTAATGCCATTATATAGCTGTTACTTCAGCAAAAGGGCACAAGAACAAATGAGTTATAGCAAATAACATTATGCGACATCATGACTTTACTCATGACTATACATGGAAAAAAAGTAAAGTATGAAACCCTTAAATGTCCCAAAATGGCTGGTATTAGCAATCAAATGGTCCACCTCGAGTAGGTTATAGTAAGCATGAGAGAGAAGGAAGAGTATCAACTTAGACGAAAATGTCATCTGCATATTTGCAATGAGTTACAGGAGAGTGAGATGCATATTGCAAGTTTCCTTTGGTTGGATATGAAGGTTAGCATTAATGGAGGGCCATGTCAGACACCCAAGTAGCCTCATCAAGGTCCTCTCTACTGCAGCACCTGGACAACACGCTGTAATGTGTGTGCGTGTGAGTGTGTGTATGTGTGTGTGTGAGCGTGTGTAAGCATGTGTGTTTGTGTGTGTGTGTGTGTGTGTGTGTGTGTGTGTGTGTGAGCGTGTGTGAGTGTGAGCATGTGTGTGTGTGAGTGTGTGTGAGTGTATTTGAGTGTGTGTTTATGAATGAAAAGCATGCGTGGGAGTCAGATGCAGTCCCAGAGGCCCAGGATGCTGCCAGAGGCATGTGAGATGGAGGTGGAGATGGAGGTGCTGGAGGGTGGAGGCAGGCGAGGATCCATAAACGAGGTGGGCCATTTTCCCTGCTGCGCCTCCCAGATGGGACCTGGGTACGAGAAACGGTGCCCACGCTCGGATACCCCCAGAGAGCCTGTGCCTGCTGTGATGTTATCAAAAGATGCTCTCCAGGTTTGTTTTTCCATTTGGCAGCAGAGATGGCTGGGTTTGGGTATAGCATGGCAAGGCGGTGTAGCCACAATCAGCCTTCATTCCCACTGCATTTAATTCACATCACTCTATCTCTAGCCCTCCAAAATAATAAGCTCCAATTCCAGTGACGATAATAATGCCATTGCCATAATATTGCCATTGGCATTGTCATTAAAATTCTGGGTGCTTGTGTGTGTGTGTGTGTGTGTGTGTGTGTGTGTGGGTGTGTTGGGGTTTAGGACACATTCAGACATGTTCTGCTAATGGAAGGATTAACTTGAAATATGCACTAGTTTGTTTTACATTGATGGGTTAAAAAGCTATATTGAAATAATTATCTTGAACTGAAGGGGGAATTAAAGGGTTTCAGCTCTACCCAGACCCCCCCCCCCTCGGAAACAACGGAAATGTCAAGCAGAAATAATCACGTAAGATACTCAGATAATCCTGTATACCGAATGCAATTACTTTAATGTGAGTCAGTGTAATAGCATCATGTACCATGCTAGCGTGAGACCAATTTCAATCCATTTGGCCTGAAACAATGCCGAGGAGAAATTGCCATGGTGGCTCCAGCAACCCGGCGTACAGCGATGCAAAAGTCAGAGGAAGTCTTCCTCCTCCTCCGCTGCACTCATCATGTAGATTGTGTGTGGTGAGTTTGACTGCTGAAGCCGTATCAGAGGGATTCATTCATTTGAGAGCCAAGATCTGGCAGCCATAATGAGAGCATTTACTGCACAGTGTGAATCGCCCCCTTTATGTGGGATACAGAAATAGGGTTCTCCATAACGACAGTGATAATCTTTTTGTCATTTTTAAAGGTTCTTGCAAATTGGTTTGACGTTTCACCCCTGGATTCTGAATGATGACAATTGTCTGTCTAGCCCTGGCTTTCGTTTTCTCTCTTGCGCTGCGTGTTTGTGTGTTTGTGTGTGTGTGTGTGTGTGTGTGTGTGTACAGGGGCGGTTTTTCCTACAGGCGGTATAGGCGGTCGCCTAGGGCGCCACTCAGAGGGGGGCGCAAAAAACTGCGCCCAGCAAAAAAAAAAAAAAAACAGAATTGAGTTTTTTTGTGCCCCCTTCTATATCTCCAACCAATATTTTGCCATAAAAAAAAAATCTAACATTAGGGTAAAATGAGCCAAAAAAACGGAAGGGGTACGTACGTCCTTGGTGTCATCAGAACATGCTAGCACAGTGAGGCGTTTGGTTAGAGTGTGTAGAGGTACAGGTGGGATCAGAAGGGAATGGCTGGTTTCAGAGATTAAACACAACTGTACGTCACCCAAAAAAAAAAAACAACAATAACAACAATAACTAACCCCCCCCCTCTTTTCCATGACGTGCCTGCTAGACTCTAGCATCTGCCTTATCTCTCCGGCTCTGAGGGGAGCGCTCACGCCTCAGACACAAAGCAAATATGATGTCAGGAGAACGCAGGGTTTTCACCGACTTCAAAGGGGTGCTTTGCTTGCCATAAAAATAGCCCCTTTTTAATGCTATAAAAGCTCTCCGCCCATCTCAGCCATTGGGGCTGTGTGCTGATAGAAAACACTTGAAACCCAGGTGCCAAGAACTCATGTTTGATTAGCATACTCTCTCTGTAGACATGAATGGCGGTGATTGATAAAAGGTTGGCATTTCCATATATTCATATGTCAGGGCTGATGCCTACATTGGATGGCACTAGCAGGGTAATGCATGAAAGTATGTTGTTGGTTTTGTACAGCTCACGGGCATCTGAAGGAAAATGGCCCAAGGTCTATGACAGTGCTAATGACACTCAAGGAACTCTTAATGGAAGTCCTGATGAGGTGAATTGATACAATGAATGAATTAATGAATGAATGAATGAAAGAACAATTCATTTGTCCATTCATTCATTCATCCATCCACCCATGCATTCATTCATAAATTGACTCACTCACTCAGTCAACAAACGTAAGGTAAGGTAAACTCGTTCTTGAGGGAACGTTTCTGAGTATATCATACAGATTTCCCAATGGAGTTGGGAACGATTCTGAGTATATTATACAGATTTCCCAATGGAGTTGGGAATGTTTCTGAGTATATCATACAGATTTCCCAATGGAGTTGGGAATGTTTCTGAGTATATCATACAGATTTCCCAATGGAGTTGGGGGTTTAGTTACAACATACTGAATCACTAAGCAGAGATTTAGGGACTTTAAGGACACTGTGTTTGCTAGTGTATCCAGAAATACTCACAGAATATTTTGGATGCAATATTTTTATGGCATTTGCATGCATGATAGAAAATCATCAAACACCTCAAACGTGGCCACCGATTTTTAAGACTCCACTTAAAGGCCACTGCAGCATTATAAAGTTACAATCATTATCCTGCCTTATTTGATATGGTCTGTGGCCCCCCTCTGAAAAACAAGCAGGGAATGACTTTGGGCTGCTCATTAGGAAGTGCTGTTGACCTAATCCGTCTCATCTGGAGTCACAGAGAAAATTGCCGTGTTACAATCGAATTGGCTGTGGCTCCTGACTCTGGCTCCTGTCTCTGCCTGTCTGTGAGCTGCTTAGGAGTCTCTCTGATATGCTGATATGCGTCTCAGCACATGTAGGACACATCTGTGCAGGCTTAATGTTAAAGATTGTCCAATTCGGTATCAGTAATGCTCTTTATTGAAAGTCAAATATGTTTAAGTTTTGTTCAGTTTTGAGTGTGTGTGTGTGTGTGTGTGTGTGTGTGTTTGTGTGTCTGTGTGTGTCTGTGTGTGTGAGGGAAAAGAGAAAAAGAGGTCAACCTTTTAAAGGGTGGTAATCAGGAATTGAGTGTCCATCAAGAACACTGGGGTCTGTGCAGCGTGTGCATGGTCTGTAGACGTGTGACTGAAGCACTGCATTATACCCACCCTTGCAGGGACGTGCACAGGAATTTTGAAGGGCAGTTGCTCTGCCCTGGAAAAAAGGGGCAACACGTTAATTTTTGCTGCCGCCGCGCCCCTGTCCCCTGGACGCATATTTTGCCTATATCACTTGAAACTCTCACTAACAGCCGCCGCCACGCCCCTGGATGCATATTCCGCGATTATTTTATCTACATGAAGTTCTGCAGCCATAATACTATTTAAAAATATATATATATTTCCTTCAGAGGGGCAACTTCAGTCGAGGAGGGCAAACGGGCAGTTGCCCGAGCAACCTCAGCCCCCTCCTGTGCACGTCCCTGCACCCTTGACACCCCTGCAGCTGCACTGCATTAAACCCACCCTTGGCACCCCTGCAGCTGCACTGGCGTCTGTGCGGCGTGTGCATGGTCAGTAGACGCGTGACTGAAGCACTGCATAAAACCCACCCTTGGCACTCCTGCAGCTGCACTGCAGAGGACAACTTTCTTTAAAACTCTAAAAGCATTCAGTCATTTTTATCGCGGGCATAAACACATAAATCGGCCTTATTAACCATGCTCAGAATGCTGGGCCTGATTTGTGTGTACATAGTAACTCCAGTACTCGCTGGGAGCCAAAATCACACTCCAGGCTTCTCCATTTGTTTTGGCCCTCACTGGTTCGTTCCTTCATTCGCTTGCTCATTCATTTGTGTGTTTGTGTTGCGTCAGCATGTTTGTCAGGTGTTTGGAGCTGTGTGTGTGTGTGTGAGTGTGTGTGTGTGTGTGTGTGTGTGTGTGTGTGTGAGTGTGTGTCGTGTGTTTACTTGCAGGAGTGATTTTCTCATTAGTTCTAGGCAACAGGACTCATTGACGGGAACAGATTCTGATCTAATCTGATGTGGAGGGTTGAGACTGTCATGTGCTGTAGGTAAGACATTTAGTTTAGCAGCTCCACAGGGATGGCAGGCACCAAACGTCACACACACACACACACACACACACACACACACACACACACACACACACACACACACACACACACACACACACACACACACACACACACACAGAACAAAGCCATGCCACTCAACTGGGACTGGTATAATTCATATTTAATCCCTACATTTTTAATATATAAGTGTTGCTGCAACTCTTAGATGTAAAATCTGTAGCTTCCCTGGAACACGGTTTAAAATGTGTCAGCTAGTATTACCCAGAGGATTATTTTGGCTTGTCTAGATCATGCCAACCTCCCACCCCCACACACAACCGTAACTGGAAATAAGCATTGTGTGCCACCACAGCGCTGATTGATTACTTACCCATGTGCCCAGCTGGCACAGGGCAGCAAAGAACACTCATGAGGCCAGTTCAGATTCCTGTGAACAACCTGTTGCCAGAAGCAACGCACTTGTTATTTTGCAAAAAAATAAAAATGTGCATCAAAGCATCAGATGTCATTAATATTCATGTATGAATTCATTTATGTGGATACATAATGGATGCTCACTTTCCTATCATCAGTTTGGTCCACCTCCATGGCACACAGTCTTAACAGTTCTCACAGGTAAAGTGTGTTTAAGCATAGCAACCGCTGCACTGGCATCTGAGAGACAGCGCTAATTGTGACTGCGTGTGTTTGGAAAGATTGCAGCGACTGAAACCCCTGAATTAATCACGGCGTAAAGGCAATGAAGTTCCTGCTCCCCCCCCCCCCTGCCCTCTCTCTCTCTTGCATAAAACCTCCATTAATTAGGAGGCCATAAAGTTGCCACGGTGAATCAATGACTCCCTTCTCTATCTCAATTTCCGAGGCGTCCATCAGAGAATGGACTCCATTGGCTGCTAATGTAATTGGGTCGTGGGAGTGCGGTCAGTCAGAGGGGCTCCTCTCGGCTCCACTCGGCACAGTCCATCTCTCCGCCAGCTCCATCCCTTGCTCGCTCGCTCGCTCACTCTCTCTCGTGCGTCACTGTGGAGGGGAGCAGAACGGCAGCAGCAGCAGGCCGCGGGTTGCGTAAGCGAACAGGAGGAAAGCTCGACTCGCGCAGAGGGGTGGGGGTTGGAAGGAGGAGCAGGAGGAGGTGGTGGGGCTTTGGGGAGCCTGTGTAGAGCCACATGGAGGCCAGCTGTGTGTCATAGATGGAGAGCCGGAGCGCTGCTTTTTATAATGTTCATCTCTCGTCTCTCTACTCCTTTACGTCTTTTCTCCTCCGGTCGCTGTACATTAGGGCTACGAAAGATATGCTATCCAGGCGATGAGGCTGCATGTTTCTGGTGTTCAGATGTACTACACATGTCATACTGCCTGTCAAATTTAATGATCGATGTTGTTCAGTAACAGCAGACGGAAGGCAGAGAGGAATGCATGCGTGCTCATTCTTAGAAGAGCTCATTCTTACTTTGCTGGGTGTTACAAATGGGCCACTTTAAAAATGGGATGTCATTATTATATTTGGCTTGGTTTGTTCTCTGGTTGAGTTCCATGGTCTTGTATTTCTGCTTTGGAGTTCATTGAACCTGTTTCTCATACATGGAGCTCTCCTTGTGAAAACGGAAGTGTTAACTGATAACTGATATTTTTGTTATGTTAACATGCATTTATGAGAGAAAGCTATAGTGTCAAATGGTTACTGTTTCAACAGTAGCCAGATTCATCTATCTAACATGGAGTGACAGGAGGGTTTACTTTTAGCTGAATACATGTATAATACAGTACCTCTAGTGCTGCAGTCTACATGGAAAGAATCAAGAATTTTGTATGCATTCATCTTACTACTTTATTCTTGTAATCTGACAAATTCAACAAAGATGTTGCCAGTCAGCTCTGTGCCAGTTGGTACCCTGGGGGGTGGGGGACAAAAAAAATTCCCTCTCAACATTTTCTGCGGGTTGCTGTGTGCGATTTTTTTTTACTTTCCATCAATCCAATTAAGATTCAAATGAGGTCCTATGCGAGGCCGGTGGCTTATTGCATCACAATGGCTCTGATTTCCATCTCCATATTTCATGTTCCGAATCACAGCGTAAGCTTGGCCAGCAAGTCAGAGGAGCTCGCTACCTGTTCCATATTCCGCTGTGTCATTAGCACTACAATTGGCCCGATTGAATCGGCTTGAGTTGCTATTGTTGTTTGGATGCTAAAGGGACCAAACAGCTATTTTAATCCTTGTTTGTTTGTGAATAAGGGAGGCATTGAAAGGGAACAATGGGCTATAGTGAAGCCAGAATGCAGACGGTGATGTTTCCAATAGGTTTTTACAAAGCCAATGGACCCCTGAGTTCTGTGTGTTCAACACCATCACCGTATATGTCCTCTAATTAGTCTAAAATCTGTGATGCAGTGTAACCGTGTGACTTCTAATTAAAAGTCAACTAAACTGTCAATTTCTCACAAAGATAGGCATCTCTAGGTTAGCAAGGATGTCTGTTTTTATTGATCCTGACGGTTCCTCCATTAGACAACAGGACAATCTAGCTTCCTTGAACAATCATTTGCATCTCCCCTGGGAGTAATACACCTGGAATAAGGTCTTGCCAGGTTTAATTGGCACAATTAGCCCGGTTGGAAATTAATAGCAGCCCATAATGCCATATAAAATCATGCAGCAACTATACGAGTACACATATATTAAAGCACACTAGATCAGTGAGGTAGATATTCTATGTGTGCTTTATATGCACGGATATATAATATACATATGAAAGATATCATAGACAAGAGCTAAATTTGAAAATGAAATATTATTGTGACACATTACATGCATATATTGGTCATTTCATCCACCAGGCATAGACATTTTCCCCACAAAACATGTATCATAACTACTCCGAAGATCCACCCAAAGATTAGCCCAAACCAGCTCACAAACGTATGGCTTCAGGGAGTGCTGTGGCATTAATGTCGTGTTTACAATTTACAATACACGTATTCAATTTGACCGTTCACTGGCACGGTCTATGGAGCCGTGCTTGCAGTGAAAACGTACTCGAATAGTCCTGCAGCACTCCCTAGGACGTAATTCTGCCCAAGTCAATTAATCAGTAAAACATAATACTGTCTTATAATTCAGTTTAATAATTCGGTTTAATTTTCTAACTGGAAGCGGAGTTCCAGGAACAACAGCAGAGGCTTTGCAGAGTAGTACAGTGTGTTTAAAAAGGGTACTTGAAAACCGTTAGCGATTCAACAGCGCAAGAGAGGCTACCATCAAGTCCACAGGCAGGCATTATTGAACTGGTAAGAGGTGCCCACAGGGATGAGAGATTACAAAGCAGAAGAGTGCCTTTTGTTATTTAATTGAGTAACTTTCTGTGTAGAGCAGAGACTACAATAGACCACGTACAATAGACTTTATAAAAGTACTTCCTTCAATAGGCACCCATTTATTTTATGTCTTTAGTTGAATACCTTTGAGGGAGAGGAATTTAGATCAACATAAACCACAGTGAATGCAATGTTTTTTCTCAAATTTCAGAGGTCTGATTCACAATAGATGCCTTAGGAGAGCAAAAAAAAGAACTGAAAAAAAAATTAGATAATAAACACAATAGTTGTTTATTTTCTGTTTTTGTTCTTTGTTTGCCATGAATTGTGGTTTGTTTTTAAATGTTTAAAACACGTAACACACTTGTAATTATAATTTTTTCCCAAGTGTCTTTGAAAATAATTTTGAAATTTCCTTGGAGAGTAAACAAAGCAAGGACACGCGTACAAAGGCACTAATCGCTGTCTGATCTCCTAGTCTGAATAATCCATCTCTCAGAGAGAGGAAGCAGGTAGCAAGTTAGAAAGACTTGAAAGTTCCTGTTCAGTCAGTAAAAAGTGCAAACTCTGCCTAGCAACACTCCTCCTGACTCTAGCCCTCTTGTTTTGGTGTATATTTGTAGTAGCCACCATTTGGCCCTCCGGCCTATTGTTCACTTGAGAGCTGAATCTAAAAGAGTTGGGATCATATAGTCAACAGTTCTCACAAATCAGGTTCTCTTGTTCCAATACATTTCAAAGGCGTCTTAAAGAGGACTATGCTCCTTTTCAATATTAATGCTTATTTTATTTTTGGGTTCTACTACAATAGATTTACATGCTTACATCATTTTTCTCATCTTCTCATTGTTAGTGTTTTAACCTTTGGTATTAAATGTGCTTGACCAGTTTCCCCAAATAATCAATACCTTTCTGGCCATTACTTTGGGGAGACGTCACTAATTTGTTTCATGTTGTAGGGATGGTAATTTAGTAATTTAGACACAAGCCCCTGGCTGCATTTGGTGGCTCTACTGCCTGATTAATGAGCTCCCACAGTGCTCCCTGTGCTGTGTGACTGTCAATATTAAAATGCCTTTTGTGGAACAGGTCGTGCTTTTCAGTGTTATAAGACACAAAGAGACTGGTGTGAAAAGCAGATTTCTCAGTGCTTTTTGCAAAAAACACTCTAATTGGCCTATCTGCAGAAGAGGCGCTATTGTTTTCTACATTTGAAGTGGGCACAGTCTCCCTCAGCAGAGGGTTGTGTTCACTGATATGATTGTCAACAACACGCCACTGCCTCTCTTGCCTCCAAAAATATACCTCCTTTTTTGATCCAGAGCCTGGGCTCCCTCTGAGTATGGATTCTGGTTCTGTTCTGATCCGACGCCGGTCTGGCCCAGGTCCTCCAAGCCCTGGCTTCCATGTGGGTTTGCACTACCATTTGGGTTCCCTCAGTGGACCAGTGACTCAGATGGCAAAGCTGACCAATGGTACAACCACACACCCTCTGTTCGTGTTACTGTTTAATCAGTAGCTAACGTGTGTTATATTTGTCCAGCAGGCACAGCTGTGAGCACATAGTTTTATAAATGTATGAATTGAGTGTTTCAAAGTTTTGGGCTGTGTTGCCAAAAATTTTTCTGATGAGTGTTTGTTGGTGTTGTTGTTGTTGATTATTGTGTGCTGCAGAATTGTAAATGGACATGGCAGGTCTTTAGGTATTTTTGGAGATCCGGAAACATTGCACGGCGAAGTGTTATTCTACTCACTTCACTATCTGGCAACAAACCATACCATCTGATGTTGTAAAGGTTTATAAAATATTTGCGTATACCCATGAATCTTTTTGCAATCATTATTTTCTAGGCAAAACAACATTATTAAAACAGCCTTTATAGATGCATAATTACATAGTAATTACCATATGGCCTATTAGGCAAATGCCTAACTTTTTTTGTCTCTGGCACTTATCAGTGACATGCTTGTTTTTACGGGGCACATACTGTAGTGTCAACTGAGTGATAATTAGTAACATCACTTTAATACTTTAATACTCATCTGGGCTTAGTGTGAACATCAGAATCAGTGTTTTGTCACATGTAGGCAAAGGGTCTCAATGTGCTGTTCCAGACTTGTAATTAGTGTGTAACATAGTCATTCTGTCATAATTACAATCCAGCTTGGCTACTGCAATATATAATATAAAGTTGCCAGAGGGTGGCAGTTTTCTCAACTCCAGGAAATAGGACCTTGGCCACAGTTTCCTTTTAAGTACTCTATGGCCAAACTATATGCCATGGAAGGTCATTAAAATGTCAGCTGTTGCATCACTTCTCCAAACCTCAGTTGTTTTTCAAATCCCAACTCAATCCTCCGTTCCAACATTGACATGGTACTAATGGAACCAAAGGTCTCTTTCTCTCTCTCTTTCTCTCTCTCCCTCTCTCTCCCTCTGTCTCTCTCTCTGCCTCTGACACTCCGCAAAGGCACAAATTATTAATGTAAATCATAATGGAAAAAGCACGCCTCACGCCATGACAAATGGCCAACCCCAATTGTTTCCAGCACATCGGGGGTGTGGGCCTGCTGGCGGAGATGCCATTAGCAGGACCAGCCTGAAGTGATGGTGGAGATGGTGGCGATGGTGGAGATGGTGGAGGAGGCCATGAGGTGTCACTCAGCCCTGCCTGAAATACTAGCCATGCGGCCAGGGCAGAGGCCAAATCCACTCTTCTCCCAAGCTATCGCTTCCATACACACATGCTCTCTCTCTCTCTCTCTCTCTCTCTCTCTCTCTCTCTCTCTCTCATATGATGTCTTGGTCTCTCTCTCTCTCTCTCATATGACGTCTTGGTCTCTCTCTCTCTCTCTCATACAACATCTTGGTCTTTCTCTCTCTCTCTCATATGACGTCTTGGTCTCACTCTCTCCTACGACGTGTTGGTCTTTCTCTCTCTCTCTCTCTCTCTCTCTCTCTCTCTCTCCGACGACATCTTGGTCTTTCTCTCTCTCTCTCTCTCATATGACGTCTTGGTCTTGTCCATAAGAGAGCAGCTACATCTTAATAGAAAAAATAGAAAAAAAAGAACAATATTCAGTGCTGCTCATCGCAATGTGTCGCTGCCCTGGCACTGCTGTCAACATCCCTTAAGCGCAGAAAATTGACGCGTGTACTACTGTCTTGTCCTGACATGGACCTTGGACCTTGTATCGAGTACCCGGCATTGGATAAATTCAATCTGGCAAAGTGGTTGATTGAATTTCGCCGTCTGTTTTGAGGGCTGTACATGAATTGATGCATTTTTAAATAAATAATAATAACAATACAACGCCTTTGTAACTGGCAGAGAATTACTGTCTTTTTTGCCAACGATAACAGCCTTGAATCAGTTCATGTTCCACCGTGGCCATTATCACTAAAACAACTACCAAATGGTCACCATTTAATCAGTAAAATAATAAACTCAAAATAGGAATGGATGCATTATATGTGAGAAACAGTTGTACAGTTTTCGTACCCTTGATCAGAGAATGATAGACTCGTAAAAAGGTATCCTACTATATACATATTACGTATACACTGGGTAAATACACACACACACACACACACACACACACACACACACACCACACACACACACACACACACACACACACACACACACACACACACACACACACACACACACACACACACACACACACACACACACACACACATACATACATACATACATACATACATACATACAATTACCACTGGGCACTGTTCTACTTAACAGTAGCTATCAGTGGGATTTTTCTTTCTTCATCAGAGTTGGGGGAGCGGGGTGGAATAACACTGCAAAACTGAGCTAATCGATGAAACACCAGGAAGAGAAAGTTATCCAAATGTCCTCTGATGACGTTAATTATACCCTGTGATTCAGTGACCTTCTTCTAGGCTGCATGCAGGGACCTGGGCTAATGTATATCATTCCGTCTCTGCCTTTAAAGCTGTCAGATGTGGGCTGTGAGGGTTGACTCGAGGCGCTTGAAAGATGCTCTCTCTCCTCCCTCCCTCTCTGTCCTCTCTGTCTCTCTCTCTCTCTCCCTCTCTCTCTCTCTCTCCTCCCTCCCTCTCTTTCTGTCCTCTCTCTCTCTCTCTCTCCCTCTCTCTCCCTCTCTCTCTCGGGTGCGTACTGTGCGCTTTCTCTCTCTCCAGTGACTTTTCTGTGACTCACTCACCACTCATCTCTCGGCAGTAATTTAATGATCTGAGACACAGAAACTGTCATGGAGTCCATGGATAAGATGTAAAAAAAAATACAGTTTTTTTCCCGTCTTTCTTCTCAGTGCTACGAAGTTTAGAGCTGTGGAGATACTCTTGATTTGCCAGGCACCTAAGTGTAATTTCTCCTCAACTATAAAGAACACTTAGTGAAGTGGATCTTAGTCGAAGGCAATTGAGCCGTAAAACTTCAACACATGATACACGATGAGTCGAGTCCTGCTGATATACTTTAGACTGCAGTGAATTGGTGTTTTGCCAAGACTACGGTATTAGTAAAAGACTGTGCTCACAGGCTAATGGCCTTGTTATTTGTGTTGTTTGTTTCTCCTTTTCTCTCTCTTTGTGTCTGTGTGTGTGTGTGAAAGAGAGAGTAAGAGAGAAAACATACACATATGCACGCACACCTCTCCATGACCTTGTCCAAAGGAGGGGGGAATAAAGCTATTTAATGGGATGTGAGGTGTGTTTCACTGTGTGTAAAAGTTTGATATCCCTTTGCGGTGCTATCCCCTTCAGATGCAGGCCGCTCAGATGATCTATGCCCATCTCACGGTCAGATGGGTAGATTGACCCCCCCCCCCCCCCCCCCCCTACTCTCCCTGCTCTCTCATGTGATCCAGGGCTTTACTTTTATTGGCTTGCTCAGAGCCTACATTGACATCTTTACCACCCGCTAATATGGTGAGACTAAAAGAAAGTCAGGGCTTCCTTCAGGTCTATTCCTGTCAAAGCAAAGTGATTCTGTATTAACAGGATTGTATGTATCAATATGAGTCAAGGACCCTGAGTAAATATACTAAAAAAGCCAGTGCAAGTCAGTCGGTGCCATCTTGCAAATAATACATGCATGGCTTCAGCAGTCTATCCTTGGGAATAACGTGAAGTGGATGTTTCAGCTATGGGAGGGGGAAATTACACGCCAGATGGTTTGGGAACTGTGACCAAGCAGCCAAAGGAAAGCCGAAACCCTCGCCCTGTCACCACCAGCAACCATCTGTAATTGTCATCCTTGCGTGTCAGTAGCTCCCCGTCATGAGCAATGATATGGGCTGAATGATTCTGCTATGAGAAGAAACATCATCAGAAAAAAACGACATGACCAATGACCCACACATTGAACTGGTGTGTTACTGCGACTGACCAGCTGAGCAGAAGACGAAACCCTCAGCCCATTTCGATGGGAAACCTTCTATGCTGCAAAAACAGCAACCCGTCGTCGCTACGGCAGCACAACAAAATGAGATGCGGCTGCAGAGAGCAGTGGCAGCCCCCGTCCCTGACACCACCTCCAGTCGTAAAACACTGAGGGAGCTTAAATGCAGCGTCATGCACTTGGCTACAGCACTGGGCTACAGGGTTTCCTGTTCAAAATAAAGGTGAAGGGGTTGGGGGGGGGGGGGGAGAGCACAAGGGAAGAGGAAGAGGAAGAGAAAAAGACAGGGTAAGATCATCAGTCAGCTCGTAGCTCCGTGTCTCACCCTTCCTTTTCCTTATGTGTGTGTGAGAGTGAGCCGTGTGTGTGTGTGTGTGTGTGTGTGTGTGTGTGTGTGTGTGTGTGTGTGTGTGTGTGTGTGTGTGTGTGTTTGTGTCTGTGTGTGTATTTGTGTGTGTGTCTGTTCTGAGTGTGTGTGTGAGTGAGTGAGTGAGTGTTTTCTCTGTGTGTGTATGTAGGTGTGTGTGGATGACTGAGAGAACGAGCAGGACTCCAGGATCTCCCATCCCAAAGAATCCATCACTTTCACTTTCACTTTTCAATGTGAAACGCAGCATGACTGTGACTCCTCATCAACTTCTCTCTCTTTCTGCCTCCACCCCCATAGCAGAGAAGTGCAACCACCCTGAAACCTGCCACTGGAGCCAGCCACCTCTATTTAACATGTGGAGAACATATGTGCTCAATGCCTGAGCCTGGCCAAACCACCTTATTTGAGATCTTGTAATTTGCCAAATGTCATTATCGTAACGGCAGGCCTCTGCCAAATGCAGGGCTCATGGGATATGGTGCCCACGGACGGTTCCAGAATGAATTTATGATGGACTAAGGGTCTCCATGGTAAAGTGGGCTTCCATCCATCCTCAATCTATCTCAATCTTCCTTTATCTTTTCTCATTTTCTATTTCATTCTCTGTTTTCATTCGTTCATTCATTCATTCATTCATTTATTCCTTCTCTCTCTCACTCTTTCTCAGCCTCTCTTCACTGCACATTAAATCTTGCTATTAAGAGAACTGGGCATAGGCCATCTCTGGGCCACATGGCGTGCAAATTGGTCAAATGAGCATGGCAGACGGCGTGTCTTCATCCATGGTGTAACGTGACTCTGAGACAAGCCGATGGCCCCGTCACAACACATCACTGAATTATTGCAAAGCATGGCTATGGGGCCGGCGTGCCACAGCACACCATGACTTATGAAGCCCCGCAACGAAGCGTGGGGCCCACCTAAGTCAGCTTTAAAGCCAATTAGCATAAACGGTCGGCTACTGTGGCATGCCGTTAGCTGTAGCCTGTAGTTTTGTGTGTGTGTGTGTGTGTGTGTGTGTGTGTGTGTGTGTGTGTGTGTGTGTGTGTGTGTGTGTGTGTGTGTGTGTGTGTGTGTGTGTGAGAGAGTCATGTCCGTTCGTCACTGTGGTTCAGTAAACGTATTTGCATATATTCCAGCAGAAGTAATGCAAAATACTAATGTGGCATGCATACTACTTACATGTTATTGTGCCTCAACTTGCAGAATTCAAACAAATAAATGTGACTTAGGAACCACTGTTTAAAGATGCTTACATTTCCAAAAATATCACAGCATGTCAGAACCACAAAAGTGAGTGAATTTAGGCCCAGACTCCTAGGGGTTGAGTGGCGTAATGCTACCTCCACATGGTTTGTGACACAGTTCTGCTCATCATATTCTCCAGTGATGTGACAGGGGATCTGCTTTACAATAAAGAGAATTATTGCACCCACCCACCACCAACCCCCCACACCACCACCAGCAACAACAACCACCCCTTCCCTTTTGCAGGTTGGATAGATAGATAAATTAGATAGATAGGTTATCATTACTATCCTCATCATTATTATTATTGCCACTTATGACAGACCCATGTGCCCTTGAAACATTACTAACAACATCATTTGTGTCAAAGAACCTACAACACCAATGTTTTTTTGCGGCACATCACTACCAAAATGAATTATGCCCAAACAACCTATAAACTGATTTTTCTAATTAACGTGATCAGCACATATCAGAGAGATGAGCTACATGCCGTTTTGTGGAGCAATGTGTCAGGAAACCTGGACCCATGACTGGCCTTAAACGTGCTCGCTGGATATATTGGTCTACAACATAATCTAATTATTCTCCATTCCCAACACACACTTTTATTTAGTGGTTTCATTGCTCTTCATAGTTTGGCAAATGATACACTTTGGAATGAAGCTACCATTGGAAATAAAATGAAATTTATTTAAATTTAAAGAGGGGTCGTAACTACAAGTAAACAGGCAATGTCCTCCTCCTCTGGTTCTTTGTTTAAATGGGCATCGTCAGCTGCTGGCACTTTCCTTTAAAAATGGCATCCAGATTTGATTGCCTTGAACATTCTATGACTGAACAAATAACTCAGGTAGCAGGAATGAAATGTTATGAAACAAGAGGTTCAGTCACGGGTGTGGGGACCTGGTGAGTGACAGAGGCACCAAGCATTGACTGTAACAGAGGCAGGGCGCTGCGGACCAGCATCAGTTTGAGAAACTCTGGCTTATGGGAAATAAATCGAGATGCGTATCAGATCCGTGTTTAAGTCTGAGAGCAAATAGCCTACATATGACAATTAAAAATGTAGGCTAATCCCTTTAAGAGATCTATGGAATTTAAATTGTAACTGTATCTGAGCACAGTTTGTCATATTTTGTTTTCTAATTATATAACGCCGTATTCCGTTACTCCCCAACACTGTTAGGGTTACACGCACACACACACTCCATAATGTTGTAATAGCATTACATGCTTAAGTTCTACATCTGTCCATGTCTCTACAATACATGAGTCAAAACTCAAGTGAGAGAGCAAACTAAAGAGGTTTATTGCCATTAGCTGTGAGGAAAATCTATTAGGATTCAATACAGTAAGCTGTCTGACAGGACTTAGTTGGGTTTGCTAGCATCCTTTTTATCTAAATCCCTCCAGATTCGCGCTGCATCATATGTTTCCCTCCGGTTATCTTATATAGAAAATCACCATGACAGCTCTTAAAAAATAAAAAAATAAATAAAAATATACCGTTGTGCATTTTTACAGACCGTCTTCGACAAAAAAAACCGCAGAAAGTCATTTTTATCTTATCACTCACAATGAATTTGCTTTGAATTATGCCAGACTGTCCATCTAGGGGAAGAAGATGGCCTAGTTTAGAGAAAGAGTTCAGTAAGTCAGTTTTGTGGGGGTGCAAGCGCATCCTCGTGTCCTTGCAAATGGGTTTGAGTGGTGAAGATGGCAGTCGAGTCAGATGGCAGCCAAGGCCACTAAAAGCTCCAAAGCCAAGCTCTGACCTTTTTTTCTCGCTCTTCATGCGTATCGTTCTTCGAAATGTCTCTTATTTCCCCGTCGCCTCTCGCACAGGAGGTGGGGGCTTTAGCAAGCGAGTTCGAGTGAAGACGGAGTAAGTAAGAAGAGAGTGAGAGAGCAATGCACAGAACGAACATGCAAAAGCCCGAGAAAGAGATGAAAAGAAGAAATCCATTAAATTCTGCTGAAATATTAAGGAAATACACCTTCATGTTTTCTCTTCACATATTTTCCCCCTTTCTCTTTCCTTTTTATTTGGCCGAGAAGCTAATGAATGATTTAGCTCACGTTGGATGTCTCTGTGTGGAGTGGAAGGTTATATGGAAACCGTCTGGTTCTGTCTGCAATGACACTCTCGTCCTCGTTTTTAGCTTCTCTCTTTCCCCCCTCTACACACAAACACACACACAAACACAAACACACACACACACACACACACACACACACACTCACACACACACACACACACACTTACACACACACACACACACACACTCACACACAAACACGCACACACACACACTCACACACAAACACACACACATATACACTAAACTCACACACAATCACACGCATACAACCTTTCAGCCTACTAAAAGAAAACGCAACCCAAACAGTTGAATTGCCAAGCCCACATCCAGTTATCTTTTTCTGAATTGAACTGTGTAACCCTCTACATGGTACCTCGGAGGGCACCAGAATCTTTTCTCCAAATCTCTGAGTCTGTCAAACTTAAATATTACCACACACACTGCCTTCTTTTGCTTCACTGCTCGCAGTGTTTGCTGTGCTGAGGAGATTTCTTTGCAGCCGAGAACGCTAAAGAAATGTTGTAATGTTATCTGTGTTACTTTTTCCAATACAACCAGGAAATATTAACAAGACTCCACAAACGTTACACATCATGTAGAGTTCAGGGTTTGGAATGTCATGATGTGTAATAGCTACTTTTCAGAACTCTACCAAGAAACAGGCTAGTGTCAAACAACAATGGGTAAACTTAAATATTGATAATATATATCATAATATTGGCTTTTGGGTATTATTTGTCAATTATTACACTGCTCCTCAGAATGCTGCAGAAAGTTCCAATGAATTGGATGGGCCATACCAACGTTTGCAGGTTGACAATTTTTGCTAATGACTGCTGGAAAAAATGAATGGCCGCTGCCATATAACACAGGTCATCATTCCAAGTAATCCATTCACTTATCTTGATGGAAAGTCACTGTCATTTGACGTCACCAACTACCATGTTGCCACGCAACACCTGGCAGCTGAAGTTCTGTTTATGAAGAACAATTTTTCCTCAGCCGAAGCCATGAAAAGGCAACAAAATGAAATATTAAGCTTTGTAGTAAAACATTTTGCTTCGTAGGGGTGGTTGTTCAAGTAACCTTATTATTATATAATGATGTTTTTTCGTCTTCAGCTGGTTATAAAAGACTATTTGAAAGACCAGATTTGGGTTTAGAGTTCAATGAGACGATTGAAGAGCTCATAAGATGAGTTTGATATGTTTGATCCTCTCTTCTCCTCTAAAACACAACTTTGAAATACACACACACACTCTCTCTCTCTCACACACACACATACACACACACTCTTTCTCTCTCTCTCACACACACACACACACACACTCTCTCTCACACACACACACACACACTCTCTCTCTCTCTCACTCTTTCTCTCTCTCACACACACACACCCAAATACACACACACACACACACACACAAACACACCTATTCTCCCAGAAATACCCCTTAGCCAGAGGTG
>NC_045171.1:8471957-8521957 GCF_900700415.2 Clupea harengus
TTGTTTGTGTAATTGCCGGTTGTTAAATAATCCATCTGGACCGCCAGAGAATGGATGCAAGCTTTTTTTATTACTATTATCATTTTTCTTGTCGTCTTTATCCACTCCATAAAATATGTCCATATAATATATTTCACATGGAATAAAAAATCAGCAATACTGGTGACTTTCTCTTAGATGAGGTTTGGCCAACGGCTCCACTTACACTAAGTATGCTCATGTGGTATGTGGTAAGTGTTGGTAACCCTTTACTTAAACCCAATATAATGCATTATAAACACATTCATGAAGGTTTATGAAGTATTCATAATGCCTCATACTGATTGATATAAGTCTATATTACTATTCACACATGGTAAAGCATTATGATGTTATAGTATAAGCCCTTACAACCGTATCAAGTATCAGAATGTGTAGTAAAGCTTCTGTTACCTCTTGATAGTGGCAACTGATGACATCTTTGACTTATGGCAAATGCTGTTTATTCACCAAATGCTCTTTATATGTGACTCCATTCAAGCTTTCATACTAATAGTTTGGTAGGGCATATACTACACCAAAATGCTTTTGAGGGCAGTCATGTCTATATATAGTTATATAGTAGTTATATAGATAGTAGTTATATAGATGTATGTCAGTGGCTCTGCTGTATTATTAATGCTTTATAAACATTTATGAATGTGTTTACAATGCTTTATTAATACTAGGGTTTGAGTAAAGTGTTCCCAAAGTGTTTTTTACCCTTTGAGGTTCAAATGTATGAATGTATGTACATTTTTACACTAGTCCCCCCCCCCCCAACACACACACACGCGCCACAATGTGCCTGGAAATTCAACATGTGCTTTTAGCAACTGGAGTGCAATTCCTCTGGGTAGAGCAACAACTCTCTGGCCCCGTTTAGGGGCCCGGTGTTGTTCAGCGTGCCCAGGGTTGGGGGATCTCTGATTGCTATCTTAACCTCTGATCTGTGTCATGGTGTGTGGCTCCCATTTAAAGCGCTGTATGTATTTCCTGGAGAACATAAATCTTCCCCAGGAGAAGTGAACTATGACCTAGCTCTGTGGGGGTGGGGGGTGACTACAGAGCAAACATACACACACACACAGACACACACACACACACACACACACACACACACACACACACACACACACACACACACACACACACACACACACACACACACACACATGTGTGCAGGGGCGCAGAGAATCAGATGTTCCAGTCAGACACACACACACACACACAGCATGGCAAGTATGACTGGCAAATATAACTACTGGAAAACCAAAACAGCAGACATAAGGACAAAACATTTTTATGTTACTGTCACACACACACAAACACTCGATTGCATGCATATAAACATACATTGTCAAACTGTTCAAATACTATTCACACGCACACATATACACACACATGTTCTGGAACATGTTCTGGAACCGTTGGATTCTAAAAGGATTGGCATAAGTTTTCCTTTTTTCAGGACTAAAATGCTGAATGTGGCTTGGCTATGTTTCATGGCACACACACACACACACACACACACACACACACTCATCTCAGAAATGGATTTCTTCCAGAGGATTCTGGGTGGAAGACGCCAACCATCCACATGCAGATACTATTCAATCCAAAACACACGCAAACAGACACACACACACGCACACACACACACACATACACCAACTCTACTCTCCTTTGGCTGAGTGATGTATGTTTCACCCAACTGCTGTGGACAGCTAATCTCTTGTAGATCCCCCCCCCCACACACACACACACACATACACACACACAAACACACACATACACACACACACACACACACACACACACACATATACACACACGTTACCTGTGAGATAGTTGCCCTGGGCGCCCCTCCCTCCTCCCTCCGATCACACACATTCACAACACACAATGCACACTCTCACACACACTCACACACACACACACACACACACACACACACACACACACACACACACACACACACACATACACAAACACACAAACACACACTCTCACTCACATACACACGTCCATGAGATGTGCTTTTGTGATGCTGTCAGTGTCAGGCTCATCCATTCCAGGGCCATTTAACCCTGTTACAGTGGACAGAGGCACCCTGCTGTAATAGCATAGGGCTGAATTAGAGTGCAACCTTCAAGGGACAAGGTGTGATGCCCTGCTCTATTGCCTCAGATTTGTTTCCCATGCTCATGCAAAATGGCAGCACACACACAAACACTCTTTCGCTGTCTCTCTCTGTCTCTCTCTCACACACACACACGCACACACACACACACTTTGACACACTCAAACTGTGTTGTCACAACTTCAGGACAAATTCAGGATTGTAATGAAAAGCCCCCCCCCCACACACACACACCCACACCCCTCTTCCAACCCCCTACAACATCAACCTTCCAAGGGAAAACAAGCAATAACACAACTATCCTGAGAAATGTGAATTAAATGGAAGCAAATTCAATTCAGCCATATCCACAAGCCATGCCATTTTTTATTTTCCATTTACCATCTAAATGAACGCTTCATTAGTCTACCGGGAAAGACAGAGTGACTGCTCCGCTCCTAATGCCGTGGCAACCCAAAGCAAACGCAAACACAACGCCAGCGCCTACAGCCAAAGCACACTGCCTCCAAAACAAATCAAATTATGCCCCTTCCATCCCTGTGCTTAATTAAAAACGGTGTTTTGCAGCAAGGTGCTGCCTGTGGTGGGAGAAATATGGCTGCACACACAGGGGCGTCAGCCGGGGTATTTCAGCTCCTGCCTGAACGGCAGGTCATTTGTCCCAGGCGGAATTGGCTGCAGCGATAGCATCAGGTCTGCAGTCCTCTCCTTCTGTTTTTTCTGTGTGTGTGTGTGTGTGTGTGTGTGTGAGTGTGTGTGTGTGTGTGTGTGTGTGTGTGTGTGTTTGTGTGCAGTCACCCCAGCGTCCGCTGGAGCCAGACCTGTAGCTGTGAGTATGTGCCGGCGTTACCTCTCTCTTTCCTTTTTTTTCTCTCCTCTCTTGCTTGTTTTCCCTATCACTCTATCTTCCTCTTCTTCTTCTTCACCCTCCTGCAGTCTCACCTCAGTCTTCTCAGTCATCTCACCTCCGTCTCCTCCACCGTCTCAGTCGTCTCACCCATCATCATCTCATGCTAACCCTAACCCACCTTCACATGGCCAAGCAGGCGCAGCTAAACCAGAGACGGGACAGAAGAGTCAAACTCCACCTCTACACACACAGACACACACACACACACACACACACACGTCCGGAAGGAGAGAAAGAAAATAGCCCTGCAGATGTGTCTTTC
Organism: Clupea harengus; assembly: GCF_900700415.2. NCBI lineage: Eukaryota > Metazoa > Chordata > Actinopteri > Clupeiformes > Clupeidae > Clupea > Clupea harengus. The sequence goes on from NC_045171.1 coordinate 8,475,291, forward strand.
TTCCAAGGCACACAGTTCAGTGCCCATGAACCCCCCCGCTCTCTTAATTAGGGTTGTTACGGTGACGGATGCCCTGCTTCCCTCCTTCTCTCTCTCAGTGCAGTTCCCATTCACTGTGCACATTTGAATGTCCCAGCCTCACCTCCAGCATTGCTAATAATGAACCAGGAAACCCACCGCGACCCATGGTAAAATGTGTTAACTTGCCGTATTTGGCCACAACAAAAACACTCAGAGTTAACCCAAAACATTCCACCTAAGACGAAATCCCCCCGTTGCTCATAGACCCCCACAGTACATACCATCCAAAACAGCCGTTAAGGCAGCCTCACAAAAACACAAACCAAACAGGTAGAAGTTACAAGACCCCTCAAAGCGTGTAATAAAAACACACACACTGCACACACACACACACACACACACACACACACACACACACACACACACACACACACAATCGCCTCGTCCCTACCAGAGCTGGAGCCTGTGAGGTGAAATGCAGTGGACTCACGGGAGGACCGGCAACAGCGGCAGAAGCAACAGCAGCAGCAGTAGGAACAGAATGACAAATTGTGAGCAGCACTGCAGCCCAGAGGTATTCTCTTCCTTACCTGTTTTTTCCTAGGCTCCTCTCTCCATTAGGGAGACCAGACGTTAGGTTGCCATGCCCCCCAGTTTAGGGTGACTGGGAGAGATGCTGAGAGGTGTCAGGAGGAAAGGGGAGGGAGAGTGAGAGGAGAGGAGGAGGAGGAGGAGGAGGAGAGGGAGGCTGAGGGGGGTCCTCTTAGCAAACAGCCCAGGGCAGGCGCTCCGTAGCGGAGGTGGCGGCGGCAGCAGCAGCGGCAGCAGCAGCGGCAGCAGCAGCGGTGTTCCCGAGTGTAGCACTGGTCATTCCAGCAGCGTTTGGCTCCGACGCTTCCCCGAGCGCTTCGCAGCGAGCTGAGAGGAAAAGGGAGGGGGGGGGGGGGGGGGAGGTTGGAGGAGAGAGAGAGAAGAGGGGGGATGCAGTTGCTACATCTCTCAGGTATCTTATCCTTTCTCCTTCCCTCTCTCTCTCTCTGTATCTCTCAGTCAGATGCACATGTGAAGTTTTCCTCTTCTGTCTGTTTCGTCTCGCTCCTGCCTGTGTGAGATCGCCTCCCTTTGTGCGGTGCTGAGGCTCGAGCCGGCAATGCAGAGAGTGAGTGCTTGAGAGAGAGAGGGGGGGGGGGTGGGGGGGTGGAGGGAAGGAGGGAGGGAGGAGGAGAGATGCTTCAACCAGAGGCATCAATCAGGAAAGAAGTGAAGGGGAGGGTCTTGAGGAGACTGTCAGTCACAGACAGATGAGTGTATGAGTGTGCGTGTGTGTGCGTGTGCGTGTGTGCGCGTGTGTGTGTCAGAGATGTATTAAACTGAAGGTAATATAGCTGTGATATCACACATTTCTGGATTTCACTCACTGACCTCGGACAGTGTACTGATGTGCAACCTTTCTACACAATCAACGTCTCTCTCTCTGTCTCTCTCTCTCTCTGCGTGTCTGTCTTTTTCTCTCTCTCACACACACAAGGGGACCTACTCTATCACACACACACACACACACACACACACATATGGACCTTCTCTCACACACCTACACAACCTATGGTCACCTTCCCTCCTGGAACGGATGTGTATTTGCATTGCGCAAGATTCTGCCGTGTGGGACATGACACACCACACACAACGGAGACAGATGCACCATGGGATAGGATAGGTCCTGGCATCAGCCTCCCCTGTGGGTGGTCCATCTTCCGGGAGCACTCCCAATCAGCCACTAAAGAGCCCCAGTGCTCACTCCCATAAGTGCTGCTTACAGGGGAGGGACAGGGGCTGGAGCGATTGGTCCATCATCACATAGTGTCGGACGTGTGCCTTCACTGTCAAGTCATGATTAGCACCTCCTCCAACACACACACACACACACACACACACACACACACACACACACACACACACACCCGTAAAAGGCAATCTGCTGTGAGATCATAAACCTAAAGGTTGAAACTGGAAGGCGGAGATGAAGAGGGGGATGATTAGAGAAAAAACAGAAGGAATGAGAGAGAGGGGGATGGAGAGAGAAACAGGGAGGGAGGAATGAAGAGGAGCGATTAGAGAAAAACAGAAGGAATGAGAGAGAGGGGGATGGAGAGAGAAACAGGGAGAGAGGGATGAAGTGAGGTTGAGGGACAGAGAGAAAGAGAGAAGAGGACATTAAGAGAGACATGTCTAGGTGAATAGAGATGCAAAGCAGGACACAAGGAGAGAGAGAGAGAGAGAGAGAGAGAGAGAGAGAGAGAGAGAGAGAATGAAGGAGACTAGAAGTGGAGAAAGAGAGGAATGAGGAAACAGGGAGATAAATCAGTAAATGGAAAGAGGGAAATAGGGTGGATAGGAGAAATCAAGTCTGAGGAAAGAAGGATTGACAGGCAGAAATGAAGGATAAGTGAAGGCAGGAAAGGGAGGCAGCAGAGAGAAAGAGAGAGAGAGAGAGAAAGAGAGAGAGAGAGAGAGAGAGAGAGAGGGAGAAGGGGAAGGGAATGGATCCAGACACAGAGCTTGAGTCCCCCTGTCTGATAAAAGGAGCAGAGACATTTAGAGGGAGAGCGGGGCCAGCATACTAATCAGCCCTCCCTGCTCTCCTCTCCTCCTCTCTCTCTCTCTCACCCTCTCCTCTCCTCCTCCTTCTCTCCCTCTCTCTCTCTGTCCTCCCCTCTCTCACTGAATGCATGCATGCTCACTGAACATCCCTCTCTACCCTCTTCCTCTTCTATCTCTTCTCTCTGCTCCCATCTCCACACTCACTGTCTATCTCCGCTCCTCCTCTCTCCACTCCTCCTCTCTCCTCCTTTCTGAGGGGCTGTTTACACGACAATGTATGTTTTTCCTTTGTGTTTTCAAAAGGTTTCGCATCCATACGAGACTCTTTTGAGAACTCATACTCATCCATGCGGATTCGCAAAAACTAGTGATGCTTTTTGCACTAGATCATTTTAAACTCACCTTTCTTGCGTAATCTATGCTGCAAGTGATAGCCTACAACTGCAATGGCACTACGAGATTAGATACATCCCATTAATCATTCATTTGTTAACATCAGCAAGATGTGGTTTGGTTGTACAGAATTTTCCCAGTAAAGTGAACTTACCCTGCTTAAGGTTGCTAGAATTTAGCATGACGTGTATATAAAACAAACCCAGAAAAAGGCATTGGTCGCTGATGTTTCCAATTGGTTACGTATTCCTTGTAGAAATAGAATAAATGGGATGATTACCAAGATGTATCTGGCAATCAAAAATAGATGTTCTATTCATTGGCACTGAGTACATGGCAAATGCCTTGGAAAGGGGGGAACTCAGACGGAAGCCTCAGAATTAATAGGATAAAGTTGGGGCAGTGTTGTCATTATTTTCAATTATTGTCATTATTTTTGGATTATAGGCCTATTCTATTGGCCTATAATTCAATTGGCCTAGTCTGCTCTATCTTCTTCTCCTCTATCTCCTCCTCTCTTCTTCTCCTCCTCTCCATCGCTCTACTTCTCCTCTATCTATCAGTCATAGAGTCTGTTCTGTGCACTTCAATCACTGTCTGGTTTGGATCGGCCACCAAACTGGATAAGAACAGACTCCAACGAACAGTCAGGTCTGCAGAAAGATCATCGGTGCCAACCTGCCCACCATCCAAGACCTGTACACCTGAAACGGGCAGGAAAAATCACTGCAGACCCCTCACACCCCGGACACAAACTATTCAAACTCCTCTCCTCTGGTAGACGCTACAGATCACTGTTCGCCAAAACCTCCAGACACAAAAACAGTTTCTTCCCCCTCGCCGTCTCACTACTGAACAGCTAACCCACTGTAGCATATATAGCATATATATTTATCCCTGCACTTCTTGCACTCTCCACTTCTTCTTTGCACTATTGTTGCGTAACATTTCACAGCTACTGTATATAGCCATTTCGCCTTGTATTTTCTTAAACTTCTTAGACCGTTGCACTGTTGCACTGTTTGTTTTGTATTGTGTTGTAATGTATATTTTGTGTAAGCACACTGAGAGCCACTTTACCAAGTCAAATTCCTTTTTTGTGCAAACTTACTTGCCCAATAAAACCTGATTCTGATTCTGATTCTGATCTACTCCTCTCTTCTTCTCCTCCTCACTTATTCTCCCCTATCTCCTCTCTCTCTTCTTTCTTCTATCTCCTCCTCTCTTCTCCTCTTCTATCTCATCTCTCTCTTCTTCTCCTCTATCTCCTCCTCTCTTCTTCTCCTCCTCTCCGTCTCTCTTCTTCTCCTCTATCTCCTCCTCTCTACTTCTCCTCTATCTACTCCTCTCTTCTTCTCCTCTATCTCCTTCTCACTACTTCTCCTCTACCTCCTCCTCTCCTCCTCTCTTCTTCTCCTCTATCTCCTCCTCTCTACTTCTCCTCGTATCTCCTCCTCTCTTCTTCTCCCCTATCTCCTCTCACTCTTCATTCTTCTATCTCCTCCTCTCTTCTCCTCTTCTATCTCATCTCTCTCTTCTTCTCCTCTATCTCCTCCTCTCTTCTCCTCTTCTATCTCATCTCTCTCTTCTTCTCCTCTACCTCCTCCTCTCTTCTTTTCCTCATCTCATCTCCCTCTTCTTCTCCTCTCCTCTCCACTGAGTGAATTTCTAGTCCCACTGCTCTGTTCTATTGGCCTCTCCTACTCTATCATCCTCTTCTATCTCCTCTCCTCTCTCTCTCCTCTCTCTCTTTACTCTGTCCTGTTCTCCAGTGAGTCAATCTGCATTCTCGCTGCACCATTGAATAGAAATGATGTGGTTACATCACAAAAAATAGAACTTAAAAACACTGGTGGAAAGGTAAAGTTACCCAGATAGAATAGGCTGACTAGTGGATATGACTAGCTCCGCCTCCACTAAGTGCCATACAATCATACACACTTTCTAACTACACTCTTATTCAATGGTGTCAACTACAACAAGTAGAGCTAAAGTTAAGCTCTGTGACATCTGGACTTGACCCAATGCCTACTAAATTGTTCCAAAAATGTTTTCAGCTGTTTGGCATATGACGTCCTTGAGATTGTTAATACTTCCCTACTCTCTGGAATCTTCCCCACACGTCTCAAACATGCTATTACAACACCACTGCTGAAAAAGAGTAACCTTGATTGAGATGCTTGCAAGAACTACAGACCAATGTCAATCCTTCCATTTCTGGGAAAAATACCTAAAAAGGTTATATACAAAAATGACATGTCTATCTGTCTTTAAAATTGCTTGAGGTTTACCAGTCTGGTTTTAGAGTTAACCACAGTACAGAAACTGCCTTGTCAATGATCTTAAAATTAGCTCAGTCTGTTCTTGTACTTCTTGACCGTAGTGCAGCCTTCGATATGACCATATCATTATTTTTCAGTGCTTTTCAGTGTTTAGGCCTCGGAGGCAAAGTTCTATTCTATAATAACCTTACTGGAAGATCTTTCTCTGTTTCTTTTAGCAACTTTAAATCAGATGAAGTAGACATTGAGGTAGATACATGAGAGCAAAAAAAAATCAGGAAAAAATCTAGACTTTGTAGTACAATTTTTCTTCTTCCCTCAGGGGTCAATTCTTGGCCCACTCTTTAATTTGCATATGCTCCAATACAACATTTCGTATCACTCATATGCTGATAGCACACAGTTGTACATATCTGTTTTGACAAACAACCTTAGCCTAGTGAATGACCTCATCCAATGCATTGCTGATATTTTCACAGCTAAATGAGAATAAAACAGAGATTCTTTGAGTAGGTCTTAAGGCTTTGAGGCGCCAGATTCACTCATGTTTAACCCCCCTGCGAGTAAAAACTTGTGAGCATGCCAAAAACCTGGGTGTGGTTTTAGATGCCGATTTTAACTTCAATAACAATATCTCTACTATCTCCAAGACTGCCTTTTATCATCTCAGAAATATATCTAAAGTTGATTCTTGGCTTAGCTAGATTCCAAAAAGCTGTCTATGCTTATTTCCAGTAGACTGGATTATTGTAATGCACTTTTTGCTGGACTGACAAGGCAGGTGTTAAATACACTCCAGCTTATCCAGAATGCTGCAGCCAGAGTATTAACTAAAACCAAAAGATTTGAACACATCACTCTATCTTAACTTCTCACTGGCGTCCAGCAAAACAAATAATTTATTTTTGAATACTTCTTGTACAGTAGTTTTAAAATCTATGAATGGCTTAGCTCCTTCCTAAATTGCTGACATGCTCACCGAATACAGACCAGTTAAATCATCAGGTAAAGGTCTCATTGTACCTAGAATGAACTCTAAATCAGCCTATGGTGTCTTCCACTCTCTGAAATCCTGTACCACATGAACTAAGGTCTGCCACAACAATATATTCTTTTAAAAGCAGACTAAAAACATATCTTTTCTTTCAAACTTTTGATTAGGTACGCCTGTACCTTTTTTACCATCTTATCCCCTTTCACTGTCATACCTTACATAAGTAATGGTTATGATTTAATTTAAATTAAGCACTGGAAGATAAGCTTGGTTAGGTTTAGCTTATGTGGGCTAGCTGTTGTAGCGAGCAGTTAAACAGCCTTTTTTTTCTAAAACTATTGAAGCCATGACATTATTTCCAATGCAAATATTCAAGCTAAAGGTTGCAATCTACTTCATGAATGATTTAGGCTACAACAGGTAGGCTAAATAATTGGTACAGCTGCAATGAATTAATTAACTCAATGAGCCACAGGTGAATCCAATGATTCCTTCTTTGAGGATCTTTAATAAGATGGTAAAACAACTTTCTGTTTTCTGGGCACAATAGTTGTCTGCCATTTTGACAATCCAGTCTTTCCCATTATTTAGCTGTTTGAACTCCAGCTGACAGACTGGCGTTCCAGTGAACTTTTTCCTGCCAATATGGCCCCAGTATGATTGGTGACGTCAACCACTTAACATCTCTATTGGCTTTTCCTCCTCTATCCCCTCGGCACTCATCCTCTTCTCTCTCTCTCTCCTGTTCTCTCTCTCTCTTCCTCTCTCTCTCCTGTTCTCTCTCTCTCTTCATCTCTCTCTCCTGTTCTCCAGTGAGTGAATCTGCATTTCCACTGCTTCATTCCACCAGCCTCTCCTCTGGCTCAGAACACTGTTGCCAGGGCGATGCATCTTTGAGGAGGCTTGGTTTTTACACAATCTCCTTAAAAGGCTCCTGGCCCTGAGTGTACGTACAAACACCTCTGTTTCAGACACACACACACACAGAGTGTGAGAGTGGATGTCTGTCATTGTGCTCTGACTACTAAGGCAGCCAGCGCTGTGTTTAAACAAATACAGAAAAATGGCTTCCGGCCAGAATATCCAACCTGACATTTGGTTGAGAACTTAGTCACATGATGCTTCCCCCTTTGCATGCCTCTCCTGTAGGATCCCCGGTGAGCTTAACATTACCACTAAACCTCCACGCAAACACGCCTGAGCACGCCAGGAGGGTCTTCACAGATTCACGGATGCATCCAAGTCTGGCTCATCTCCCCCGGTGGGAAGCACAACTGGCATTAAATGTGAAGCTAGACAAGACTGGCATTCATCTGCAGCTGTTATAGCGAATGTACAGGCGCAGGGATCTTCTGCCCAGGCTGTTCCTGATGCCCGCTCAGCTTCGCCCCTCTACTCCCCTGACTGCCCATCTGTCTGAAATGGCCTCAGCAATAACTGCAATATGAGGCGCTCTGAATTGCACCTTTTGTGTGAGTGTTGTGTCTTTATATAGGGATCGGTTTGTTGCTTTCTATAATGCCACAAGAAACGGATCATTGAATCAACAGGAGTGAGGGGAGGGATTGTATTAAACCGAAACAGTAAAGTGATACGATGAGCAGTCTCTGGGTGAATGGATAAAGGGAAGAGTGGGGGAAGGAAGGAGAGAGAGAAAAAAAGGGAGAGACAAGAGTGAGAGAAGAACAGAGAGAGTGAGTGTGTGTGTGTGTGTGGGTGTGTGTGCGTGCGTGCGTGCGTGCGTGCGTGCGTGCGTGCGTGCGTGCGTGCGTGCGTGCGTGCTTGCGCGTGTGTGTGTGTGTGTGTCACTTTCCTTTGAGGTGTGTGCAGCTAATTATGCAGGAGAAATGCTGTTAGAGGGATCTGTGATCCAGAAGAGGCTGAACAGATGTTGGACCTCTGAAGCACCTCTGGAAGCATCCTGGAGTAGTTTTACTGATGCGCACAGCCTGGGAAATAACAACCCACTCACACACACACACACACACATGCATACATACAGACACACATTCAGGTCAACTCAAACTCACATGAACACACACACACACACACACACACACACTTCAAAAACTAATCATGAAAATCCAATATAGCTTATCTGAGGTCTCAGTCTTGGTCTAATCAAAATTCCTAAATCTCTACTCACACCCTTGCGCTATTAGGAACGCTCACCAGTTTTTTTTCCACTACACTGAGAAGAAACCTACCATCTAGCCTAGAACACCTCCTGCCTGCTCTCAGTGTAGCGGGGTGTCTGATGCCGGACCTCTGGCCGTAAATCTCGCCTGGCCTCCTGGCTGGAGGGCCTCAGGTGCTAAGCAGGCCACGCTCTCCTGGCTCTCTGTGGCGAAGGGGACAATGCCCACTAAATCACTGCCTCTTCGACGGCCAAGAGCACTCTGGGGGGGAGAGACAACCTCGCCGTGTCACACACTGCCGCGCTGCAGCTGGGGTAGCCCTCAGTTCACGTTTATTTCATTTATTGGACACTTTTATTTAAAGTGACTTACGGAATAATAAATCATTGAGAACATCAAAATAATAACAGTAATAATAATAATAATAATAATAATAATAATAACAATATCTTTATTATTTATTTTGAGGGGCAGTTTAGGTTACATAAATCCAAATATCTTGGAATAGATAAGTCTTTTATAAGTATTTTTTTTTTTAAACAAAAAGGGTTTCTCCTCATCCAATAGAGATTGGGTAGTTCAGCTTTTACTTTTACTACTGAAATGGCAGGTCAGTATTGTCTGGTATAAGTAAGGGATAATGGAGGACACAGTGTTTGGGAAGCAGAAATGAATACATGTTCAAGGCAGTAATGCGTCCACGACACAAAGCAGAGTGGAGTGGAGTTACACCTTGAAGTGCAATTATCCCAGCATTCTGTTGAGCCTTAAATTTGTCAAATCCCTGTGCTTCTTATTCTAGATGTAATGTAACCGTACTAAACGCTATTTCAGACATATGTAACATGTTGCTATAGCGTGCCAGTTAATTTAAACTTCACAACGAACTTCGCAAATTGATATGCAGGTGCAATACAGTAAAACAAATAAAAATGGAGCTATTTCATAGGTGTGCAAATATCAAAATGTAATTGACATTCTAAAGAACGCATCACAATAGGAAATTCAACCAAGCCGTGGTAAAATAGAATATGACATTTCAAGTGGCAAAGATGGCAAGTTAAGTTGGTGACTGCGTTCAAGGTCGGTGGTTTTGTCTAGCAAAACACTGCACAGAGGAAGTGCTAAGCGTGAGTAATCCGCTATAAAAGCTTAAAAAGTTGACCTTTTCGGGCGAGATGTAGTGCTGATGTTCCCCTGGTGTGCCGCATTGTGCCGCACCCCCTTTGCCAGTGTGCAGACCTTAATAGGCCCCAGGAACTTAAACCCTATTTCATTATACATAGAGAACTGTCAGGCTGACACCCAGAGGCAGATTGATGCTCGCCCCCAAAGCTAGGGATAGACTATGGGATGAGTTCTCTCTCTCTCTCTCTTGCTCTGTCTCTCTCCCTGTGGAGTTGTGTCAGTGTGCTGCCAAATGAAGCTGTTTCTTCCCCTGTCAGCTCCCCCCCCCCCCCCCCGCCCTCACACACACACACACACACACACACACACACACATTCCACTAGTCTTCTGAGCCAGTCTTTTGGCCATCAGCAGAAAGCTTCACACTGCTCATTAACCTGGACAAGAGCTTACTACTTTGAGCAGACTGACAGGCAAAATGACCATCACCTGACCAATCCTGAAACGGTTCTACAGAGGCAAAAAAGAAAGTTCTGTGTAGAATTCTGTTCATTAGTGCGTACAATGGCCCGACAGCTGCTAGGAAGTAACGATTCATAGAAAAATTGAAAAAAAAACAACAACAGAAAAATGTACATTGTAGGTACCAAAGGGACATTCACCACACACACACCATCTTCAACGACCCTCTGATCTGCTAAAGGGACATTCACCACACACACACCATCTTATTGTAGGTACCTGCTAAAGGGACATTCACCACACACACACACACCATCTTATTGTAGGTACCTGCTTATAGGACATTCACCACACACACACACCATCTTCAACGACCCTCGGATCGGCATACTCTGTTGTGTTAAGTTTCTATAATAAATAGGTTCAGTTATAAATTGGTTCATAGTCTCCCACTAGGAGCTTTTACTCAGATTTGTTTTGGATCATTGTCTCCAATTATTAAAGTACACTATTCCATGTCTTTCATTACAAAGGCTTTTATGACTACCGTGATGTCAGCACAATTCGAATGGCTTCTCCATTTCAGTAAAGGCCTAAGAGGTTTAGGGGAATTTCGGCTCTTTGGCTTATACATTTCAAATGTCTTTTTGAGCCTTTTCTTGGCAGAGTTGAACTGACAGGCATTACTGGAAAAAATACCCCCGGGAGGTTGGCCTGCAAGGCCCCACCAGGATTCATTGGATCAGAATAGAGAGGCCGAAAAAGTCAATTTAAATTTAACAAAGCTAAACTGGCTCGCCTCCAGCTAAAGTGGCTCAGACCTCGCATCCATGTTTCTCTCTGAACCTTAAAGATGACGGGCGGTCTAGTCTCAAACCATTGTTCACAAAATCTCTTTCTCAAGTAAAAAAATTGTCGATATACGCCAAGACAAAAACTTTGCCCCCCCCCCTCCCCCCAACATCTTCAAACACAGTTAACACTCTTAACCCGTTGTGTGATAAATCAAAGGAAAGGAATAAGGGACGAAAATAATGTGCAATTGCAAGCTGTTCTGTGGTAAATCAGTAACAAATGGGATGGAATAAATGTCCCATGCATCTTCATCGCATGATGCAAAGATTCAATCAATGGCGGTCATATTAACAGCCAATATTTCTGGCTCTTCAGCACTGTGTCCAGGCTTTGGCAGCTATTGTCAGGGGAGTGTGTCTAAAAATAGCAGCTCTGTGACTTCAGCCACTCAAAGCAGGGGGAGCACACGCTTCTGCACTGCAACAGTAATGCAACCACAGGGGTCTCTCATCTTCTCTCTCTTTGTTTCTCTCTCTATCCCTCTCTCTCTCTCTCTCGTTTTCTTTATCTCTCTGTCCCTCTGTGTGTCTCTCTCTCACTCACTGGAACATTCAGAACGACAGAACAGCCAGGAGGATTCTCATGTTGCTGTTAATCACAAACGAGGAAATGGATAGATAATGGCCCGGGAGAGAGAAACAGAGAGAGAGAGAGAAAGAAAGAGAGAGAGAGCGAAGCAGAGAAAGAAAGTGAGATTCAAAATACCACTCTAAAGCTATTATGCTCTCTAGACAATGTCTGCAAAAAAAGAACATTGTGTTTCTTTAATATGGACATATAGATTTTGAACACCCTTTTCATAATGCATAGAAAGACAGATATTGTCACATCTTAAGAAACATAATCAGTTCATCAACTGAAATAACTTGTTCGTCCATCCAATAGTTAATATATTATACCTTGCGGAGTGGATAATAGTCACCATTGTACAGCTTAAATACATTAGTTTAAACAAAAACAAGCTTCCACGTCTGCTGCTTGTATTGCTTCTGACTAGGAGTTTCGCCTTAGGACTGTCAGAAAGTTGGTGTTTACTGTGACGCAACATGACACACTGATACAACTTGATCTCTTCTTGCCCCTCTAAATACACAAAATCTTCAAATCTCAGCCCCGTGGCTAAATTTAGCATATGCCTGCTGAGGGAAACCCTGGCATGGTAACTCTACCTTCTTGGCTGGAGAATGTTCTGGAAAAGACAGAGGAAGAGTATCATACTTGTCAGTAAATGTGAGATGTGTGCTGTGTGAATCCTTTCTTCTATTCCCAATCGATTTGTTTGTCTCTTGCACCCCAAATTAGTTTGATGCGTCTGTGTTTGCGTCAGAGGTTCCACTAGGATTTTTGTTTTTGCTGGTCCGGGGTCTTATTTGAAACTTGCCGATCACATTTCAATAACAGTCTATGTTTCAAACACAAATAGATAATGAGCCTTGTGTCACAATAGCATCTCTGTTGTCACTGGTTGTCAAAAAAGATCTCAGCGCAGCAGACGGCAGCGCAACCTGGGTAACCTCCGCTCACTTCAACAAACCTCTTCTACTGTAACCTCTTTCTCTGTTGGCCTGTGGAACTGTCAGTCTGCAGTCAAGAAAGCTGATTTCATCTCAGGTTATGCCAACCACCTCTCCCTAGGGCTCTTAGCTCTCACGGAGACATGGATCAGACCTGAAAACAATGCTACCCCGGCAGCACTCTCCACCAACTATGCCTTCTCCCATACTCCCCGAAATATCTGGTCGTGGAGGTGGGACAGGGCTGCTGATTTCAGACAACTGGAAATTCACTCCACTGCTGCCTTCAAACAGGTATGCCTCCTTTGAATATCATGCAATTATGGTAACTGCTCCTGTTAAAACTTATGTGATTGTTATCTACCGTCCACCAGGACAACAGGGTGATTTCGTCCATGAGCTGGACACCCTGCTGTCATCCATCCCTGAGCAGGAGTGTCCAACACTCATCCTTGGCAACATGAACATCCACCTAGACAATCCCAACTCAGCTGACTTTCGAACCCTGGTTCACTCGTTCGACTCCTCCAACTCACAAAGCAGGAAAAGAGCTTGACCTCATCCTTGCTCGGAACTGCACCACGGACAACCTAACGGTCACCCCTCTGCATCGCTCGGACCACTTCTTCATTCGCTTCGATGTTCGGCTCATTGAGCAACCCTCTGTCCCCCCTCCGATGGTCTCGTTCCGGCGCAACCTCCGCAACCTCTCTCCCACCCACTTTTCCTCTCTGGTTTCTTCTGCTCTTCCACCTTTATCCACTTTCTCCTCACTAGGTGTCGATGATGCCACAGAATCACTCTGCTCCACTCTGAGCTCATGCTTGGACAGTTTGTGTCCACTTTCCACCAGACCTGCTCGTTCTACCCAGTCTCATTCGTGGCTGAGTGATACCCTCCGAACGCAGCGCTCCAATCTCAGAGCGGCTGAGAGAAAGTGGCACAAATCTGCCGCACTGGACGATCTTGCAAGCTACCAGACACTGCTGGCCTCCTTCTCATCCAGCATCACTGCTGCTAAGAAGACTTTTTTCAATGACAAGATCAACGGTGCAACTGACACTCGGAAACTATTCTCCACCTTCAAAACTCTGCTCTACCCTCCTCCTCCTCCCCCAGCTACTAACCTCACTGCTGATAACTTTGCTTCCTTTTTCACAGAGAAAGTGGCAGCCATCGGGAAACAGTTCGACCAACTGTCTCGCCCCCCTAAGGGCGCAACCGTCAATGGCTCATCATTTCCTTCTTTCATCCCTCTCAGCGAGAGTGAGGTCTCCAAAATCCTAACAGGTAGCCGTCCAACTACATGCCCGCTGGACCCCATCCTATCCAACATCCTTCAAGCCATATCGCCTGCCGTCTTACCGGCAATAACACAAGTGATTAATGCTTCATTTAATTCTGGAACATTTCCTTCTCTTTTCAAAGTGGCTCGGGTAACGCCGCTGCTCAAGAAGCCGTCTCTCGATCCCACTCAGGTGGAGAACTATCGACCGGTCTCACTTCTCACGCTCCTATCTAAAACCATTGAGAGGGCAGCTTCCAAACAGGTCACCGAGTTCCTGTCAAAGAACAATGGGCCTCATTCTCGAACGCAGTTAAGAAGAATTTAAGAGGAATTTAAGAGGAATTTCTTCTGAATTGGATTTAGGACAACATTTGGCATTCATGAAAGTTTTCTCATCTGGGATTTGCTCTGAACTTCAGAAGACTTTCCGAACTCGAAATAGCAGTCGTAACTCGGCCAGAGTTTTCTCAAATGCGATTCCTTAAAAAACCACAAGATGGCCCCGTGGGCCATCTTGTGGTTTTTTGAGGAATCGCATTTAAGAAAACTCTCTGTGTTAATGAATTTGTGAGAAATCGTTGGTGATTGCGTTCACATCAACTCTACAGATCCTCGGATTAAAGTATCATTAACAATTACGTTTCACATGTAGGCCTATAGTCATGATTCTACGAGGCACCGTGATGTCATAAAATAAATAAAAGCACTACACCGGAATGCTGCGCTCGTCTAGTGAGCGTCGTTTGGCACTGCCGTCTGTGCAAGTACGGCAATCCAGAATTTTCAAGTAGTTCCACGTTGGTGGAACGAACTGCCTAGCACTACCAGAGCAGGTGCGTCCCATTCTACCTTTAAGAAGCTTTTGAAGACCCAACTCTTCAGAGAGCACCTCCCTTCCTAACTGACACTCTCTCTTCGACTAGTGCTTAACTTGCACTTATAGCAGTTACATTCCTGCACTTCGTTTTTATTTCCTATTTCGTTTTTCTATTTCTTATGTAAAGTAGTATTTATTGTTACACTAGGTCTCTATTGCTCGTAGCTTGACTGTTCTATCCCTTGTACGTCGCTTTGGACAAAAATGTCTGCTAAATGACTAAATGTAATGTACACGAACACTGCTGTTGCTTTCGTGTAGATTCGGTCGATTCCGACTGCACACGTCACTACGGTTGCGTGCCCTTATAAGGAGCTGGCAGGGCGTGTATGTATGCAAATTCAGGAGCACGAGAACGCGCTTTCAATTTAAGAAAACTCTTCCGGGGGAGCACAGCCCAGAAAACTTCTGCTGCGTAGGACCACATTTTCAAGCGTGCATGAATTTGGCGGATGTCTTTTGCTTACGTTGTTTTTCCGAAGCCCGTAAGAAACATATCAGAAGAAACTTCAGAAAATGTTCGAGAATGAGGGCCAATCTCCTCACTGGGCGCTCGTTCAACGTGTCATGGCAAGGTCAGCTGTCTGTACCTCACCGCCTCACCACTGGGGTGCCCCAAGGCTCGGTGATGGGACCACTGCTCTTTGCCATTTACACCACCTCGTTGGGCCCTATCATCCGCTCGCATGGTTTTTCCTACCACTGTTATGCCGATGATACTCAACTGTTTCTGTCTTTCCCTCCTGAGGACACCACGGTCTCGGCGCGGATCTCGGACTGTCTCGCTGATATATCCACATGGATGAAAAATCACCACCTTCAGCTGAACCTGGCCAAAACGGAACTGATGGTCTTCCCAGCCAAACAGGTCATCCACCACAACATCAATATCAATACTGACTCTTTATCTCTTGCTCCATCCAAAACAGCAAGAAACCTCGGGGTCATTATTGACGACCAACTGACCTTCACGGCCCACATCGCCTCTGTCTCCAGGTCGTGCCGCTTTGCGCTATACAACATCCGCAAAATCAGGCCATACCTAACCCAGTATGCCACCCAGCTGCTGGTGCAAACCTTGGTGAGCTCCCGCCTTGACTACTGCAACGCCCTCCTAACGGGCCTGCCGTCTTGCGTGGTGAAACCACTACAGATGATCCAGAACGCGGCGGCGCGTCTGGTGTTCAACCAACCGAAAAAGGCACACGTCACCCCGATACTCATTGAGCTCCACTGGCTGCCAGTAGCTGCTCGCATTAAGTTCAAGTCACTTATGCTTGCCTACAGAGTGCTTGCTGGTTCTGCTCCCACCTACCTAAATGCTCTTGTAAGGGCAAATGTTACACCCAGGACGCTGCGCTCGTCTAGTGAGCGTCGTTTGGCACTGCCGTCTGTGCAAGCACGGCAATCCAGACTATTTTCATTTGTAGTTCCACGTTGGTGGAACGAACTGCCTAGTACTACCAGAGCAGGGGCGTCCCTCTCTACCTTCAAGAAGCTTTTGAAGACCCAACTCTTCAGAGAGCACCTCCCTTCCTAACTGGCACCTGACTAGCGCTTAACTTGCACTTCAGCAGTTACATTCCTGCACTTCTTTTTCCTTTTTTCTAGGTCGCTGTTTTTCTAATTCTCATGTAAAGTAGTATTTATTGTTACACCATGCTTTTTATTGCTCTTAGCTTGACTGTTCTCTCCCTTGTACGTCGCTTTGGACAAAAGCGTCTGCTAAATGACTAAATGTAAATGTAAATGTAATAATGTACACCTATGTTCACGAAAGAATGACAACAACCTCAAATCAGTTTGACTATTTACTAAACAGTAGCGATTAAACAAAACAAACAGTAACACTGTAGCAAGACTTCAACATTAGCCGCTAGAATATAGGCTTTTACAAAACATATGTAACCTGTAGCATCTGTAGCCTGTTTTAAAAAAAAGGCTAGGCCTACATGGCATAAAATGTAGCCTATAGGCTACCAGGTAACATTTTATTTTCTCTGCTGCCGACTTGAAATCAAACGTGTCTAATGTGTCTTTGCAGCTTGTCCTCTAAAACACATTGCAGCGTTGTCTTAGTTCAGTTCTGCAGAGAGGAGCCCTTCTGCTGGCACTCTTGACATGGGCACAACACAATTTCAGCCAGTGTAGCGTAGTCGGGGTGCAGCTCGCTGAACTCGTAAATAAGCACTTTGCATGAAATTGCAGAAGTTTACCCCCATAACTGTGGAGCACCGTCATCACTGCCACTAAATTCTTGTAATGCGCGCTTGTAATGGCGTGGGAAATGCGGCTGCTGATTTAGTCGTCTCTTCAGGAGGTCACACCCTTTTGGGGACAAAATAAGGTTGTGTGGCTTGGCTTGGCTTGGGTTGGCTTGGCTTGGCATGGCATGGCATGGCATGGCATGACATTTACTTTTGTTGTAAGCAGCCTAATGTAGGCTTTTAATAGGCTGTTTCGCTATCAAAATACAAATGTTCTGTCTACAGATAACCTACGTTATAGCTACGGTTTGTATGAGCCTTATTACCCGACATTTTAACTGGCAAGTTTTTAATTTATTGTTTTTTTATATACATTTCATCGGTTTTTGCACTGGCAGAACATTTTTGACGACCAAAAAACACTGGATACTCACACTTTTAAAAGAGTATTGGGAAGTCATACTTCAAAGGTTCATTCACTGAAGAAGAACAATTGTCCAAGACGGGCTAAGATACAAAACAGCTGGAAAGATGCTTGACATAAACCATAGAATTAGACGAGAGTAGAATGGACATTCCTATTCCCAGGAACGCAATGTCATGTCGCACAGAAGAGAAGTCAATTAGCTGATGGGGCTGTTGGTGGCATGTTTGGTTACGATCATTCCATGACAGTTAAATTAATTACAGGAATATAATACATTCTAAGCAGTAAGCTTCATCGAGGTCCCCATCAAAGAAGGAAGTTTTGGACGTAGAAAAATGTCACTTACATCTATCTTAATTCTATGGCCAAAACTATCATCCTGTGTTAATGTACATCTCAAAGAGCTCAGGTAATCTTTAAGTCCATAGTCACCCAGCGTTGATGAATAATTATATGATAGTCTTGGCACAAATAAAGCAGTTCCACTGGATGCACTCTGCACTATATTAATGTGTTTTCCCTTCAACTGACAGAGAATAATGGAAGCTCTGTCACTCCCTGGTATACTGTCCTTAAGGAAAATACAGTTTGCCCCCCGCCCCCCCATTATTTTCTATCTGATCAAAACAGCCAGAGGAAGAAAAGCAGACAGTGAGGGGAAAAAAAACGCTTAACACTTTTTTCGGTGGGAAGATGGTAATTTCTCTGGAGGGCTACAAACCCACCGTTGGCCATCAGATCTTATCTCTCAGAGTAGGGAGTGTTCACCTGGCCCTTTTATGCCCCCCCTGAATTACTGTGGCGGCCATTGTTCTTTTGCAAGTTTGATTTACGTTTTCCTTTTTCTTTTTTTCTTCTGCTTCGTCTGCTCTCCTTACAATGATCTCCCCAGAGGCCTTGGTCTTTGGTGGGAGTGGGGGTGGGGGTGGGGGTGGGGGTGGGGGGGGTTGAGAGGATGATGGTGAGAGGGGGGCATAAAAAGGTGGGGCCAGTGTCTCAGTGTATCAGTTGCGTGATTTATAATTCACCCTCCATCTCCCACTCGTCTGCATATGTCACAGGGAGACGAGATTTTTCTTCATTTGCCTGTCCTCGGTGGACACTCGCTCCGGGCGAAAGAGGGAGAGGAGAGCGGGAGGGAAAAAAAGAAAGAAAGGACCTGGACATTAATAGTCGCCTCTGACACTGTCATTATCCATCCCAACCCCAGACCGGCTCTGTCATCCCTCGTTCCATTTCTACCCTGCAGGACCCTCTCTTCTTCTTTCTCTCCCTCACCTCCTCCGCTTTCCTTATCTCTTGTTTCTTTTCTTCATCTTCTCCATATGTCTGAATCTGCTCCACACAGGCCTGGACCCAAACTCACTGTGTGTTCATCTGAGAATCCGCAGAGACATATTTTCAGGATCAGGGAAGAAAAATAAAACGTGAAATTTTGATTTCTCACGTCTTTTTCTTGACACTACAGATAACAAAATTATAAGTGCCCCTGTTGAATTATCCATGGAAGTGCTTGTGGAACACATTTAAGTAATCTAGGCA
This sequence comes from Clupea harengus, assembly GCF_900700415.2. NCBI lineage: Eukaryota > Metazoa > Chordata > Actinopteri > Clupeiformes > Clupeidae > Clupea > Clupea harengus. Next base: position 8,494,017 of record NC_045171.1, read on the forward strand.
ATCTGATAGTATGGTGTTCAGACTCAGAATAGTCCATCTCACAGTTGGAGTCTACATACAAAGAAAACTCTCAGCTTTTCAATGAACTCAGGATGAACCTCTCATGAAATGGACTGAACGCATTACAGATTCGGTGGAAACGATTACAAATGTGGATGTATATCTGACAGAGATAGTGGAAACAAATAGCTTGTCTGGTCATTTACTGAATATTTGTCACAGCACTGTGAAAGTTTCAGTCTATATTCTGGAGAAAAAAAAATCTCACTGTGGCTCTATGATCAACTGGGACTATAGATTGTTTGTACCAAGGAACACCAATAACGCCACCACTTTGAGCTCCAATAGACAGTAATAATGATAATCTCTCATGCTGTTTATCTAAATAGGCCATCTCATCAAAATCTAAACCTCATTGACATCCTGGAGGACCAATCCTTTGCCGAACTCTGATTGGCAAATGGCTGAGGCTTCCCAAGAAAGTTCAGTAGAGAATATCTCTGTAATGCTGCCCAGATTGTTCAAAGAGATTGGTTTACGGCAGTCTGGGAGCAGTCCTAGCTACAGTAAGATGTGGTTTTGATCACATTTCAAACATAAAACACTTACACATTGTAGCTTTAATGCATTGGCTTTTATATCTGGGATAAATTCCCAGTGGGAGAGATGAGTGAGGAAATATTAAAGCTGAGGCCTCGTATTTTGTCTTTTGTCTGATATTACTGATGTTCAATTATATCAGACAACCCACTGATTCCTGGTAATTATTTATTAATGTAACACTGGCTCATACTACTAGGTGCTTATACTACTTGGTAATTCTTAATCTTCTTTCCAACACTATGATATTTTAACCAGACACAAATATTTGAACAAATATTTCAAGTAAAATGTGAAATGTTAAATTTACACATTTTACCTCTGACTTTGTTTTTGTCTTACATGTCAGTGAAGATGCTAATTTTACTAACAGGCAACCAGTTGCTAGCATGATGATGGTTGTGCCAGGTGCTGTTGGACAACATGCCAGCCTGATCAAATCATTTTCTAACTAACCAGCCTTTGGGGGGTACCTCATCTGAGTTTCGGTAGCCTGGCACCATGCTTAGCTCAGTTTTCTCTGTCAGGCTAGTATTTAGGCAGGATCGCAAATTACCCGCAAGGCTATTACTTACAGCTCATTTATAGTCTGCAGTTCACAGTAGGGGTTGGATTTTTTTTTTTCTTCTTTATCCTTCCCCGCAGATAAAGTGGTCAAATAGATTTGATGGTCCAGCTTGTCATTATTTATCTGGTCAAAAACTCACATAAAACACTTTAAAACAGCCCAACAGTGTTTTACTGTTACTGTTATCTGCAAAAACTAGCAAGAGTATATCTTCTTTAGGATCACTGGAAACACACACTTTGAATAGTATACACAGGACATTATTCTACAGTTGATATGGTGCATGTGGATGCATGGTAGTATTTAGCTCCAGAAGTGTAATTTATGACATGTGATGCATGAAGCCCATAGGCCTTTAGGACATTATCTGTTAGAAATGGCTTTGCTGTCAAACAAAACAAAAGACACATTTAGACATGTTTTGGCAACATTTAAAGTACCTTGAAAAGACATGTATTTTTAATGTTTTCTTTTTTTTTGTTTTTGTTGTTGCTTGTTTGTTTTGTGTCAAACTACTCACTTCAATTATTTCGTGTTGAATGGGTTCTGAGCCTCATGCAATTTATATGTTAAATCTCTGCTTAGGGCATCTTGCAGAAGTATGTGAAGTCACACTGCTATTACTGAAGGTAAAAGTCCTACTAGAAAACTGAAAAACAAACAGGAGTGGGCATCTGTGACTGATGTGTTTACTTAATAATAAAAAAGGGCTTACAAATTGTAAGTTGCAATCTTTTAATGTGTATCAGACTGACAGAAATATCAGCATTTAGAAAATGTGCCCATCACATAATTTTTGCTTTCGACTATTCAGTGAGGTCTATATTTTACAGAGCTATTGTTTCGAAATAACCTCCCTGGATGAGTCATTTAGACACTCCTAGCTCCAAATGAACATAACAGTTACCGTTTTATGCCTCATGCATATTTAGACCGTTTTAGAATGAAAAATAGTTTCCAAAACAATCAACGCAGCTCTGTTAGTTTTAGTTTATACACTCCTGCTACGACTCAGGGAGCAAAACACACCTGACATACAAATTCAGTTTCTCCATGTAAATCAGTCAATCGTGTTCATACCAAATGACTTTGACGGGTCTAGCGACCAACCCTCGGGTAAAAGGATGTGCTAGAGATTCACCCTCACACACATCGGGTCTAAGGATGTTGACCGTATGGTGACCGTCTCCCCTCTGCCGTATACGGGGCAGGGTCTCCTCAAGTAGCACATCGATCCTCCTCCGGTGTAGCGTCCGGCCGCATGCCCTGCAGATCCAGCCTGGTACAGATTAGGCCTAAGGGGGCTATTTGGTCTGGCGACCGTGGCTCTCTCTCATACAGAGGCCAGCACCTCCACAAGCAGCTAATCAATCCCCTCTACATTGTGGAGCTATGTGCACGTGACCAGGCCAAGCACCATCCTGGGCCTGAACGAGGTAGATTAGATTATCTATGGCCCTCTATCAATCTCTATGATCCTCTATTAATCTCTATGCTCCTCTTAATTATGCTTACAGTTAAGGGAGAGGAACTCTCTGGTCTGTCCAGACTAGGTATTGCTGGTTACTTGACTTATGGTACAACAGCTTGTGCCTAGAAGTCTAATGTGGCTGACTGAGATAAGTCAAATGCATTGTTTTATTATATAAACTAAATTAAAATGTGAAAGCACAGGAGGCATGGTAATTGGAGTATAATAAGAAATGATGTATTAGTAACCATAGTCAAATATTATTTGGAATTTTTTACACGCTTTTTAGTGTCAAAACTGGAACATAGCGGAGCTTTAATTTCAAACCCAGCAAGGTGCATGGGTACAAGCACACACATTTTATTTAACAGTAATCTAATAGTCTTAAGAATGACATTCAGATTTCTGAAGTAATTTACCCTACATTATATTGTGTAGCCTAGGTTGCATGGGAGTTTAGGGAAGCCTATTACTTTGAAAAATTGAGACGCTGCCTTGCCATAGGTAGGATTAATAAAAAACAAACTTCTCAACAATTCTAGCCTTTAATGAAGTTGTCAAATTACAGTGTTAGAGTCCACCTCCACCGTCTGCACTGTAGGTACTTTGGCTTAATATCTGTTTCAAAGTTATTATCTTTAGTTTTAGAATGATAGATAGAATGATGCATATATCCTAACAATATTATATTCTAAGAATATCAGCTTAATGTGTTTACAGGAGTTATAGAAGTGAGTTCTCTCTGTCATATCTGTCATTCATAACGAATAACGTAGCCCCACAGAGCGTATTTAGTTTGTCACGACACACGTTTGAAAGAGGCCCGTTGAGCGTTTCTGCAGTAGTTTTAAATAGTTCATATAATATTTTCAGTGGATTTATTAACATGTTGGTTCATGAGAAATTTGCCAATTTTAACGAACCAGCTTGTGTTAGGTCGCAAACTTACAACACACCATATAGCCTTACAAAACATGTTCAGTTTCTCACTAACTTTTTGAATGTTTCTACCGTTTGTTATTTTAAAGGTTAGAAACCGGTGTAAAAAGTCTGACACATTCAAGCCGAGATATTACAGTCTTAATGTTAATGACTTGGCATTTAATTGCACTATGAATTTTAACCACTCAACTGAAGACATTTCCACTAATTATTTAATTTCATAACTGACTTTTGATGTAAGTCAGTGTTTATAAGGCTAGGTTTGAGCAGATGTTTTGACACAAACAAACTAACTAAGAATGTTCTTGGGCCTCATTAGTTATCTAACGTTAGCTGTCCGCTTGTACAGATAAGTTATGATGCTAAATACCAGCCAATTTACTGCAGCTGTTTTCTGAGTCACCACTATCATAGTTTACTATAAAGTGACAGGAGTTACAGAGCCAACGGGAGATAAATATATTAGCATAAATGTCTTGGTATAAACCAAAGATTATAGAGACTTCACGGGTGTGTCCATCCTAATGCCATAATCCTGGTGTCTTTTTTCTTTGGTCTAAATGGTTTGAAAAATTCTCAAACTAAATATCCGCTGAAATATAGGCTTTAATTAATCCACGTGGAGCTGGTACCTCACGTTATCTACTAATTTACAGCTGGGTAACAGTTTGCCATGAAGTCTGATACAGACAATCTTCACAGCCATGTTGGATGTTCTTGAATTGTGGCTGTCGGAAACCTGAAGGCTTACAGAGTTCTCTGAAGTTTCCCTATTCATTTCAATGGGAAAATAGGAATGGAAAACAAGAAAAACAAAGAAACAACTGGGACTATTAAAGAGCTGTGCACACGCCAGGATTAAGGCATTAGGACGGACATATGGAACAGCGTCGATATCTCTAAAACTCTACGTCCAGACAAGAAACATGCAGAATAATATTCACAACACTCAGAAGATCACTATTACTCACACAATCACACTAACAATTACTGAGCAGGTGTTCCATCAAGCAACCAATACAGGCAGTTTAAAACTAACCACCCTTAAATATCATATCTTATAGAGCTCAGCTCTTGGTGGTATAATCATTTTTGTTCATTTTCAAAGGCCTGGCCCAAAGCATTTTTTGCTGTAGTTTAAGACCTCTTAGGAAGGCCCTCACATTGAGACACTTTTTTCACCTCCAGGCTTTTCAATTGCTTCTCTATGGAACAATGCGACAAGGGAAGTTTAAAATAAACATATTGAAGTTTTTCTGTGTGACAACAGTCCTTTCTATCACTTTCAGTATCTGCGACATGTTGCTGTATGTGTAACTTAGCCAGCTACCATTACATATGGGTAACCTTTTATTTCATAATTCTTTTTTTACCTTTAATTGTAAGTGGAGTTATAAACCAATCCTGTGTAATGGGCTGGAGGAAACATCTTTTTGTCTGTCTTTGAACGTGTCTTTACTTCACTTCTTGCTGAAGTTCAGGGCTCTGTGAAAATCCTCTTTTGCTATTTGAACAACTGTGTGTCGATCATCCGCTCTGTGGCAATCATGTGTGACAAATCTGGGTTCTGCAGTGATTTGAGTGGATTGTTGACTACAGCAGCAGTTCCCCAGAGCTGCGGGGAGAGAAAAACAGATTCACAACACAGACCTTCAGACATTTAATAATACCGTTAAGGGTTATTACGGATGACGGGAAGGCTTGAAGGGAAGTCCTTTACTTGGTTTCTCTTCTTTTTTTTCTCTCTCTCTTCTTCTATTTCACTTTCAGCGAATACATCTATTGAGCTGTTGAGTACAAAATGTTCTTTAAATGGAGAAAGGATTTCTTTCAAGGCCTCTGGGTTGAAAGGATGTTATACTCGAAGGCTTTAGGAGAGAGAGAGAGAGAGAGAGAGAGAGAGAAAGAGAGAGAGAGAAAGAGAGAGTATATGAATATGACCCTTTTCCAATCTGTCACAAAGAAGCAGCCATTTACAATAGCATTATATGTATTGAACATGGTATGTAAAGTATAATGTACTGTATGAAATTCTTGTGTTGCAAAGGAAAACACATTTACTTTATGTAACTTCATTTTTACATCTACATGTATTCACTTATTCACAGCAAATGCTTCTGTCCAGAGTGACCAGCCTAGCCTAGATTTTTTTTCTTCTCATTTCTTTTTTCTTTTTGGAAGAGAGGGATAGATGGGTGACTGTGGCACTGCATTTGGGGATTGTGTGAAGGGATGGAGGGAATGATTTTGAGATGATTCCTAGGAAGTACTTGCCCAGGTTCGTTTTGTGTGTTGAAGTGGCCATGTCATCTTGTGTTAGTACATCTAGGGTGAGGCCCGAGCCTGATTGGCCAAATGTCTCTCTGATAGGCAGTCTTCCTCGGTAGAACATGAGTGTCTTCATTTATTCAGTTCAGTTTTCCATCTGTGCTGATTTTTATATGAGATACTGTCACTACGACTCCAGAGGAAGCCATGGAGAAATCTTGGGCTGATGACAGTAAGGAAAAATAACTTTACAATCATGTGCACAAATGCATTGGAAATCTCCCAATGGGAATGTCCAATTGCTTTTGGTTGACCTGTTTAGGTAGTGAAGAGCGGAGTGGGTACAGTATCTATTGAGAGCAGAAAGAGAGGATGTGTTGTGTTATGTACACCACATTTACTATTTACTACTACTATGTTCAAGAACCTCTAAATCCAGAGTACCTACAGGGACCAGGGACCGGGGTGAGAAGGGCAGAGCATCATGGGAATGGAATCAGACTGGCTCAGAACACTCAGAAAAGCGAATATTCCGTCTCAGTCTGGCATCTTGTGCAGTCGTCCCTGGTAGTGTCTATTAACAGCCAAAGGAACACAAGGTCTTAATTTTTTATTCTAAGAAATTAATTTGAGGTCATGCTGTCACTAAATAACTTCACTACATCTGTGGTTACAAAACTACACTTCATGGTTGGACACGTCATTTTTGTTATTACTTGTGACGCCGTTATTTCAGTTTTGCTGTGTCAAAATTACAAAAAAAAATACACATTAGAATGAGAATCTGATTATTCTCTCTCTTTGTCCCAGCCAGTGTAGACATCCTTGATCCGTGTATTTGTTTTGAACAGCCTCAAAAGCACAGAGAGATCATTCTACCACTGTATTAAAATTCACTTGAAACCATGCAGTCATTCCATAATTTGACCACGGCTCAGCCAGACTGGAGGTTGTAGTGTAGTTATCTATTTGTCTTGTTCCTTCAAAGCCAGCCCAGTATAGTATCGTCAGATTTACAGTACCAATATCTATATTTGTGCAAAAATAAATAAATAAGCATAAAATTGCTGCGTCCGGTTTAATTTCAGAAATAGCTCCTCTCTGTATGCGCCTACAGCAGTGTAATAATCACCGTGCCAACAGCCTTTCTGATAGCTGAGTGCATCAGCATTTGCAGTTTTCATGAGCATAAATTATGAGTTAGAACATGTACTGGACCAGCACTTGCCCTATACAAAGGACAGTCTTCCCTTGCTATCTGGTGCAGTGGGTTTTGGATTGACATTAACGACAAGGCTTTGCGCATTCAAAGTTAATACGGCATCAAACTCCACATTCTTCTCTGTGATGAGCATAATTTGGATCGAGATCAGATGGGATGATCCATGCATCAGAGTTGTGATGGTGGTCTCGTAAGCTGCTGCGGTGTGTCCTCACCATACTTTGCCTCGGGCATGCCTACCTGCCTGGCTCCTCCAAAGACACCCATGATGAGAGACGGTTTTATTATGCTAGTGCAGGGCTACTGCACCTGAAAAAGGGGTCTTGAGCTGAAAGCCTCTACAAATATCTCTGGGAATAATAAAACAGCCACTCTCCCATGCTCAGAACTATAGAATGCTCCTGCACGTGCAGTCCAGTTATATCCAGTTAACCCTTCTCTTACTGAGCATGAAATATTGAATAGAGTAGTGACAGTCTGATTAAAAAAAAAAATACTTTTTTTCTTTTTTTCATTCCTGTCCAATACCAAAAAAACCAGACAAAGCACAGTCACAGCATGTAACACCACAAAGCTTTTGGAAAGGCCACCCGTTGGAATGGCCTATAAATAGAAAGCTTTTCTCTCTTCTCCAAAACACAAACAATGTGCCCAGAACTCTGACACCCTTCACTAGAGCCTCCCTCCCGGCGCTTTGGCATCTGGAGTGGAGCTGCACTGCGCCGCGCGGCGCCGTGCCTCGCAGCTTGTTGAGCGGTCGCTCTGAATGGGCCGTGGCGTCTGCGTGATGTCTGAGGTGGCGGTTGCCAAGGTTGATGCTACGGCGGCGGCTGCTGCTCTGTGCTCGCCTATCAGCCCTGGACACCTGTCTGTATCCATTCACAGGCAACCCATGCTAGACGTGCGGCACGAACCGCGCCCGCAGCGTGGAGAGAGGGGATTTGCACGGGCCTCCTAAGTCCGCCTTTCATTTCAGCGTATTAACTTTAATTGCCGTCCAAGGTGGTCTCGTTTTTGATCACACAGTAAAGCCTCGAGCCTGTGGTCCAGCGTTTCCCTGGTTGCTGTAATTTTGTCGACCGCGAGGGGAGTAATAGTATGTCACGTTGAGATGTTTGTTTGAATCGAGGGGTTGATCTCAGCGGAGGGTTCAGTAATGACATTGAAATGATCTGCGGTAAACATTCCATGCAAATTATTCAACAGTCTCAGTAAATTAAAATATAAAACAAAACACTGTGAGCAACCATGAGATTAGATTACGACTGGGGGTCAATATTTATATCCTTTTTAAGACAACCTCAGACACAGAGAAACCTGTCTGCTTCAGCAGAACACAGAGATGTGAGGCTGGGATGTGCATTATGTGCTATATATTGTATATACAGCGAGTAAAATAAGTATTGAACACGTCACCTTTTTCTCAGTAAATATATTTCCAAAGGTGCTATTGACATGAAATTTTCCCCAGATGTTGGTAACAACCCAGGTAATCCATACATACAAAGAAACCAAAACAAATACGTTCAGAAAGTAAGTTGATGATAATGGTAATAATGTGAAATGACACAGGGAAAAAGTATTGAACACGCTTACTGATATTTATTTAATACTTTGTACAAAAGCCTTTGTTGGTAATGAATGGCCCATTCTTCCACACAAACAGTCTTCAAATCTTGAAGGCTCCGTGGGCCTCTTCTATGAACTCTGATCTTCAGTTCTTTCCATAGATTTTCAATTGGATTCAAGTCAGGTGATTGGCTGGGCCATTCTAGCAGCTTTATTTTCTTTCTCTGAAACCAATAGAGAGTTTCCTTGGCTGTTCATTGTCTTGCTGAAATGTCCACCCTCATTTCATCTTCATCATCCTGGTACAGTAGATGGCAGCAGATTTTTATCAAGGATGTCTCGGTACATTTTTACATTCATCCTTCCTTCAATTATGTGAAGTTTGCCAGTACCGTACAGTGAAAAACAGCCCCACACCATGATGTTCCCACCTTCAAACTTCACTGTTGGGGTGATGTGAAGTGCCATTTGTCCTCCAAACATGGTGTGCATTATGGCATCCAAAGAGTTCAATTTTGCTCTCATCTGACCAGACTATATTCTCCCAGTGTTTCACAGGCTTGTCCAAATGTTAAACTTTAAACTAACTTCAACTTGCTTTTTCTTCCGCAATAGAGTCTTATGTGGTGAGCGTGCATACAGGCCATGGCGGTTGAGTGCATTACTTATTGTTTGCTCTCCACAAGTGGTCCTTGGCTCTTGGACAACTCTTCTGATAATTATTTTCACTCCTCTGTCAGAAATCTTGCGAGGAGCACCTGGTCGTGGCCAGTTTATGGTGAAATGATGTTCTTTCCACTTCCGGATTATGGCCCCAACAGTGCTCACTGGAACATTCAGAAGTTTAGAAATGTGTCTGTTACCAATGCCATCAGTATGTTTTGCAACAATATGGTTGCAAAGGTCTTGAGAGAGCTCTTTGCTTTTACCCATCATGAGATGTTTCTTGTGGGACACCTTGGTAATGAGACACCATTTTATAGGCCATCAGTTGGGATATTAATTTGCACTGACAAGGGGCCGGATTGCTTTCTAATTACTGATAGATTTCAGCTGTTGCCTTGGCTTTCCATGCCTTTTTGCACCTCCCTTTCTCTATGTGTTCAATACTTTTTCTCTGTGTTGTTTCACATTGTTACACATAACTTAATTTCTGAACTTGGGTTGTTACCAACAGCTGGTGAAAATTGCATTTCAATAGCACCTTTGGAAATATATTTACTGAGAAAAATGGTGATGTGTTCAATACTTATTTTACCCGCTGTATATATAAATATATATACTGTATATGTATGTGTGTGTGTGTGTGTGTGTGTGTGTGCTACCTCTACAGAAGTGGAGTGTTGTAGCCCTGGGCAATGGAAGAGCAGACAAAGGGGGTTGTTTGTTTCTCTTTGTGGGTCTGTGTGTGTATTTCTTGCATGTGCTTGTGCATATATGCATATATATATATACGTATATGTGTGTGTGTGTGTGTGTGGGTGTGTGTGTGTGTGTGTATATGTGTGTGTGTGTGTGTGTGTGTGTGTGTGTGTGAGAGAGAGAGAGAGAGAGAGAGAGAGAGAGAGAGAGAGAGAGAGAGAGACAGAGAGTGTGAGTGTGAGTGAGAAAGTAAGCCTGAGTTTCTCTGGTCTCCTTGCAGGTCATTTGTTAGTGAAAATGCGATGAGTGTGCGATTTTTCATTTCTTTTTTATTTTGATTCCATCTATTGAACATCATTACTTGCCCAGGTAGGAAACAGACATAACCCCTCATATTCTCTCCCTCTCTCTCTCTCTCTCTCTCTCTCTCTCTCTCTCTCTCTCTCTCTCTCTCTCAAGCAAACAAACAAGGACACAGTCTTTTCTCAGAAGCTTGCTTCCAACCCCATCATGTCTCTGTTTGATGATCAGTTCCTTGTCTCATCTCATCTCATCTCATCTCATCAGTATGGGTCTCCACAGTCTCGTCCTCTTCGAGGTATAATCCTCAGGTTTATGAGCCCAATAAGAGCTGGTCTGTTCCCAGAACTGCTGCCAGAACTGCTTTTCCTCTCCCCCTCCTGTGCTGTGTTTCCTGTGCATATTGTGATGTTATGGTATGGTAGGTTTGGGCGGCGCCTTGTCATAAGAGTTTCAGTGCCCAGTCTGACCCTGTGTCATTTTGTGCATCTGACAAATAAAAGACGTGTAACTTGTAACTTGTAAGTATATCAGACTCTTGTCATTTTCTTGCCTTCATTCTCTCCTCGGATGTGCTTCCACCTCACTGAATACAGCAGATGTAATGGATGCTGAATGGTTTAATTACATGTTGTGTTTGAGGTGTTGTATCTGAGTGTATGTCTGTCAGGCATGACACACAATGCAGTGCGTAGGCTGACTGCCGATGCCAAGCTTAGTCATGCTGTCCATTCTGGCACTGGTGCTTTCATGTTGGCGAATGCATCTCATTTACGCTTTAGCTCTGGATCTTGAGCATGTCTCATTACTGATGTTCTGTCTATCAAGGATGCCGAGCTATTCCAGAGCAAAAACACACACTGTATTTGGTCAACACTATCAGCCGGTCCTTGGTGGTACACTGACAGTTGCGCTAACACACAACAAACATTTTGTTTGTGGCTTTCTCATCCACGATGCCACTTTGCTGGCTATTTCCCGTGTATGTACAGTGCCCTCCACAATTATTGGCACCCTTAGTGAATATGAGCAAAACAGGCTACGAAAAAATATGTCTTTGCTGTTTATCCTCTTGGTCTTTCACTCAAAATATTCACTTCAATGAAAAGGTAAGGTTTTTGTGAATATTTTGAGTGAAAGACCAAGAGGATAAACAGCAAAGACATTTTTTTCATAGCCTGTTTTGCTCATATTCACTAAGGGTGCCAATAATTGTGGAGGGCACTGTAAGTCAGGTGCTCTATGTATCAGTTTGGTCCCTGTCAGCACCTACCGTTGCCATTTGTGTTGTTTTCCCTGTTCTTCATCTTTGGAAACCTTTGGCGCTTTTCCGACCTTCACCAAAATGGCTGTCTGAGAAAAGGCTTCTTTACTGAATATTGCTTTGCTATTACATTGATTTTATCCCTTTTTCGCCTACACCAGCTATCAGGGTTGTGTGTGTGTGTGTGTGTGTGTGTGTGTGCATGTGTGTGTGTGTGTGTGTGTGTGTGTGTGTGTCTGTGTGTGTGTCTATGTGTGTGTGTGTGTGTGTGTGTGGGTGTGCGTGTGTGTGTGCGTGTGCGTGCGTGTGCGTGTGCGTGTGCGTGTGTGTGTGTGTGTGTCTGGGTCTTTGTGTGTCTGGAACACATCCCTGAGTTTAAAATAACTAAAAGCAATTTCATGACATTTTTACATTAAATTATTTTCAAGAGCAATTTTTCATGCATAAGCAGAAAAGGTTTCAGCTTTTAACATGTATGGGATGTGAGCAGAATTAAAATAAGCCACAGTTGATTTTCATCTGACCAGCTATTTAGTCTATTTTACATTAGCATAGATGTTGTTGAACCAACATGTCATTAAAAAAACACAAGTTTTCTACAGAAAGGGAAGTCAACATAGGTAGTCAAATTGCTTTTGATGGCACCATTGAATTATGTTATACTATGCCTGGTCAAACACTACATTATGTATTTCTTATAGATTATATAGATTATCTATGCTGGAAAATGCAGTGTAATAGATGGAGTAACAGACAGCAAAACTGAGGTTGGGGTTGGAGTCAAAATAAAGTTTAGGATACGGTTATGTTGGTGAAGAATGTCACACTGTTAAATAAAGTGTTACACTGTCCTTAAATGTGCAGTTGCCAGGTAACATGGGCCATGTAATGTACGATGTTGCGCGTCAGCCTCCACTGTCTCCATGCAATGTCATTATGGCCCGTAATGGGACTCGTGTGTTAGCGCCATGCTGCTTGAGTCGCTATAGGGAGAGTGGTCTAAGGAGCTAAGTGCTCTCTGATGCCTGGAGAGGCTATGCAGGTAAGATGGCGCCTGGCTGAGTGAAATTATCTGTCATGAGATCTAGAATTAAAGGGGCTACAGTGGAAACCTCCAAAGAGAGCTGGGCTGTATTAAGGCAAGGTGTGTGTGTGTGTTTGTGTGTGTGTCTGTCTGTCTGTCTGTCTGTCTGTGCATGTATGTGTGTGTGTTTCTGTCTGTCTTTCTGTCTGTGCATGTGTGTGTGTGTGTGTGCATGTGTGTCAGTGAGTTTGTGTTACTGGGTTGTTTACCGCCTCCGACTAATTGCCTTCGTCAATCCTGTGGTCATCCAATCAAGTCGGACTTTTCCACCGTAGGTACTTAAACCCTCCTGTGTGTGCTCATGGTCATCACACCGCCCACACAGCCATGGCTCACCGTAGGCGCCCGAGATGAAGGAGACACAGCGAACGAGGAGGAGAAAGCCAAAGACGTTAGTGGAAAGTCTTTTCAGGGACGCTGTAGAATAACATGCACAGGAAGTATGAGCGATGCATGCACAGTACAGTACAGTACAATAACATTACACATCTATATTTTAAACATTCATTAAACATTCATTAATCTTTACTGTAATGAAGTACACTACAAAATACATGTGTTTGCTTTATGCTCTTCTGATATGGTCATTAGTATGGTCCTCTGACAGTGTCTATACCTTTACAAGAGATTAATTATTTCTTTGAAGACCGGTTTTAACCAAACTAAACTTCTCGGATGATCAATAGCTCCTCTGTGAGAAAATTCATTTTAGTGTTCATTTTGCAATCTAACGACTTTTGAAATTAATCATGGCCATTAATCATGGCAACCTCAACTATGCCCAAGAAAATATATAATAAAAAATGAAATGAAGAAATCTGTTGCCCTGACCTGTTTTTCTTCAGGGATGTCCAGCGCGAGTGGACAGCATTTTGCTCCATCTGCCATCTTGCATGTGTGTGCCTGTGAGTGTATCTGAGCGTGTGTGCATTTGTGTGTGTGTACGTGTATGTGTGTGTGTGTGTGTGTGTGTGTGTGTGTGTGTATGTGTGTGTACATGCACCAAAAACAGATGAGCGCCAGGTTGAGCTCCGATCTGGTCAGCTGGCAGCAGAACCCAGGGAAAAAGTTCAACTCCAGAGCTCAGCTCTCTTCCTGCTGACCGGCAGAAGTTGGTGTTTTCATCTCTATCGCAACAGAGTCTGGTAGCCTGATGCTATCTCATCCTGCTTACATGGCTAAACCTGAAGGGCAGATGGGTGCGATAGCAGGGAGCCAGTGAAAGCCATGGATTTGCTCCTCGTGTAAGACACAGTGTCAACGAGGTCAAGTGCACCCACTCCTGCTGCTCCCCGAGGCCATCCACTCAGAGACACTCACAGAGCAGTTCCAGGGTCAGCTCCACATTGGGCTCGAGTATGTTTGCTAGGAAACACCCAACAGGACGACAGTCAAGTCTAGGGGTTTACAAATCAAAACGGCCAACACAAGCTACAAGCCCCCGTGGCCGACCAGCTTATGTAACAGTGTTTTTATTTCAATGAACAGGGGGTAGGCAGACGAAGACCGCCAGCTGGCCCTGACATCCTAGATAAGTCCGTGACGAGGCAAACTCTCTGTAAATGTTCCAAGACTAGGTGATGATCTCTCACTGTGACGGTTGTGGTGCAACCGCACACACCTGTTGCACAAACTTAACAAAGGAGGCTAGGACACCAATCTTGTGTTGTACCATTTATTTGAGTGAACCGAGTTGGTGCACAAACTCGGTTCCTTTGAATAAGGATAAATGGATTAGCGACTGGTTGGGTGTTCGAGTCTTCGTTTAGCTGGTCAGTCCGACGGCGGAACATTTATTTGATTCTCAGTTAATTACACCGGCTGATTCCCTGTAAGGGCAGTAGGAACAATATAAATAGTCTGGGCCAAACCACTTTGATAAGGTGTCTGGGGATATGATTTTATTACATGGTTATTTTTTTTTGTTTGTTTAGCAACTGAGATATACTGTATTTGTGTTTCAGGGTCTGTCTTATGTATTATTATTTGATTTTTATAAATGGTGCTGTCCACCTCTTATATATGTTCACTTGTTCTGTCTAGTGGAAAAGTCTTGTCAGGTATGTACATGTGTGTAGACCTTGAAACTGCTGATTGTTGTCCTCTGCTTATTGAGAGGCTTAGCAGGTTATTTTTCCTTGAGACTGATGAATGTTGTCCTCTGCTTATTGAAAGGCTTAACAGGTTTTCTGGTTATTGTGTAGATAACTCCACTTCATCTCCTCCTGCTCCAAGCACACCTGACTGAAGACTGTGTCTTTTTATTAGCTGTGGGCATGTATGTTCAGCTAATCAGAAGTGTCATTGAGGAGTTCTGCCAGCTACACAGAGCAAGGTGTTTTTATTGAAAGCACTGAAAACCTCTCGTGTAGATAACATACAGGGTATCTATGTGTCCTCCCCGGTCTTAAGGCCCCGTCACACCATGACGTTCTGGTCAACGTTCTATGATGTTAGAGGAAACGTTGGTAATCATCCATGGTCGCTGGTATTGCGCCAGAAGAGCTTTGTGTGAAAGCTAGTGAACGCTGTAATCGTCGGTAATCGTCGGTGATCGGAGGAGAACGCTGGTCCAAAAAAAAAGTTTTGAACATGCACAAAAGTTCTCATGGAGATCAGCGTTCTTCAATGTTTAATTTAAACGCTGGAGAACTTTCGTGAAACGTTTTATTAACTTTGCACGCGTTTGGCCATGGTAGTCAGTCGTTGGTAGGGTAGACTGAGTACAGTTGATGCACCCGAAATAACTTATGTGCGCAGCAAAAAATCCTGAGACGTGAATTTTAGTTTGGACATGCCTACTAACATCCTCTTTGATCCAGGGAAATTTGAGCACCTAACCCATCTCTCGTAGGAAGATATCGGCGAAAGTTTTTTCACCAAGGGAAGATCTTGATTTTATCATGTCCCTTCTACAATTAATATGTTATTAACCATACGTGATCAACAAACGCAACTTACATCATTGCAAACGTTATTATGTGCACTATACATCTACATATGCAATGCTATCATGTCATGCATGGTCATTGCATAATCTGGCGAAAAGCGGAGTGGAGGGTATATATGCTTGCTTGAGCCCAGCATGAAGTAGATGTACTGAACTTGAACATAGCTGAGCACTGTTATAGCTGGTGCTGTTCCATGGCAGATGGATATGATACGAAGACTCTTGTGACATGGACAATGTGGATGTGTTGATGTTTTCTAATAATAAACATTGAGAAACACAAATTCAGTGTCAAATTTAAATCATTTATTTTAATAACATAAAACCCCAGGAATAACGCCCGTTATTTCGTAAATCACAGTAATAATAACAGTAAATCTTCGTCCGAAGACATTGCTAGTGAAAGAGGCTTTGTATTCTTCTTACTTTCAGCAGCATTTATCATCTTCTTACCTGCAGCAGCGCTAGTAGCAGACACGTCAGCACACGTTTGTCGCGCACCAGTGTCGCTGTTACATGCTCCTCATGCATGAGTCCCACGCTAGTAGTCATGCGTCAGTCCTACGCTATTCTTTCGTTAAGTCACACGCCAGATGTGTCCACATCGCCCTAGAACGCTCGAAATTGAACGATTAGAAAGTTCAGAGAACGTTGACCAGAACGTCATGGTGTGACGGGGCCTTTAGACAGAGAAGGGATGCATATGATGACATTGTCTGTATTTTCAGTTATGCTTTCGGTAAACAGTGAAGTCTGAAGCTGTGCTAAGCCAGGGGCATCTAAATTTGACCTCTGCTGTGTTGTTTAAGATTTACCCTTTTTCCACGATCGATTTTTGTCCCGAGTCCAACTTTGATCCTGGTATAAGTGGTTTAGCCTACGTACAACTGTATCGGTCACGGTGGCTTGTTACTGTGCTCAGACAGACTTTTGAAATGCCACTACTTTCTCAGACAAGGGAACAAACACTACTGAACGTAAGCACAAGGGGTTATGGTAGAGCAATCAGGGAAGGGGACTGCAGGCGATGCCACGACCTGGAGGAGGATAATAAATCTGCTTGTCTTGTTTCCTGCAAAAAGAAGAGTCTAGGGACCAGAGTAAATGCCTTAATCGCTATAAGCCTCCTTAAATATTTATGCCTTGGTTCAGATATTTAGTTTTCTCCCCATATGTTTTTTTTCTCCGCACCCACGTTTCGTAATCAGCCTTATTTTTTCTCACTGTGACGCCTTGTGTCTGCGGGGATTCAGGGTCTCTGTTTAGTTTTTCGTCACAGTTAGTGCTCGCAGAAGCTGTTGGTTAATGATAGCCGCCCTTCGATCGCTGGGAGTTAATTCATGTGTCAGTCAAAGATGCAACAGTCTAGCCATGTGTAACCGCTCCTCTGTTCCTCCTCCTCCTCATCTCTCTCTCACTCACTCACTCATTCTCTCTCTCCTTTATCCCTCTGTTCTGAAAGCACTCAAGGTTCGCTGAGTTTAAAGAACAAACTAGTGTGTGCTAAACTCTGTGTGACTAGAGAGACAGGAGGTGGACCTCTACAAAACATATTCCCCTTTTTCAGCGACTGCTCCCCTCTCTTCAGAGCGGCTCTAAACTATGAGAGGCTATCTGCAGCATCGGAATGCATGCATGCAGATCCTGCCTGCTGTAAACTCACATTAGCCGTGTCTTTTCAATTCACATTCATCATGTGGAAATAAATGGAATGCATGTGAAACATCCCATTTCAGTGCATGTTGGGCCACCAGTTATTCTTATTTGACATTTCCATTTACATGCTGTGTGTGCACAGTGCTTATGACAGCTCAGTAATGGAGTTTATTCAGTCATTTCATGGTTGTCCAAGGTGCCTTACTCAAATGATCCCTCTCACACATACACACACACACAGACACAGACACACACACACACACACACACACACACACACACACACACACACACACACACACACACACACACACACACGCACACACACACACACATTGACAGCAGTGAAAAGACCTGTGATCATGATTCTAAGGGGTTCCGGAAGTCAGCACTCGGGCCAAAGGTTAGGTTGAGGTTCCATTCCCTTCTGTTCCGAGTCAAACGTTTGGAGAACCGGGCCGGTCCTGCCTGTGAGCTCCAGTGTGTGTGTATGTGTGTGTGTGTGTGTGTGTGTGTGTGAGAGAGAGTTTGGCCCGTTCTGTGTGAATGATGAGGTAATTAGTAGCGATAATAGGAGCACACTGTAATGATCTGTGCGGAGAGTTGCTGTACACGCATCACATTTACTGTGAAAAAAAAGGTACTTCTGCCCAGTCATAATTTAAGGCCTTATTTTTATGCTCTTGGAAATTCAAAAGTAGTGAAATACACACACACGCACTCACATAGGTAGACACACACACATTTTATCCTGCCCAAATGCACTTTAAAACTAACACACAAGGCTTGATTAAGCAAGCCTTTGAAGTACCAAAGTATGCATACACAAACATGTGTGTATGCATGTGTGTGTGTGTGTGTTTGTGATGGGTGTGTGTATGCATGTGTGTGTGTGTATGTTTGTGTTGGGTGTGTGTGTGTATCTTGGTGTGTGTATGCCAATTTGTGGTGTGTGTGTGTGTGTGTGTGTGTGTGTGTGTGTGTGTGTGTGTGTGTGTGTATAGGGGAGAAGAGCAGCTGCATTTGTGTGCAGCACATGTCGCTCCTCTCTCTCGCAGCTCCTTGTGGGAGATCAGGACGTGACCACTCCTGTCACGCCACGGGAACCGCTGCCGCTGAATCACCTGAGTGTCGTTTCGTAAGACCCTCATCCTTCCACACCTCACAGCCTTGACGCTAATAAATAAATCATCACACGGACAGGGGACATGTTTGGTGATCTAAAAGCTCCCAGCTGACTAACCATCCTCAAACACCTCAGTGCCACGACATGTTGGATATCTCAATACGTCTAATTGTCTGGAAATATCAATATGTCTACATACAGTATACTGTATATCAACATATATCATTATGACTAAATGTCTCATTATGTCTCAACAAGTTTAAATGTCTCAATATGTCTCAACAAGTTTAAATGTCTCAGTATGTCTCAACAAGATTAAATGTCTCAGTATGTCTAAACGTCTCCATTTGTCCGGCCAGGGCTGAGCACTGAGCACTGAGTTGGCCCCAGTAGAGGATAGTAGATGGGAGGGGGGGCGGGGAGAGGGTCTGAGTAATGAAACAGTGGGCAGTGAAAGCAGAAGCTTGCATTTGCAGCATGATTAGATTAGCTGTCGGTTTAGTGTGGGCATGTGTGTGTGTGCATACATTACAAATTGGCTGCACTGGGTGGCAAGCCAACTTTAGAAAATATAACAAAAGCTTTTATCATTTGTTTTTTTCTCTCCTTGCTACCAAACAAGTCTCCTGAGCCCTGACTAGACGTGTGTTCATTCCGCAGTCCATTGCTATTTCAATCTGTGTACATTTAATCTGTGCATTATGCCTTATAACAGTTCCTTTAACAGGTCCGTTATGGCTTTCTGCCTTTGAAATAAAAATGAAATGTTTCTCCTAATGTTTTTTCTGCTTAAAGGTAGTCAGTTTTTATTTAATTTAAATGCTTCAGGACCAGCAATAAAGAAACAGTCTCTGTCTCTTCTGCGCATGTTAATACTTTGTTTGAGGTGATTTGTATACATTTGTTGACAACACCTTGTGCAAACATTGTGCCAGATATGCCACTTTGTTGTCATTATTGTATTAGTTTCTTTCCATGGCTTTCATAGCCATATGTGCGAGTTAACATGTACGCTACTTGCAATAGCATGCTAGGAGACCTGATCTCACTGTAGTTGAGTTTTTGTTGCACTCTCTCATGATTCCATTTACCTTGAAGCGCCTTCACTCTCTCAAGATGGCCTCCAAGATGACAACACAGTTACACTCAGGTGCCCCCTTCTCTCTCTCTCTCTCTCTCTCTCTCTCACACACACACACACACACACACACACACACACACACACACTCTCACATGTTCACACTCACTCAGTCATCCTCCATGGACCTGTGTGTATATGTTTCAGAGACATCATGAAAAATTGAGATGCTTTACAGCATCCTCGGAGGCCCTTATCACGCCATGCAGAGCCATCACATCCTGCCTGTGAAAATTACATTAGATTTACATCTCAATGCATCTGGTGATAAGCCTGCTATTTTGACAAGAAATGATTTATATGGAACATGTTGAAGACCAGCATTCAACTGAATGACCTCATTTTTTCTCACTCACTCAAACACATTCAAATGTATCCTTTTACTGTTCATCCCCTCTCATTATAAACACCCTTGGAAGCTAAGTAAATGTTCTAAACAGCTAGATTGAGGACAATATAAGATAAACAAACAAACCATGAAAAAAAACAATGTGTGATCATGGCGTGCGTGGCTTCAATGGAGTTTGATTAAGCCATGCGATAAACAGTCGTTGACCTCTCGCACCGGATGATGGTGCGACAGCTGTCCTTTTTTCCCTGCGCCAAATTGGTTTAACCCCAGGACTCAGTTTAATTTCCAATATCGTATTCAGAGACAAAACTATTTATTTAGGGCCCAATCTGTGTTTCAAATGTGGCTTTGAAAAAACCGTTTCATCACGCTGAGGCGACATCTTGCACAAATATGCAATGAGTATGAGGGGAAGAGGGGGGAGAAGCAATTTCACTGTGAACGTCTGTTGTTTTTCGGGACCAGTATATCTTCCTACCCTGGCACAGGTCAGGTGCTGATAAGTGTGAGACTCCATTACATCTCATGTGATTACGCACACAGTGATGAGATTAGTAACACAGGAGTCTCGCTCGCAGACGCTGACACATACCGTATCATATCAGCTGTGTTGTGTCTAAGTGTGTCAGTGTATTTTACGCTTTCGTGCCCATACCGTGAAATTAAGATGGTATGTGATGAGTGTTAAAGACTATGTGACATGAACCCTTGTCCTTTACATATATTATTTACCTGTGGAAATGTGCTGTGATAGTGATTTTGTGCAATGAAGAATTTGCCAACATACTGTCACTATCTGTGCAGAGTGTTTGACTTATCAATTGCAAACATTTGCAAATAATTTGGTTTTATGCGGTAATACTGTTTGCAGTTTTAATTACCTGTTCTACATGCCTCTCTGGACAAACAATGGAAGAGCAGTTGACTGGTACACTGATAAGAAATCAACAAGCCCCAAAGTACTTCCACTACTGTCGTCCAATTGACATTGAGGTGAATGGTTTTGCACATGTCGGTAACACCTAACTTCAAACCCAGCCTCACAAGACCAACATAACCATATCGTTACCTTCATGGAAGATTTCATTAGGAGTTATGACAGTTGATATCCAATGATTTGACAGTGTCACCAACGATTTTCCTTTGTCACCTTTATCAGGAACTGTCATGACAGCTCTCAGAATTTTAAAAACAATAACAGCTTGTGTCACATGCTACTAAGCTCTCGTTGCATCATAGCAAGACAAGTAAAGTGCTATCGGCACACCTTCATCTAGTCATTTTACCACTGCATCTGTGAATGTGTATGTATTGATAGAATTTTTTATACCACAGGAATGGAGACGTCAGTCAGGCAATAGTAGAAAAATCTGAAACAAGATTTAATTTACTATGATGAGCATCAAGGGAGAGACAGCATGGCTTCACAAAAAGATTCACCAGCTTCTCTGACTAGAACAGACAAAGTCATAGTTTGAGTATCCTAGGTGTTACAGGAGAGAGATGTTAATTACAGAGCTCGGATTACAGTCGGGAGTCAGAGTGACCCCATTGCCTTTGAGACAAATCCAAACCACCCCAATCCTTATCACTGAGAAACAGTGGTGTCAAAAGTAAACACATTCGTTACTCAAGTAGAAGTATTGATACTGGAGTTTAAAAAGACTCTGGTAAAAGTTGAAGTATCGACTTAACCTCTTTACTCAAGTAAAAGTAAAAAAGTACAGGCTCTAAAATGTACTTAAAGTATAAAAGTAAAAAGTAACCTTAATACATTTTTTTGAAAAAAAAAACATTTAAAGCTAAACTAGTTGGACTTCATATAATTGACACGACTGTAAGAAATAGAAGCTTAATTTAATAGCTGATGAGTGCTACATGGAGCCCAAGACATGGTGAAAAAATGGTGAAAGTGAAAGAATATAGGTATAGTTCAGCTTTAAAAATGTAAAGGGGCAGGTACATACATGGGTATTTTTTGTCGCATTCAAACCAACAGGACAGCTCAAAACAAATGTGACACTAAGGACTACATGAATTATTTTGGCGTGATACATTTTTCAGTTATCTCTCAGGACAATCACAAGCCTAACTAACACATTTCCTGTGGGAAACACTGATACATAAACTGAATATTAAATAGCCTTATATTAGCTTACTACTGTGCAGTGGCGTTTCTACATTAGGGGCACGTGGGGCATTGCCCCACCAGATCCCTATGGCGCTGTTTTGCAGAAAGCTCAATCTGTGCTTTGTGGCAAAATATATCTTATTTTATTTAATATGCATAGTAGCGTGAATGTGTTTGTGAATGTGTGTGTGAGAATAAGCTTGACTAACAAGCATTATAGTCCTGTTTTGGAGTAATTTGATTCATGTGTGTTTCTGTCTGTGTGCTTGCTCTGTGAAATGCTGCTCTCCGCTGTCCTTCTCTGCTTTGTGGGCTACGGCGCAAGCTTAAGACCGTTGCCATGGAAACATTAATGAGTGTGAACCACACAGGCCAAAGATAACATTAGGAGATGGGGCACTATCAGATGTGCCCCACGAAATCTGCCTAGCAACTCGACTCGAATATTGCGAAAACCGCGACAACTGTACCCTGTGACCAAGAAAAAAAAAACATAGTCAGATCATATCAGACAGACCAATGCCAGAAACGTTACTGCTAGTTAGCTGTCGCTAGTTTTCGAGTATTTTGGAAGTTTTAATTCAGACTACAATGAGGAATGTAGACTATTTTTGTGAGGTGACATGACCTCATACAAAATTGCCCCACCAGAAATGTCAGGCTAAAATCGACACTGCTACTGTGTAGTACATTTTAGATCGTGGTAGTGAATTAGCCTATGGCTTATTTGTCAAACATCACAGAGAGCTAACTAGGTTAACCTGTAATTTAGGATCCTTCAGTAGGCAACTGCTAACAAGCAAACCAAGGCATGTTGGCATGTTCCTCTGCTAGCCAAGCTGTCGCAAGCATTGTGAATCGACCATTATTATAATAATAATAATACAGAGCTTACCTCTACATGTTTTGAATGGCAAAAGTACGTGGTTCTTGGGTTCGAAAAGCTTGCACCGCATTCTCCATGAGTAATTTTTGCTCCCGACGATTTCGAACAATTATTTGAGGTAGGGCCAGGGATGTGGAAGGTTTTGCTGTTCTCCATCGCCACTACTGTCTTGCATCTTCAGACCCTTCAGACATCTCGCCAGAGTTGCCATCTCTTTCTGACACTGCCATTGCCGCGCGTTGTATCATTTGTTCGCCTCTGTTGTCTTGTTTTGCGTCATGCGTAAAGAAGATGGATAGCCTAACCAATGAGTGTTATGGGTTTCTATGCTTCATCCAATTACGCTCGAAATCAGATCTGGATGGCGCCATTGATCTGTATTGGATGGCGCACATTTGAAACTTTTGAAATAAAACCGGAACCAAGAGTAACGAGCCTGTTTTAAAATGGTAAGGAGTAGAAAGTACAGATACTTGTGTTAAAATGTAAGGAGTAGAAGTAATAATTTGCCAGAAAAATAAATACTTGAGTAAAGTAAAGATACCTAAAAATTCTACTTAAGTACAGTAACGAAGTATTTGTACTTCGTTACTTGACACCTCTGCTGAGAAACACAGAGGCACACAGATAGTATGACACACTCAGGAACACACAGACGTCTGCTTAACCCTACTTCTAATCTTTAGAAACATAAATACATATGAGTAAAATAATAAGACGTTAATATATAATAATCATAAGACCTTAGTTTTGACTGGAATCTCTCTCAAAATGTGTGTGTGTGTGTGTGTGTGTGTGTGTGTGTGTGTGTCTGTCTGTCCTCTGAATATCACTTTCTCACACACTTTACACACATTTATCTTTAAATGTTAATGAGCAGTCTCTATTCAGCTTGAGGAAAATGTGTGTGTGTGTGTGAAGAGGAGGTGAGAGGAGAGGAGAGGTCAATGACCTTTCCCCCTGACACACACACACACACACACACACACACACACACACACACACACACACACACACATACACACACACACCTCCCATCGCTTCTGTGTCCATTTCTCCTCTGGCATGAGTAGGCCCTCGTCTGTTTTCCTCTGTCATTGGTGTAAGTTTGCAGAGATTAAAATAAATCACTCTAGCCTTTGTTGCTCTCATCCTCACCCTTACTCACTCTCCCCTTCCTTCAGCAACATCACCGCAGGGTGCAAATGGGTTTCACGTCAGCCAGTTGGCGGTTGCTGGGATGGAGGTATTCAGTCAGTGTGAAGAAACATTGATATAGCTTCTGTATATGGGTGAGACAGAGGAAGAATATGACACAGTGATAAATAGACAAATGGACAAAAGACAAAAAGATAAATAGTTACCTGAGAAAGTTTCAGAAAATGTGTGTGTGTGTGTGAGAGAGAGAGAGAGAGAGAGAGAGAGAGAGAGAGGCTTGAGGGGGACTCAGTGACATCTGGTTTCGTCGATGGGCCTCATAGTATGCTGCTCTCCTTCAGGCCTAGCTGCCATCCAAAGAGGTCCTCAGGCAATCTGCACACAGTAGCAGCAAAGGCTCTGTAGTGCCTCCCCTACATGCCCCAGCTCCTGAGCTCATCTTTCCCATGGTACGAGCAAAGACAGAAGAGAAGAGAATGTGAGCTTATAGGCTAGGGAAATTAGCTTTTGTTTAAAAAAGACTCTGCTGAATGATCCAGAGAATGGCAACAGCTGAAACATGTCCTTCCAATAAAACCTATTAATAACAATACCAATCCCTGTTTGTTTGTTTGTTTGGTACCACTTTACAATAAGACTACCCTATATTATAAATGGTTTATAATTAGTTTATTAATTAAGTTGTAAACACTTTATAAATCATTAATAAAGAATTATAAATAAGTTATAACACAGTTTTCATACATCGATGCGGGCTCACTATTTGGCAAGATCAAGTTACTGCTTACTACTCATTAATCTTACTAATGAGTTACTAACATTTATAATTGCACAGTGTAAAATACATCACCATCTATTGATGAGTTACTACCATTTATAATTTGCAAAAGGGAGCCTTATTGAAATTCATCACCATTTATTAATGAGTTACTAAAAGGGAGCCTTATTGTAAAGTGTGAAATACATCACCATTTATTAATGAGTTACTACTGTGGTAATTGGACATGAATACATGAACAACATGAGTTCATTATAACAAACACACACACATTCAGTGGGAATCTGCATTGTTCCGTATGTATTTCCGTTTGTGACCACTAGAGGGAGCTACCTGTGTGGAGAGTATGCTGCTAGCTGGTACAGGAGGTAGCTACGTGTTAATATCATTACAGCTACCGACCTGATGAGAACAACATGTTGTCCTGTGTCTTTCTTTAAAAAGCACTATTTATCTCCACTCCTCAGGTATGCGTGTTGTAAATGTCTTGATTTAGGCTGACATTTACGTCAGGGCAGTGGAAGGAGGTGTTTTGTGTTTGTATTGGCAGTAAATGTAATAGTTATTTTCAAATGTAGAAATACTGCTAGTCACGTTAGATATTCTCCTGCTAGCACTGATGAAATCGGGGTCCATGGCTATTGTTGCATTTGTAAGATATAAGTCTTTGTGGTTTGACTGTTGTTAATGTACTTCTTGTAAGTTTATGTGTGAAGATGGACTATTGAGTTCCAAAACTGTACTTCAATAGTCCATCTTACCATGTATGCAAATTGTGTTATAACTTCTTTATAATTGTTTATTAATGACTTATAAAGTGTTTACAACCTAATTAATAACCTAATTATGAACCATTTATAAGTCCTTTTATAAGGGTAGTCTTATTGTAAAGTGGTACCGTTTGCTTTTGTTTTGATTGTGGATCTCTGACCCCTCCTTTGTTGCATTGTCATGTATTCTTTCAACAGGGCCCGATGTTGCTTTGTGACAAGAGGTGATATGCCTTAATGTGGTTGGCTTTTACTGTAAATGCTCTCGAGTCGAATCTTCACTGCTGTTTTGTGTGTGAACTAATTGGAGTGATTAACAGAGTTACAGCATTTAGAATATTTCAGAATGCACAAAACACACCCATGTTTAGACCTGATTTCTCCATAGTTCTCCACAGCTATATATTGCAATATTGTAACCTTTAGGACAGGAAAAATAATAATATTTAAATGTTGTTGTATAAAACAGTGGTATTTGAATTTGAGCAAGGCAGATCTTTCTACTGAGGTCACCTCAGAAATATCTCAGACATCATTATTGAGTTCTGCTTTGGTTTTGTCTGATGAAAGCAGACAGTCAAGCGATACTGTAGGTGAGGCAGAGAGAAGGTTTAAGTGCTTCAGCATTTTACTCTGAAGTTGTCCATTTGTGTTCCACTGATTTTCCCTCGTGAGGACTCCCCCATAACACCTTGGTCTTAAAGGTGTAACAGATTTTAGATCTAAGAGGTCTAGAAGCATCACTGTTTCCTGAATATCTTTGTCTGACAAAATGTTGAAACTGCTTCCCTAATAGTTTACGGTGGCCCGATACACTCACTGCGCAAGCTGTGTAGGAGGCCCGCAAATTACGAAATTGCTTCAAAGCTGGTGTCGATGTTTACAACTTCGATGAGAGGATGAAGCTAAACAATCTTTCTGAACACGTAAGGAGAATCTCATAAAAGAGAACCGCTTCGCACGTGAACATATGAGCATGAGGCGCATGGCGCATGATCATAGGTGCATGCATGAAATGAAACCCGCACTCTCCAGCAGCAACCTCCAGATGGTACAAATCCAGATAATACATGGGTGTGATGGACCTCCTCATATGCACACATCATTTTAAAACAAGACAATGTACATGGCAAAAAAACAAGGCATATGTGTGTCTGTGTATGTATGTGTGTATGTGTATGTGTATGTGTGAGTGATTGTGTGTAGGTGTTTGTGTGTGTGTGTTTGTGTGTGTGCGTGTGTGTGTGTGTGTGTATGTGTACGTGTGAGTGTTTGTGTGTATGTGAGTGTGTATGTGTGTGTGTGTTTGTGTGTGTGCGTGTGTGTGTGTGCATGTGTGTGTGTGTGCACATATGTGTGGTCTCCCTGGTGACGGCTAAATGCAGACACAATCATTCATCTCGTTAGGGTGCGTCTGTCATCACCGTCTAGCTGCTCTGCTTGACGGATAGCTTGTCAGTGACACAACGGGTGTCATATTCCCCAATTAATCCACATAGAGGGGGTCTGTGCAGCAGGGGCTCGTCTGGCTGTCTGCCCTCCCCTCCCCTCCGGTCTCCACACACAGACAGAGAAGGAGCCCCAGATGGGGGAGGTTTGAGGCAGGTTTGAGATTTAGCGAGGGTTTCATGCACCCTTTCACCTCTTTCAGCTGTCAATTACCTGTTATCTCTCTTTCTCTCTCTCTCTCTTTCTCTCTCTCTCTCTCTCTGCTGTACGTCACCTGTCCCATGTTTTGACTGTCACTCACCCGTCTTCTCGCAGTGTGCCATAAATCACCTGTCCCCTCAATCCACCTGTCCAGTCCTCCCAATCCACTCACCTGTTATCTCTCCTCTATCACTCACCTGTTCCCTCTCTCTCTCTCTCTCTCTCTCTCTCCTCTATCACTCACCTGTTCCCTCTCTCTCTCTCTGCTCTATCACTCACCTGTTCCCTCTCTCTGCTCTATCACTCACCTGTCCCCATTATCATTCATCTGTCCTTTGTTTTCCTTTTATCCACCTGTCACACACCTGCCTTCATCAAGGAAAAGCCTTTAATGTTTATAGCAACACTATCATCGCGTTGGTGTGAAGATTGGATTTGAGATTCCAGACAAAACCGATCTATCCCACGGATTTCAGGGTGTCAAGCATGTGTTTGCTCTGCAGCCACAGCGTACATGGCCTTTTTCACGAATGCCTGGGATTTCTAAATGGCACACCCTGTAAGAAAGCGATGTCTTTGAGTTTCGAATTCTTGAGATGTTATCAGATAACACTAAAGTGACACTGTTGTGAGCACTGTGTCTCAGCTTTTGAAGCCTGAACTGAGATCAGCTTGAACCAGCCTGCAGCAGTCAACT
>NC_045171.1:8526957-8534457 GCF_900700415.2 Clupea harengus
CACAATATCAAAATCATAAAGTTAACAAAATGCACATACAAATGTGCATACAGACATATATAAACAAACACACACATTTGCTTTTTCAGAAAGATGGACATGCGTACAGCTATACTCACGTAAGCTGCCATATGCCTTGCCAAACACACGTGTACGTACACAAGCAAAGGTTTGCATCCAAACACACGTGTGCATACACAAGCACAGGTTCGCATCCAAACACACATGTGTACGTACACAAGCAAAGGTTTGCATCCAAACACATGTGTGCATACACAAGCACAGGTTCGCATCCAAACACACGTGTACGTACACAAGTACAGGTGTGCATCCAAACACACATGTACAAATACGAGCACAGGTGTGCATCCAAACACACGTGTACAAATACGAGCACAGGTGTGCATCCAAACACACGTGTGCTTCCCTCTCTCAAATAGCACCTGGCTATTGATGTTCCCCTAGATTGGATGATTACGGCTTTTTTTATGTGACGCATCACTGTGTCCTCATCCGTGTACAACTCCTTGTCTCTCTCACAGACAGACACACACACACTCTCACACACACACACACCCACACACACACCCACACACACAGACACACACATAGACACACACACAGACACACACACACACACAGACACACACACAGACAGACAGGCACACACACACACTGCAAGAACTGCTTTTCTAACCTAGGGTTATTATTCTTATATTAAGATGAAAAAATCTAGTTGGTCTTGTTTTAAGCAAAATTGGACTTACCTAGTGTTGTCTTGATAAGGTTATTTTTTCCTATTTCAAGCAAATATTACTTGCGCTGCCTTGATAAGCACATTTGAACTTAATTTGAGTTCTTTAACACTAGATATGAGCACTTTATCTTAAAAGAATCCATTTCAAGTGTGGTAGTCTTATTTTAAGCAATAGTGTCAAGTTGAAAACGTCTCATTTCAAGCAGAAATTCACTTGTTATTTTCTTATTGCATTAAAGGTCATAATTCAAGTTATTTTTAACTAGAAATGAGTTTTAACAACCACTTAATTGCATTAAGTAGTAAACGTGACCTAAATCACTTAAAAAACACAGTCAAATATACTTGCGATACTTGTGGATTACCACTGATCACAAGATGCTCAGTCAGAAATGTTGTCATAAACCACAAGTTTTCCTCAAACTCGGTGGCAGGATCGAATTCACTCTAACGCACCCAACTCAAATGTCGCTTGAGCTGCATGCCAGTGATGTGAACTGAAGCAAGTACAAGAGCTGTGCCTTTCGACTTCAAAAGCTAAAGGTAAGTTAACATAATTTAACCTCTGCCTACTTTGGTAATTCGTCAGCAATATTGAAAACAAAAATGTTTGTAAAAGACCAAGACTTCTGGTTGAAGTTATTAACTTGTTAGCAAACAAAGCTAGCACACTTGACGTCAGCTAAGACAGCTAACCTAGCACAATAATTCAATTGAAGCCATGTCGACTGAGCTAACGTCTCTCATATGTTTTAAACTAGTGCCAGGTAATACTATGTCAGAAAGTGTCCCTAGTAGTCTTGTCTGTAAAAAGTAAGCAAGTTCAGAGGATTCATTTAGTGTGAATGTCGGTGATCTAATAGCTAGTAGCTGCAGTTAGCTCTTAGCTAACTAGCTACTCTATAGGTTAAGGATCCCCCACCCTGAGTGAAGCTTCGACTTGAAGTTGAAGATTTTTTTCTTTCTGAAAGAGTAACAACCCTTTTCTTTAAATTACAGATGGAGCAATTGGACAAGACAACACAGTCGCTTCTGGAAGGTAAGTCTATGATAGTACATATGATAGAAGATGGTTAGATAAAGCCAAAGATTGTGGCTAGACTGGCTATGCATGGTTTCCCTAGAAGTGAATATAGTTAGTTAGCTGGCTGGCATGGAGTGGCAGTAAGAAATGTAATAACAAAAATAGTAATAAAACTTAAAGCTGTGTAAGGGATAATGTACAGTGAGGTGGTCATTATCGCGGCATAGCCGATATGCTACTACACTTTTCCTTGAATCTCAGCAAACTGGTGGTTGTCACTGGAGGGTTCTAACACCACTACATTTGTCATTTGTACAAGTGACCCATTACATTGACTTGCAGCTTACTCAGTGCTCTTATGTATCCATAGTTTCAGGGTCATCATAAATATTGCACATTAACTTATACCACTTTGTTTGCAGCTGCACAGGCCATTGCCTTGTTGGAGGCGCTCCCAAAAATGTTCCCTTACCCAACCGCCCCTCCAAGAAAAGTCGGCAAGTGAGGCACTGTACCATGTTCTTGAGGTGGGTTTTAGTGTCAGTACATAATGCTTTCATTTGTGAACTTCATGTGTGTGGTTTAACTTCATTCTGCCCCCCTCCCCCAATTTGTTGCTTTCAGCCATCTGAGGACGCCAATGTCTTCTTGCGTAACTGATGACCTTGCCAAGGGACATGCTTCTGGAATCCCTCATGATACTGATGGGATGCTACTATGTGTTCCAGTTAACATATTCCAAGTGTATTGCTAGGCTATTGTCCATAATACAAACAGATTTTATTCACGAGAGTGACAAGACGACAACATATAAAAAGGTGCTTGCTGACTGTCAAGCATTCATCCAAACCTAGTCTGTCTCTCCCTCTCTCTTTGTCAACCTCCTACTGCATGTCACTCTTCTGTATGTCACTCCCCCCCCCCCCCCCCAACTCTTTCTCTATATGTCTGGAGGTCAGGACAGCACACAGTAACACAACGT
The DNA here is from genome assembly GCF_900700415.2 of Clupea harengus. Lineage (NCBI taxonomy): Eukaryota > Metazoa > Chordata > Actinopteri > Clupeiformes > Clupeidae > Clupea > Clupea harengus. The sequence goes on from NC_045171.1 coordinate 8,529,721, forward strand.
CCAATGTATTTCCAGCTACATTTGTCAATGATTTGTTGTGTTGTTTGATGAATTCTGACTGTTTGATGTCTTGCTGAATTGTCATCGTTTATGTAGATGTCAATGTACCTTATGTCTGACAGTTTACTTAAATCATTATGTGTAATATGTAATTAAGTACATTTAAGCATTCTGATGCTTATTATTGTTCACTACTCTCAAATGGCTGTTATTGGTTTTCTTCATTAACAGGCTAATAAAACAGTGATAAATAATGTGTTGTGTCACGTTTCCTGATTTTAAGAGCTTGTGGTCTGATTTTAAGTAACTTCATGCTTAAGAAGTACTCCAGGTTTGGGTGATGACAGACTTCTTTGGAAGTTACTAGATAACTTGAAATCAGTGTTGTCAGTCTAAATTTCACTTTTATTATTGTGGTCCTATGTAAAAGCCTGAATTGTCTCTTATTTCAAGTACTAATGCCTCAGAAGTTCACTAGATTTGAGTGACATCAGGCTTATTTTGAGGTAACTACATGGTTTGAAATGAGTGGAATTAGTCTTATTTCAGGACATTCTGTGCTTGAATTGTCTTATTTCAAGTACTAATGCCTCAGAAGTTCACTAGATTTGAGTGACATCAGGCTTATTTTGAGGTAACTACATGGTTTGAAATGAGTGGAATTAGTCTTATTTCAGGACATTCTGTGCTTGAATTGTCTTATTTCAAGTACTAATGCCTCAGAAGTTCACTAGATTTGAGTGACATCAGGCTTATTTTAAGTAACTACATGGTTTGAAATGAGTGGAATTAGTCTTATTTCAGGACATTCTGTGCTTTTGGAGTAATTGTGAAGGCTGTCTTATTTTAAGAAATCTTAACAAGTCAAATTTGCTTAACGCACTGGCAGCCAAATTTGCTTGTTTTAAGCAAAATTATGCTTAAATATGTAATAATTTGTCTTAAATCTAGAGTGGCATTTTTTGCAGTGCACACACACACACACGGAGACACACACACACACACACACACACACACACACACACAGACAGACAGGCACACACACACACACACACACACACACTCACACGGACACACACACACACATACACACACACACACACACACACACACACAGCACCTTGCTTTTTCCCTACCCATTTGTCTTGACCTTGTGCCATTCTTCTGACTCAGCCCTCCTTCTCAGGGACATGACAGCCTAGGCAAAGAGGAGACACACACACACACACACTCACAAAGACACTCAATAACTCTCAGCTAAAACACAAAGTTACACACACTCAACTAAAGGAAGAAACACACAAACAGGAGAGGTAAGGGTACAGTCATAAGAAAAGAAAAATACATACACACCGCTGATGATGCGTATGACGAGCATGCCAAAGAATGGATCATCATTGATGGGTATTGCTAAGGGAACAGGCAGACAGACACAAACGCTCTCATACACAGCCTTGCAGGACTGCTCCTTTTTGAAGCTCAAGTAGTTAGCTTGCATCAGTAAATTCACTTGCGTCATCACTCTATATTTGCTCATGCTTTAGAATTTTCCATGCACACCCACACACATGCGCGCACACACACACCACACGCACACACGTACACACACACACACCAAGGTTATTATAGTTAACGAAAACTAACGAAAAAACGAAAACGAGGTGTGATTTTTCTTTTCGTTAACTGAAATAAAAATAAAAACGAGGCTTTATAAAAAAACGATAACTAACTGAAACTGTATTGTGTCTTTACAAAACTAACTAAAATAAAATAGAATTATAGAGAAAATGTCCTTAGTTTTCGTCTTTGTCAATGTATTTCATAGATGTCAATTGATTTCATACATAGCGTCTATCTTCCGCCGTACCACTTTTACTACACGCCCCTCACCTGGTATTATGGCGGCAAAAGTCGGGAGAAAGCGACAGAGTCCTATTTGGGATTACCTGGAACAGTAACGTGCGGTGAGGTTCGTGGCTGGTGAGGCACTGACTCTTTCAGAGTCAGATTTACAAATATATAAACCCAATACAGTAGCTTAAATCACCATTCAATTGGCAGCTTGCACATTGACTACTGGTTGTTTTTCATATCAGCATTCTAACATAGGTAAGGTGGCTACATACAGTTGGCAGCTGCTAGCTTGTGATGAACTCGTGTTAATATGTGTGATTATGTACAACTTTAGCTGCAATTTAAGTTTAATTTCTCAAAATCAGCTCACCAAAGTGATCACAACCACTTGTTTGATGTTAAATGGCTTTACATAGACATTAAACAATCCTAAGAGAACGGGAAATTAACGGAGCAAGGGCTTTCTCTGATATCAATGTAATGTTAGCGAATGAGGGGTGAGATACCCCCCTGCTAATATTTAGTCTCCGCTGTACGTCCAAAACCAAATCTATTCTTGAGGTTCAAAATATTTTCAAAACATTTTGGCTTTGGATGTGAGAAGTCGATCGAGTTATCTTCTGTCCCGTCGTTTCAAGCATTCATTTTAGCTACGGCATTGGTCTCCCATTATTGATCAATTCACGTTTTGATTGAAAGTCCAGTTATGAGAAATGTTTTAGCTTAGCTATTCATGAGTACCAAAGACGTCACTTCCGTGAAGCCTGCCGCCATCTTTGTGTCCAACTCTACCGTTATTCCCATTGTATTTGTACCCAATAGTAGCTAGTTAGTCATATATATTAATATATAGTAATAATATAATAATAATAATAATATAAATATAATAATGGTATTGTTTTCTATTGATAGGTTCTTAAAATTTAGACTTTTTAAAAGTAGTATTGTCTAATTCTAGTGGTTAGTTAGTTAGCTTTCATAGTTAGCCAGCGAACAGTCATGACTACGAACACAGCACATCTGAATGAAGCAGAAAGACAACGATATTTAGAAAAAACATTGATTATTGGCTGCGATCCATATTTATTATCGGCAACTTTATTTTGTCCCTTAAAGTCTGCGAAACGTCTGCCCCAACTGTCCTTTCCCGACATATATATTTATCTTGTACACAATCCATCCCCATACACCGGAGATAGCCTTAAGGCTTTCAAAAGTACATCAATATGCAGTTGCAGGATGGGTGAACGACACCAAGATATGGCATCTGGAGACAAAAAATATGTATGTCATCACATGACATCTTAGTAATTCAAACAGCGATTATGAACCGATTTATTTTAGTGGTGGTTAAGAGTGCCAATGTGGGCTAGCTAGGTGTAGCTAACGCCTTTAGTGAAGGGCTAAACAGCTCGCTAACTATTAGCACTCTAGCTTGCTCAGGAGAGTTTAGCTCTGATAAGACACAGCAATTATTCACGATTGTATCAACGTGCTGCATTTCACTTAACATGTCAGTCATTCCCAGGCTCTGAACACAAAATCAACATGTCCGTGGATAGTGGTGCAGGAAGATAAAAAGTGTTGACTGCACAATCTGAAGTTAGATGTTGGCTGCCAGTTGTCTCTTCTAATTTGCAGCCAACCATTTATTCCGCCGATCTAAATCTTTTGGTATACAATTAAATTGTTTCTTTGGGTAATTTTCGCGACTATTGTCGCATCCATCAGCACAACATAAGCAGGGCATTTTAACTTTCTGCGGGTTGTGACCGACTATTGTCTGTGTTGTGACCGACACTCAGCTAGACTTTCGGACACAAAGATGGCGGCGCTTAAACACAGTGACGTCACGTGGTACTCATGAATAGAATCTTCCATTTTCGTAGTCAATGTCAAATATAAGAAGAGTAACGGCAGAACAAGAATAAACCCGACCGGTGGGCTCTCGCATGCTCCCTTTATTGAAGCAGAGGTACTATTTGCCTCCTCTCCGTGCTTTTTCACTGCGGCTTTACGTCAGATCAGCAAAACTAAATAGGTTCTACGCATGCGCTCAACCTAGTTTGTGAGGGATTGCGCAATCTGAGATGAGGCACAGCTCGTCGCTGCCTCACCGTCTCGCTGTCTCCTGTCTGTTTGAACAGGACATGCGCAAATTCTGTTTTTATTACATATTATTTATTATAGCTTGTATCTTCTATTCATTTTGAGCATTTTGTTTTGACTGCCCCCCCCCCCCCTCTTGGTTTCTTGCATTCCGCGGTAAAGACTAAAACTAATACTGAAACTAATAAAAACTAAACTCAAACTAAGCATTTTCAAAAAATAGAAACTAAACTAAACTAGCAAACCCGCTTTAAAAACGAATTAAAACTAAACTGAAATTGAAAACAAAAAGTCAAAACGAAATAAAAATAAAAACGAGTGAAAAACGCAAAACTATAATAACCTTGACACACACACACACACACACACACACAAACACACAAACTCACGCACAGGTACACACACATACACACAGAAATACACATGCAGACACAGGGCATGCTGTAAGCATGTTTGAATGTTTATGAAAAACAAAACCTGGGCGCACTCCCCATGCTCTTGAACTGCTCCGGAACTTCCATTGCTATACTCAAGGACAGACACACACACACACACACACACACACACACACAGGAGCATGCATGCACCTCTCCTTTACATTTGAGGGGTGTTTCATTTTATTATGCTATCATGTATCGTGCTTATGTCTTGTGTGAGTGTATGTGTGTGTGTGTGTTTGTTTGTGTGTGTGTGTGTTAGTGTGTGTACTTTGAGTATGTCTTGTGTGCATGTGTGTGTGTGTGTGTGTGTAGTTTGAGTATGTCTTGTGTGCAT
>NC_045171.1:8541957-8546957 GCF_900700415.2 Clupea harengus
CCAGAAGGGCAGAGTGTGGCTAATGTGTTTTACACACACACTTCAGCCATTCTCTCTTTCAAGGTAAACTCACACTAATACACACACACACACACACACACACACACACACACACACACACACACACTGATAAGTGGTGGGGAAAGTGTGTTAGTGAAAGAGACAAAAGAGAGAGAGTCAAGTGTTTGTGTGTGTGTGTGCTCGGAGTGTGTGCTTCATAATTACCGTTACCTGAGTGTGGGTGAGTGTTTCTATGTTCAGATGTGTGTAGATTTAATGGTTTAGCAACTAGCAATGCATGGCTGTGTCTGTGCAGATGTATGTTTAAGTGTGTCCAATTAGCATTTAATGAACATAACAATGTTTGTGTGTATTTGTGTGTGTGTGTGTGTTTTTGTGTGTGTGTTTTTGTGTGTGTGTGTGTGTGTGCGTGCGTTTGTGTGTGTCTGTGTCTGTGAGAGTGTGTGTGTGTGAGAGAGAGAGAGAGAGAGAGAGAGAGCTTTGAGTTTCCCTACCTCCATACCCACACATACTTTCTATGCAAAACCTCCATCTCGACCCCCTTCCTCACAGTGCCAGCCTGGCTAAGTGGACCCTTGTGTGTGTGTGTGTGTGTGTGTGTGTGTGTGTGTGTGTGTGTGTGTGTGTGTGTGTGTGTGTGTGTGTGTGTGTGTGTGTGTGTGTGTGAGAGAGAGAGAGAGAGAGAGAGACCCTCACAGCACAGTCACCACCATGGAGTACCTGATGAACTCCTCTGTTTCTGTGCTTTGGAGATGCAAGACAAAGAGGACCAGTTAGGATGATGTCCCACACACATCCTGAGCTGCCAGCCCATGTGGTAGCATGGAACAACAGCACATGGTTTGAGGCCAAGTTCCCGGCGCCATGTTACAACATTGTCTAGGGCTAGAATGCTGTGCAGACATCCGCATTAAGGTCCAGGAACATGGAAAGAGGTTGGTTTAGGATGTAGAGAGAGAGAGAAAGAGAGAAAGAAAGAGAGAGAGAAAAGGCGAAATAGAGAGGAAAAATGGGAGGGAGGGAGATTGGGAGAGAAAGAGAGAATAAGAGACAGGGAATATGGGCAGCATGTCTGAGAGACCAGCTGCACTTGCTCATTGATCAGCTGGCTGGCTGAGGTTTTTTTTCTGGGTGTCTCTTCAGTCAATCACACACACATACACACACATTCACGCGCAAGCGCACCTGCAAGCGCACGCGCACACACACACACACACACACACTCAAAAACACACAGTCAAACACACACACACACACACACACACACACACACACTCAAACACACACATACATATAATTAGACACAAGGGCTTCCTTGAGTCTGTTCGCATATAGATGAGGTCACACCAATCAACAAGAAAGCTGCCTGATTTCCCAACCCCAACCCTGTTACGTGTGGGATGACCGTGAGATAACTCTCCATAGATTTCCTGCCTTCATCACAGTGCATCGCAGATAATACCAGTGACATCATCGATGAGAGCCTCCCCAGGATAATCATATTGATTTGGAAACACAAAAATGTCGACACTATAGGTGAGAATGGGGTCACAGGAGAGACAATGTGTGTGTGTGTGAGTGTGTGTGTGTGTGTGTGTGTGTGTGTGTGTGTGTGTGTGTGTGTGTGTGTGTGTGTGTGTGTGTGTGTGTGTGTGTGAGTGTGTGTGTGTGTGTGTGTGTGTGTGTGTGTGTGTGTGTGTGTAAGTGTGTGATTGTGTGTGTGTGTGTGTGTGTGTGTGTGTGTGTGTGTGTGTGTGTGTGTGTGTGTGTGTGTGTGTGTGTGTGTTTGTGTACGTTTGTGTTCATATGTCTATACGTGTGCGTTATCCATATTATGGGTAAAAGACTGTGAGGAGGCTCAACTGTAAAGTGTTTGAGAGTGTAAGAGCCAAATGTGTGGGATGTGCCAAAGACTAGGACACACTACTGAAAGCGAGACAGTGTATTGGCCGAGACACTCTGCACTGCATCGCTGATGATCCCCCCCCCCCTCCTCCGATGCGCTTCAGTGGCCTAAAACACCCCTCATTTGCTTCTGGAACATTCTAATGGGCCGCCGGTCTGTGCCAGACACAGAGGAGATGGCCTTTGGATTGGATCCCGTGAGCGAAGAGAGCTACTCTTCTATATTACACGGGCGCCTAATCTAATGAGTGGCGTTGCGTGCGGTGATTTGATTCTGCTTGTTATGCTGCCCTTATGCTGTGCCTCTGGCCGGCAAACAAGCGCAATATGTTTTAGCCCGTGTGCCATCTATCGTGTCTCGTGGGTGAACTCTCCGCTAGAGTGACCTTTAGAATGAGTAAGTAAGGCATTACGGTTTTTTGGTGTACCAGATTTGTATGGTGATGTGGTTTCCGTTTGTCCATGTCACTGCGATTGTGTGTTCTTGTATTTTAATAAAATATTTAGTACTCAAAAGTAACAAATAATTGTGCCTTTGGAGGCAAGAAAACTGCACTTGAATGAGTACATTCGGTCCTGGAGTTAAAAGCAGTGTTAAAGCATTCCCAGTTGGCAAACTGTTTCCTGTCCTTTCATCTAAACCACAACACTTAGTCTGGCACTGGTTGAGGAATATGCAAAATTACACCTTTTAAAATACCACCTCTTCTTGTATGACAAGAACATAAATCAGTATAAATACACTCTCATCAGCATCCCAGGCTCCAAGGAGAGAGCCAAATTCAGCGTATTGACCGCTGAGTAGGTACAGTGATGTGTGGCTGCAAAGGCCATAACCTTGTGTTTGTCTTTGTCCTGTGAACAAATCACTGAGCCAGCCTACAACACCACATCAACATTTTTATTTGTGAGTTCATTGTGTAAGTTAAGTCTTTATGGAATACAGTTGTCATCAGGGACGTGCACAGGGATTTTGAAGGGCCATTGCTCTGCCCTGGAAAAAAGGGGCAACACGTTCATTTTTGTAACCGCCGCCACCACGCCCCCTCCCCCTGGACGCATATTCTGCCTATATCACTTGAAACTCTGAAATTGTCAGGGTCGATCACTAACCGCCACGCCCCCTCTCCCTAGGTTATATGAAGTTCTGCAGCTGTAATACTATTTAAAAAATATATATATTTCCTTCGGAAGGGCAACTTCAGTCGAGGAGGGCAAACGGGCAGTTGCCCGAGCAACCTTAGCCCCCTCCTGTGCACGTCCCTGGTTGTAATTGTGAGCTGTCAGGTTCGTTAACAAACACCACTGAATTGTGACCTTAAAACATTTGCATTGGAAAGGGGGTCCAGGCACTGGGCTCTGTAAAGTGCCTTGAGACAATTTTATTGTTTTGGCACTATATAAATAAAATTGAATTGAATTGAATTGAAAGCATGTGTTACTCCGTCTTAGGTATACTTCTAAGGGATCTTTGCACACCACACGCCGTACAGGGCCACAACTTCTCCAAACATTTCAGTGCTATTTTCTGTTGAAACAACCTGCATTTGAATGGCATTTTTTTCCGTGAGGTGTGTGTGTATGGGTGTGTGTGAGTGTACAGTGTACAGTGTGTTTGAGTATACAGTGTACAGTGTGTGTGAGTATACAGTGTGTGTGAGTATACAGTGTACAGTGTGTGTGAGTATACAGTGTGTGTGAGTATACAGTGTGTGTGTGAGTATACAGTGTGTGTGTGAGTATACAGTGTGTGTGAGTATACAGTGTGTGTGTGAGTATACAGTGTGTGTGAGTATACAGTGTGTGTGTGAGTATACAGTGTGTGTGTGAGTATACAGTGTGTGTGAGTATACAGTGTGTGTGTGAGTATACAGTGTGTGTGTGAGTATACAGTGTGTGTGAGTATACAGTGTGTGTGAGCAGTGGCGGTTCTAGACAATTTTTACTAGGGGGGCCAAGGAGGGGCCAGTGTTTAACCAGAGGGGCACATACAAATTATAAGATTTTTGTAACCAATAGTAGCTAGGTAGTCATATATAATAATATATAGTAATAATATAATAATAGTATTGTTTTCTGTTTATAGTTTCTTCAAATTTAGACTTTTTAAATGAACATATCGTCATGCAAAATTGCCCCACCAGAAATTTCGGGCTAAAATCGCCACTGCTATTCAACTAAAATCTAAGCATGTGCTTTTTTATGTGATGTCTCCTTTAGGATTTGTTTTTGGCGTTATATACAATCGTGAATAATTACTGTGTCTTAAACTCTCCTGAGCAAGCTAGCGAGCTGTAGCTGATAGCACATCTAAATGAAAGGTCAGCGATATCTGGAAAAGGCATTGATTATTGGCTGCGATCTATATTTATTAACTTCAACTTTATTTTGTCCCTTAAAGTCTGCAAAGTGTCTACCCCAACTTTCTTTTCCCAACATTTACATGTATCTTGAACATAATACATCCCCATACACCGGAGATTTCAAATGCCTATCAACATGGGTGAACGACACCAAGATATGGCATCTGGAGACAAAAAAATATGTATGTGATCACAGGTCATGTAAGCAATTCAAACAGCGATTATCAATCGTGTTATCTTAGTGGTGGTGAGTGCCAATATGGGCTAACGAGTTGTAGTTAAAGCCTTTAGTAAGGGCTAAACAGCTCGCTAGCTATTAGCACTCTAGCTTGCTCAGGAGAGTTTAGCTTTAATAAGACACAGTAATTATTCACGATTGTATCAACGTGCTGCATTTCACTTAACAGGTCAGTCATTCCCTAAATCTTTTGGAATAGAACAAAATTGTATATCTGGGTTTCTTTGGCAACAGTTGTCGCATCCAACAGCACAACATATCCCGGGCATTTGAACTTTCTGTGGTTGTGACCGACGCACAGCTAGACTACTGTGTCCGTGTTGGACACAAATATGGCGGCGCTTAGACACACGTCACATGGTATCAATGAATTGTAGTTGCTGAGCTCTCATTCACCGAGAAGCACCACACCTGGCAGACTACAGTGTTTGGGTGCACCGCTTTAATTTACCCGTGTAGAATGTTGCGTCGCA